>NW_027182103.1:29753144-30353144 GCF_029961685.1 Aristolochia californica | reverse complement strand
ATTTCAAACAAAAATTATAGCCTTTACACGTCATTAATAGATCAAAACATTTATGATGATCTATGATTGTTCGGTCCGCTTTTCGCAAAATAGGCTAGAAGAGGGTTGTTTCGCTCTGGTAAATATACCACCGCACGTTAACTTGAGAATATCCTTTTTTCTTCTCCTTGAAAATTTTGGATCATTACATCATCTGAACCTTCAACATATTTCATGAATGCTTATCCACCACATTTAAAACATGTTTGTATCAATTACAAATCTCTTTCTTATAAAATTCCACCAAGGAATTAGGGGTTGTACAAGTGGAATTTCCCAAACATGGATAACAAAACATTGGTGTTCATTTTGAGTGTGTTAAATAATTTTTTTCACTTACATTTATTGTAATTTTTAATTTTTTGCACACATAAACTCTAAAATTTTAATTTTGTTGTGATCTATTTGCCTTATCTTTTTGTTTACTAGAAAAATGGGAGTGTGAAAACTCAAGTTTGGATTTGAAAGAAAATTGATCATCCAAAATGGAAAGGCACAAATGCTGACAGAGATATTTCCAAAAAGTATCTGTGATTTTTAAGGATTTTAAACTCTTTTAGTTTTTTATATATTAGATTTGTAATCATCGAAAAAAGGGGCAGCGAGGATTTTTTAACTTAGTGTTGACTCCCAAACCATAGGTCATTTCTATAAAAAATTATAGTCGTTACACATCATTAATCGATCAAAACATTTACGATGATCTATGATTGTGAGGTCCGCTTTTTGTAATAAGGCGAAAAGTGGGTTGTTGGGCTCTGGTAAATATTCCACTGCACGTTAACTTGAGAATTTAATTTTTCATACTCCTTGAAATTTTTAGATCATTAGGTCTTTTGCATCTTCAACATGTTTCAGGCATAGATATCCACCACATTTAAAACATGTTCGGATAAGTTAGAAATCTTTTTCATATAAAATTCCACCAAGCTATTAGGGATAGTACTAGTGGAATTTCCCAAACATGGATAACAAAACTTTGTTGTTCATTTCTAGTTCATGAAATAATTTTCTTCACTTACATTTATTATAGTTTTCAATTTTTTGCATACATAAACACTAAAATTTTCATTTTGTTGTGATCTATTTGCCTTATCTTTTTTTTTTACGAGAATAATGGGAGAGTGAAAACTCAGGTTTGGGTTTGAAAAAGAATTGAACATCCAAAATGGAAATGGTCAAATGATGAGAGAGGTAATTCCAAAACGTCTCTATGATTTTTAAGGATTGTAAACTCCTTCAGTTTTTTATTAATTAGGTTTTGCAATCATCGGAAGAGGGGAGGGGCGAGGCATTTTAAACTGAGGTTTGACTCCGAAACCATAAGTCATTTCTATCCAAAATTATAGCCATTTTACATCATTAATCGATCAAAACATTTACGATGATCTATGATTGTTAGGTCCTCTTTTTGAAAAATAAGCAAAAAGTGGGTTGTTTGGCTCTGGTAAATATCCCACCGCATGTTAACTTGGGAATTTATTTTTTCTTCTCTTTGAAATTTTTGGACCATTAGGTCATTTTCATCTTCAACATGTTTCCGGCATGGCTATCCACCACATTTAAAACATGTTAGGATCAACTAGAAATCTCTTTCTTATAAAATTCCACCAAACTATTACAGGTTGTACTATTGGAATTTCCCAAACACGGATAACAAAACTTTGGTGTTCATTTTTAGTGCGTGAAATAATTTTCTTCACTTACATTTATTATAGTTTTCAATTTTTTGCAGACATAAACTCTAAAATTTTCATATTCTTGTGATCTATTCGCCTTGTCTTTTTATTACGAGAAAAACAGGAGAGTGAAAAGTCAAGTTTGGATTTAAAAAAAAATTGAACATCCAAATTGGAAATGCAAAAATACTGAGAGAGATAATTCCAAAAAGTATCTGTGATTTTTAAAGATTTTAAACTCTTTTAGTTTTTGATATATTTGTTTTTGAAATGTTTGGAAGAGGTGAGAGGGGGGAGGGGGGTGAGGCATTTTTACCTGAGTGTTGACTCCCAAACCATAAGTCAGTTCTAACCAAAATTATAGCCATTACACATCATTAATTGATCAAAACATTTACGATGATCTATGATTGTTAGGTCCGCTTTTTTTAAAATAGGCAAAAAGTGGTTTGTTTGGCTCAGGTAAATATCCCACGACAAGTCAACTTGAGAATTTAATTTTTTATTCTCCTCGAGATTTTTGGATCATTAGGTTATTTGCATCTTCAACATGTTTCAGGCATGCATATCCACCACATTTAAAACATGTTAGGATCAATTAGAAATCTCTTTCTTATAAAATTTCACCAAGCTATTAGTGGTTGTACTAGTGGAATTTCCCAAACATGGATAACAAAATTTTGGTGTTCATTTTTAGTGGGTGAAATAATTTTCTTCTCTTACATTTATTATAGTTTTCAATTTTTTGCACATATAAGCTCTAAAATTTTCATTTTTTTGTGATCTATTTGCCTTATCTTTTTTTTTTAAGAGAAAAATGGGAGAGTAAAAACTCAAGTTTGGATTTGAAAAAAAATTGAACATCCAAAATGGAAATGCACAAATGCTAGGGAGATAATTCCAAAAAGTATCTATGATTTTTAAGGATTGTAAATTCCTTTAGTTTTTTTATATTTAAGGTTTTGTAATCATCAGAAGAGGGAGAGGGGGGGGGGGGGGGGGGGGGGGGGGGGGGGGGGGGGGGGGGGTTTGTTTTAACTGAGTTTTGACTCCCACACAATAAGTGTTGACTCCCACCGCACGTTAACTTGAGAATTTAATTTTTTCTACCCCTTGAAATTTTTGGTCCATTAGGTCATTTGCATCTGCAACATGTCTTAGGCATGCATATCCACCACATTTAAAACATGTTAGGATCATTTAGAAATCTCATTCTTATAAAATTCCACCAAGCTTTTTCGGGGTGGTACTAGTGGAATTTCCCAAACATGGATAACAAAACATTGGTGTTCATTTTAGTACGTGAAATAATTTTCTTCACTAACATATATTATAGTTTTATATTTTTTGCATACATAAACTCTAAACTTTTCATTTTTTTGTGATCTATTTGCCTTTTCTTTTTGTTTACAAGAAAAATGAGAGAGTGAAAACCCAAGTTTGGATTTGAAAAAAAAAATTGACATCCAAAATGGAAATGAAAAAATGGTGAGAGAGATATTTCCAGAAATTATCTGAGATTTTTTAGGATTGTAAACTCTTTTAGTTTTTTATATATTAGGTTTTGCAATATTCGGAAGAGGAGAGGGGGGGGGGGGGGGGGGGGGGGGGGGGGGGGGGGGGGGGGGGGGGCTGGGCGAGCAATTTTACCTGAGTGTTGACTCCCAAACCATAAGTCATTTCTAACAAACATTATAGCCGTTACACATCATCAATCGATCAAAAAATTTAAGATGATCTATGATTGTTAGGTTTGCTTTTTGCAAAATAGGCAAAAAGTGGTTTGTTTGGCTCATGTAAATATCCCACTGCACGTCAACTTGTGAATTTATTTTTTTTTCCTTGAAATTTTTGGATCATTAGGTCATTTGCATCTTCAACATGTTTCTAGCATGCATATCCACCACATTAAAAACATTTTTGGATCAATTAGAAATCTCTTTCTTATAAAATTCCACCAAGCTATTAGTGGTTGTACTAGTAGAATTTCCCAAACTTGGATAACAAAACTTTGGTGTTCATTTTTAGTGCGTGAAATAATTTTCTTCTATAAATTTATTATAGTTTTCAATTTTTTGCATACATATGATCTAATATTTTCATTTTGTTGTAATCTATTTGCCTTATCTTTTTGTTTACGAGAAAAATTGGAGAGTGAAAACTCAAGTTTGGATTTGAAAAAAAAAATTGAACATCCAAAATGGAAATGCACAAATGCTGAGAGAGGTTATTCCAAAAAGTATATGTGATTTTTAAGGATTGTAAACTCCTTTAGTGTTTTATATATAATGTTTTGCAATCATTGGAAGACGGGGGAGGGGGCAGGGGGGGGGGGGGGGGGGGGGTGGCTTTTCGACCGAGTGTTGACTCCCACACCATAAGTAATTCTAACAAAAATTATAGCTGTTAGACATCATTAATTGATCAGAACATTTATGATGATCTATGATTTTTAGGTCCACTTTTTTTAAATAGGCAAAAAGTAGGTTGTTTGGCTCTGGTAAATATCCCACACGTTAACTTGAGAATTTAATTTATTCTACTCCTTGAAATTTTTGGACCATTAGGTCATTTGCATCTAAAACATGTTTTAGGCATGCATATCCACCACATTTAAAACATGTTAGAATCAATTAGAAATCTCTTTCTTATAAAATTCCACCAAGCTTTTTGGGGGTTGTACTAGTGGAATTTCCCAAACATGGATTACAAAACATTGGTGTTCATTTTTAATGCGTGAAATAATTTTCTTCACGTACATTTGTTATAGTTTTCAATTTTTTGCATACATAAACTCTTAAATTTTCATTTTTTTGTGATCTATTTGCCTTATCTTTGTTTTTACGAGAAAAATGGGAGAGTGAAAACTAAAGTTTTGATTACAAAAAAATTTGAACATCCAAAATGGAAATGGACATATGCTGAGAGAGATAATTCAAAAAAGTATCTATGATTTTTAAGGATTTTAAACTCATTAGTTTTTTATATATTGGTTTTGCAATCATTTTTTACTGAGTGTTAACTCCCAAACCATAAGTCATTGCTAACAAAAATTATTGCTATTACAAATGATTAATCGATCAAAACATTTATGATGATCTATGATTGTTTGGTTCGCTTTTTATAAAATAGGCAAAAAGTGGGTTGTTCGGCTCTAGTAAATTTTTGGATCATTAGGTCATTTGCATCTTCAACATGTTTCAGGCATGCATAACCTCCACGTTTAAAACATGTTAGGATCAATTAGAAATCTCTTTCTTATAAGATTCCACGAAGCTAATAGTGGTTGTAGTTGTGGAATTTCCTAAACATGGATAACAAAAGTTTGGTGTTCATTTTTAGTGCATGAAATAATTTTCTTCACTCACTTTTATTATAGTTTTCAATTTTTTCATCCATAAACTCTAATATTTTCATTTAGATGTGATCTATTTGCCTTATCTTTTTGTTTCAAGAAAAATGGGAGCGTGAAAACTCAAGTTTGGAATTGAAAAAAAATTGAACATCCAAAATGGAAATGCACAAATGGTGAGAAAAATAATTCCAAAAAGTATCTGTCATTTTTAAGGATTTTAAACTCCTTTAGTTTAAATTTATTCACACACCACAAATGAACGCAAAAGTATTCTTATCCAAGTTTTGGAAATTCCACTAGTTCAACCCTAATAGCTACGAATTTTATAAGAAAGAGATTTCTTCTACCCTTGTTTTAAAAATGGATATGCAAGCTTGAAGCATGTTAAAGATGCAAATGACTTATGGATCCAAACCTTTTAAAGAGAATAACAAATGCTCATTAAATCCTCAAGTGAATTTGCAGTGCAATATTTAGCCGAGTCAAACAAGCCATTATTTTGCCCATTTAGAAAAAGCTTATGTAACAACCATGGTTGATTGTAAAGTGATTTATTATGAGCAACGGGCTATATTTTTGTAAGAAATGACTTAAGGATTGGAAGTCAACACTCAGTTAAAAATCCCCTGCCTGCCCCTTTTCCTGACGATTGCAAAAATATAAAAACTGAAAGGAGTTTACAATCCCTAAAAATTAAAGACACTCTTTGGAATTATCTTTCTCTACATTTATGCATTGTGCATTTCCGTTATAGAATTTTTTTTCTTAAATAAAAACTTTGAGTTTTTGCTATCTCTTCATCCAGTAAAAACAAAAAGCAAATAGATCAAATCAAAATGAAAATTTTAGAGTTTTAGTATGGAAAAAATTTAAAATAATAACAAATGTAAGTAAAGTAGATTTATTCCCACACCACAAATGAACCCCAAAAGTTTCGTTATCCAAGTTTGGGAAATTCCACTAGTTCAACCCTAATAGCTTGGAATTTTCTAAGAAAGAGATGTTTTCTACACTTGTTTTAAAAATGGATATCCATGCTTGAAACAAGATAAAGATGCAACTGACCAATGGATCCAAACTTTTTAAAGAGAATAACAAACCCTCATTCAATTCTCAGGTGAACGTGTGGTGGGATATTTACCCAAGTCATACAAGCCATTTTTTTGCCCACTTAAAAAAAGCTGACCTAACAACCATATATGATTGTAAAGTGATTTATCAAACATAACGGCTATATTTTTTTAAGAAATGACTTATGGATTTGGAGTCAACACTCAGTTAAAGATCACCCACCTCCATCTTTTACTGATGATTGTAAAACCTAATATTTAAAAACTAAAAGGAGTTTACAATCCCTAAATGTTACCGATAATCATTTGAATTATCTCTCTCTACATTTGTGCATTGTGCGTTTCCATTTTAGATGTATATTTTTTTCTTAAATCGAAACTTTGAGTTTTCGCTCTCCCTTCATCCTGTAAACAACAAAGGCAAATAGATCACAACAAAATGAAATCTTTAGAGTTTATGTATGGAAAAAACTGAAAACAATAACTAATGTAAGTAAAGATAATTTATACACACACCACAAATGAACACAAAAGTTTTGTTATCCAAGTTTTGGAAATTCTACTAGTTCAACCCTTATAACTTGGAATTTTATAAGAAAGAGATTTTTTCTACACATGTTTTAAAAATGGATATGCATGCTTGAAACTTGTTAAAGATCCAAATGAGCTATGGATACAAACATTTTAAAGAGAATAACAAACCCTTATTAAATTCTCAAGTGAACGTGCGGTGGGATATTTACCTTAATCAAGCAAGACATTTTTTTGCCCATTTACAAAAAACTGACCTAACAACAATAGATGATTGTAAAGTAATTTATCATATAGAATGGGCTATATTTTTGCAAGAAATTAATTATGGATTGGGAGTCAACACTGAGTTAAAAATCCTCCACCTCCCCATTTTTCCCAACGATTGCAAAACCTAATATATAAAAACTAAAAGGAGTTTAGAATCCCTAAAAATTACAGACATTGTTTGGATTATCGCTCTCTACATTTGTGCATTGTGCATTTCCATTTTAGATGTATAGTTTTTTCTTAAATCAAAACTTAGATTTTTCGCTCTCCCTTCATCCTTTAAACAAAAAGGAAACTAGATCACAACAAAATTAAAATTTTAGGTTTTATGTGTGGAAAACATTTAACACAATAACAAAATGTAAGTAAAGAAAATTTATTCACACACCACAAATGAATGCAAAAGTTTTCTTATCCAACTTTTGGAAATTCCACTAGTTCAACCCTAATAGCTTGGAATTTTATAAGAAAGAGATTTCTTTTACCCTTGTTTTAAAAATGGATATGCAAGCTTGAAACATGTTAAAGATGCAAATGACCTATGGATACACACCTTTTAAAGAGAATAACAAACGCTCATTAAATCCTCAACTGAATTTGCGGTGCGATATTTACTCAAGTCAAACAAGCCATTATTTTGCCCATTTAGAAAAAGCTGACATAACAACTATAGTTGATTGTAAAGTGATTTATTATGAGCAACGGGCTATATTTTTGTAAGAAATGACTTAAGGATTGGAAGTCAACACTCAGTTAAAAATCCCCTGCCTCCCCCTTTTCCCGACGATTGCAAAAATATAAAAACTAAAAGGAGTTTACAATCCCAGAAAATTAAAGACACTCTTCAGAATTATCTTTCCCTACATTTATGCATTGTGCATTTCCGTTATAGAAGTATATTTTTTTCTTAAATCAAAACTTTGAGTTTTCGCTATCTCTTCATCCTGTAAACACAAAAGGCAAATAGATCAAATCAAAATGAAAATTTTAGAGTTTTAGTATGGAAAAAATATAAAACAATAACAAATGTAAGTAAAGTAAATTTATTCCCACACCACAAATGAACCCAAAAGTTTTGTTATCCAAGTTTGGGAAATTCCACTAGTACAACCCTAATACCTATGAATTTTATAAGAAAGAGATTTTTTCTACACATGTTTTAAAAATGGATATGCTTGCTTGAAACAGGATAAAGATGCAACTGACCAATGGATCCAAACTTTTTAAAGAGAATAACAAACCCTCATTCAATTCTCAAGTGAATGTGCGGTGGGATATTTACCCAAGTCATTAAAACCATTTTTTTGCCCATTTAAAAAAAGCTGACCTAACAACCACAGATGATTGTAAAGTGATTTATCATACATAACGGCTATATTTTTTTAAGAAATGACTTATGGATTGGGAGTCAACACTCAGTTAAAGATCACCACCTCCCCCTTTTCCTGACGATTTTAAAACCTAATATTTAAAAACTAAAAGGAGTTTACAATCCCTAAATGTTACCGACAATCTTTTGAATTATCTCTCTCTACATTTGTGCATTGTGCGTTTCCATTTTAGATGTATTTTTTTTCTTAAATCAAAACTTTGAATTTTCACTCTCCCTTGATCCTGTAAACAACAAAGGCAAATAGATCACAACAAAATGAAATTTTTAGAGTTTATGTTTGGAAAAAGCTGAAAAAAATAACTAATGTAAGTAAAGATAATTTATTCACATACCACAAATGAACACAAAAGTTTTGTTATCCAAGTTTTGGAAATTCTACTAGTTCAACCCTAATAACTTGGAATTTTATAAGAAAGAGATTTTTTCTACACATGTTTTAAAAATGGATATGCATACTTGAAACATGTTAAAGATCCAAATGACCCATGGATCCAATCATTTTAAATAGAATAACTAACCTTGATTATATTCTCAAGTGAACGTGCGGTGGGATATTTACCAGAGTGAAACAAGACATTTTTTTTGCCCATTTACAAAAAACTGACCTAACAACCATAGATGATTTTAAAGTGATTTATCATACATAACGGGCTATATTTTTGTAAGAAATGAATTATCGATTGGGAGTCAACACTTAGTTAAAAATCCTCCACCTCCCCCTTTTTCCCAACGATTGCAAAACCTAATATGTAAAAACTAAAACGAGTTTAGAATCCCTAAAAATTACAGACATTGTTTGGAATTATCGCTCTCTACATTTGTGCATTGTGCATTTCCATTTTAGATGTATAGTTTTTTCTTAAATGAAAACTTAGAGTTTTTGCTCTCCCTTCATCCCTTAAACAAAAAGGCAAATAGATCACAACAAAATTAAAATTTTAGAGTTTATGTGTGGAAAAATTTTAAGACAATAAAAAAATGTAAGTAAATAAAATTTATTCACACACCACAAATGAACGCAAAAGTATTCTTATCCAAGTTTTGGAAATTCCACTAGTTCAACCCTAATAGCGACGAATTTTATAAGAAAGAGATTTCTTCTACTCTTGTTTTAAAAATGGATATGCAAGCTTGAAACATGTTAAAGATGCAAATGACCTATGGATCCAAACCTTTTAAAGAGAATAAAAAATGCTCATTAAATCCTCAAGTGAATTTGCAGTGCGATATTTAGCCGAGTCAAACAAGTCATTATTTTGCCCATTTAGAAAAAGCTGATGTAACAACATAGGTTATTGTAAAGTGATTTATTATGAGCAATGGGCTATATATTTGTAAGAAATGACTTAAGGATCTGAAGTCAACACTCAGTTAAAAATCCCCTGCCTCCCCCTTTTCCCGACGATTGCAAAAATATAAAAACTGAAAGGAGTTTACAATCCCTAAAAATTAAAGACACTCTTTGGAATTATCTTTCTCTACATTTATGCATTGTGCATTTCCGTTATAGAAGTACATTTTTTTCTTAAATAAAAACTTTGAGTTTTCGCTATCTCTTCATCCTGTAAAAACAAAAGGCAAATAGATCAAATCAAAATGAAAATTTTAGAGTTTTAGTATGGAAAAAATTTAAAACAATAACAAATGCAAGTAAAGTAGATTTATTCCCACATCACAAATGAACCCAAAAGTTTTGTTTTCCAAGTTTGGGAAATTCCACTAGTTCAACCCTAATAGTTTGGAATTTTATAAGAAAGTGATTTTTTCTACACATGTTTTAAAAATGGAAATCCTTGCTTGAAACAAGATAAAGATGCAAATGACCAATGGATCCAAAATTTTTAAAGAGAATAACAAACCCTAATTCAATTCTCAGGTGAACGTGCGGTCGGATATTTACCCAAGTCATACAAGCCATTTTTTTGCCCACTTAAAAAAAGCTGACCTAACAACCATAGATGATAGTAAAGTGATTTATCAAACATAACGGCTATATTTTTTTAAGAAATGACCTATGGATTCGGAGTCAACACTCAGTTAAAGATCACCCACCTCCATCTTTTCCTGATGATTGTAAAACCTCATATTTAAAAACTAAAAGGAGTTTACAATCCCTAAATGTTACCGATAATCATTTGAATTATCTCTCTCTACATTTGTGCATTGTGTGTTTGCATTTTAGATGTATATTTTTTTCTTAAATCAAAACTTTGAGTTTTCGCTCTCCCTTCATCCTGTAAACAACAAAGGCAAATAGATCACAACAAAATGAAATCTTTAGAGTTTATGTATGGAAAAAACTGAAAACAATAACTAATGTAAGTAAAGATAATTTATTCACACACCACAAATGAACACAAAAGTTTTGTTATCCAAGTTTTGGAAATTCTACTAGTTCAACCCTAATAACTTGGAATTTTATAGGAAAGAGATTTTTTCTACACATGTTTTAAAAATGGATATGCATGCTTGAAACTTGTTAAAGATCCAAATGAGCTATGGATCCAAACATTTTAAAGAGAATAACAAACCCTTATTAAATTCTCAAGTGAACGTGCGGTGGGATATTTACCTTAATCAAGCAAGTCATTTTTTTGTCCATTTACAAAAAACTGACCTAACAACGATAGATGATTATAAAGTAATTTATCATACTGAATGGGCTATATTTTTGCAAGAAATTAATTATGGATTGGGAGTCAACACTAAGTTAAAAATCCTCCACCTCCCCGTTTTTCCCAACGATTGCAAAACCTAATATATAAAAACTAAAAGGAGTTTAGAATCCCTAAAAATTACAGACATTGTTTAGAATTATCGCTCTCTACATTTGTGCATTGTGCATTTCCATTTTACATGTATAGTTTTTTCTTAAATCAAAACTTAGAGTTTTTGCTCTCCCTTCATCCCTTAAACAAAAAGGTAAATAGATCACAACAAAATTAAAATTTTAGATTTTATGTGTGGAAAAGATTTAAGACAATAACAAAATGTAAGTAAAGAAAATTTATTCACACACCACAGATGAACGCAAAAGTTTTCTTATCCAACTTTTGGAAATTCCACTAGTTCAACCCTAATAGCTAGGAATTTTATAAGAACGAGATTTCTTCTACCCTTGTTTTAAAAATGGATATGCAAGCTTGAAACATGTTAAAGATGCAAATGACCTATGGATCCAAACCTTTTAAAGAGAATAACAAACGCTCATTAAATCCTGAAGTGAATTTGCGGTGCGATATTTACCCAAGTCAAACAAGCCATTATTTTGCCCATTTAGAAAAAGCTGACGTAACAACAATAGTTGATTATAAAGTGATTTATTATGAGCAACGGGCTATATTTTTGTAAGATTTGACTTAAGGATTGGAAGCCAACACTCATTTAAAAATCCCATGCCTTCCCCTTTTCTCGACGATTGCAAAAATATAAAAACTAAAAGGAGTTTACAATCCCTAAAAATTAAAGACACTCTACGGAATTATCTTTCTCTACATTTGTGCATTGTGCATTTCCGTTATAGAAGTATATTTTTTTCTTAAATCAAAACTTTGAGTTTTCGCTATCTCTTCATCCTGTAAACACAAAAGGCAAATAGATCAAATCAAAATGAAAATTTTAGAGTTTTAGTATGGAAAAAATATAAAACAATAACAAATGTAAGTAAAGTAAATTTATTCCCACACCACAAATGAACCCAAAAGTTTTGTTATCCAAGTTTGGGAAATTCCACTAGTACAACCCTAATACCTATGAATTTTATACGAAAGAGATTTTTTCTACACATGTTTTAAAAATGGATATGCATGCTTGAAACAGGATAAAGATGCAAATGACCAATGGATCAAAACTTTTTAAAGAGAATAACAAACCCTCATTCAATTCTCAAGTGAATGTGCAGTGGAATATTTACCCAAGTCATTAAAGCCATTTTTTTGCCCATTTAAAAAAAGCTGATCTAACAACCATAGATGATTGTAAAGTGATTTATCATCTATAACGACTATATTTTTTTAAGAAATGACTTATGGATTGGGAGTCAACACTCAGTTAAAGATCACCACCTTCCCCTTTTCCTGACGATTTTAAAACCTATTATTTAAAAACTAAAAGGAGTTTACAATCCCTAAATGTTACCGACAATCTTTTGAATTATCTCTGTCTACATTTGTGCATTGTGCGTTTCCATTTTAGATGTATATTTTTTTCTTAAATCAAAACTTTGAGTTTTCACTCTCCCTAGATCCTGTAAACAACAAAGGCAAATAGATCACAACAAAATGAAATTTTTAGAATTTATGTTTGGAAAAAACTGAAAACAATAACTAATGTAAGTAAAGATAATTTATTCACATACCACAAATGAACACAAAAGTTTTGTTATCCAAGTTTTGGAAATTCTACTAGTTCAACCCTAATAACTTGGAATTTTATAAGAAAGATTTTTTCTACACTTGTTTTAAAAATGGATATGCATGCTTGAAACAGGTTAAAGATCCAAATGAGCTATGGATCCAAACATTTTAAAAAGAATAACAAACCCTAATTATATTCTCAAGTGAACGTGCGGTGGGATATTTACCTGAGTCAAAGAAGACATTTTTTTTGCCCATTTACAAAAAACTGACCTAACAACCATAGATGATTGTAAAGTGATTTATCATACATAACGGGCTATATTTTTGGAAGAAATGAATTATGGATTGGGAGTGAACACTTAGTTTAAAATCCTCCACCTCCCCCTTTTTCCCAACGATTGCAAAACCTAATATGTAAAAATTAAAGGAGTTTAGAATCCCATAAAATTACAGACATTGTTTGGAATTATCGCTCTCTATATTTTTGCATTGAGCATTTCCATTTTAGATGTATAGTTTTTTCTTAAATCAAAACTTAGAGTTTTCGCTCTCCGTTCATCCCTTAAACAAAAAGGTAAATACGTCACAAAAAAATTAAAATTTTAGAGTTTATGTGTGGAAAAAATTTAAGACAATAACAAAATGTAAGTAAAGAAAATTTATTCACACACCACAAATGAACGCAAAAGTATTCTTATCCAAGTTTTGGAAATTCTACTAGTACAACCCTAATAACTTGGAATTTTATAAGAAAGAGATTTTTTCTACACATGTTTTAAAAATGGATTTGCATGCTTGAAACTTGTTAAAGATCCAAATGACCAATGGATCCAAAATTTTTAAAGAGAATAACAAACCCTCATTAAATTCTCAAATTAACGTGCAGTGGGATATTTACCAGAGTCAAACAAGACATTTTTTTTGCCCATTTACAAAAAACTGACCTAACAACCATAGATGATTGTAAAGTGATTTATCAAACATAACGTGCTATATTTTTGTTAGAAATGAGTTATGGATTGGGTGTCAACACTCAGTTAAAGATAGCCCGCCTCCCACTTTTCCCGACAATTGGAAAACCAAATATATAAAAACTAAAAGTAGTTTACAATCCCAAAAAATTATAGACAATCTTTGGAATTATCTCTCTCTACATTTGTTCATTATGCATTTCCATTTTAGATGTATACTTTTTTCTTAAATCAAAACTTTGAGTTTTCGCTCTCCTTTCATCCTGTAAACAAAAAAGGCAAATAGATCACAACAAAATGAAAATTTTAGAGTTTATGTATGGAAAAAACTGAAAACAATAACAAATGTAAGTACTGAAAATTTATTCACACACCACAAATGAACACAAAAGGTTTTGTTATCCACGTTTGGGAAATTCCACTAGTTCAACCCTCATAGCTGCGAATTTTATAGGAAAGAGATTTCTTCTACACATGTTTAAAAAATGGATATGCATGCACAAAACATGTTACAGATGCAAATGACCTTTGGATCCAAAATTTTTAAAAAGAATAACAAACCCTGATTAAATTGTCAAGTGAACATGCAGTGGAATATTTACCAAAGTACAACAAACCATTTTTTTGCCCATTTACAAAAAGCTGATCTAACAACCATAGGTGATTGTAAAGTGATTTATCATAGATAACGGGCTATATTTTTGTAAGAAATGAATTATAGATTGGGAGTCAACACTCAGTTAAAAGTCCCACACCTCCCCCTTTTTCCCAACGATTGCAAAACCTAATATATAAAAACTAAAAGGAGTTTACAATCCCTAAAAATTACTGACACTCTTTGGAATTATCGCTCTCTACATTTGTGCATTGTGCATTTCCTTATTAAATGTATACTTTTTTCTTCAATTAAAACTTTGAGTTTTTGCTCTCCCTTCATCCCGTAAACACAAAGGCAAATAGATCACAACAAAATGAAAATTTTAGAGTTTATGTGTGGAACAAATTTAAGACAATAACAAATGTAAGTAAAGAAAATTTATTCACACACCACAAATGAACACAAAAGTTTTCTTATCCAAGATTTTGAAATTCCACTAGTTCAACCCTACTTGCTAGGAATTTTATAAGAAAGAGAATTCTTCTACTCATGTTTTAAAAATGGATATGCATGCATGAAACATGTTAAAGATGCAAATGACCTATGGATCAAAATCATCAAGTGAGTTTGCGGTGGGATATTTACCTGAGTCAAATAAGCCATTATTTTGCCCATTTACAAAAAGCTGGCCTAACAACCATAGTTGATTGTAAAGTGATTTATCATGCGCAACGGGCTATATTTTTTTACGAAATTACTTAAAGATTGGAAGTCAACACTCCCTTAAAAATCCCCTGCCTCCCCTTTTCCCGACGATTGCAATACCTAAAATATAAAAAACTAAAAGTAGTTTATAATCCCTAAAAATTACAGACACTCTATGGAATTATATCTCTCTACTTTTGTGCATTGTGCATTTCCATTATAAATGTAAATTTTTTTCTTAAATCAAAACTTTGAGTTTTCACTATCTCTTCATCCTGTAAAATAAAAACGCAAATAGATCACAACAAAATGAAAATTTCATAGTTTAAGTATGGAAAAAATTTAAAACAGTAACAAATGTAAGTAAAGTAAATTTATTCACACACCACAAATGAACACAAAAATTTTGTTACCCAAGTTTGGGAAATTCCACTAGTTCAACCCTAATAGCTAGGAATTTTATAAGAAAGAGAATTTTTCTACATATGTTTTAAAAGTGGATATGCATGCTTGAAACATGTTAAAGATGCAAATGACCTATGGATCCAAACTTTTGAATGAGAATAACAAACCCTCATTAAATTCTCAAGTGAACGTGCGGTGGGATATTTACCCGAGTCAAACAAGCCATTTTTTTTCCATTTACAAAAACCTGACTTAACAACATAGATGATTGTAAAGTGATTTATCATACAGAATGAGCTATATTTTTTGTAAGAAATTACTTATGGATTGGGAGTCAACACTCAGTTAATGATCACCCGCCTTCCCCTTTTCCTGATGATTGCAAAACCTAATACATAAAAACAAAAAGGAATTTTGAATCCCTAAATATTAAAGACAATCTTTGGAATCATCTCTCTCTACATTTTTGAATTGTGCATTTCCATTTTAGAGTTATTTTTTTCCTTAAATCAAAACTTTGAGTTTTCGCTCTCCCATCATCCCCTACAAAAAAAAAAAGGCAAACAGATCACAACAAAATGAAAATTTTAGAGTTTATATATGGAAAAAATATAAAAAAATAACAAGTATAAGTAATGAAAATTTATTCACACACCACAAATGAACACAAAACTTTTGTTATCCAAGTTTGGGAAATTCCACTAGTTCAACCCTAATAGCTTGGAATTTTATATGAAAGTGATTTTTTCCACACATGTTTTTAAAATGGATATCCATGCTTGAAACATGTTCAAGATGCAAATGACCTATGGATCCAAAAATTTTAAAGTGAATAACAAACCCTCATTAAATTCTCAAGTGAACGTGCGGTGGGATATTTACCCGCATCAAACAAGCCTTTTTTTTGCCTATTTACAAAAAGCTGACCTAACAACCATAGATGATTGTAAAGTGATTATCATATATAACGGGCTATATTTTTGTAAGAAATTACTTATGGATAGGGAGTCAACACTCAGTTAAAGATCACCCGCCTCCCCTTTTTCCCAACTATTGCAAAACCTTATATATAAAAACTAAAAGGAGTTTACAATCCCTACAAATTACAAAAAAAATTTGGAATTATCTCTTTCTACATTTGCGCATTGTGCATTTCCATTTTAGGGTTATAGTTTTTTTTTTAACTCAAAACTTTGGGTTTTCGCTCTCCCATCATCCTGTAAAGAAACAAAGGCAAACCGATCACCACAAAATGAAAATTTTAGAGTTTTTGTATGGAAAAAATGTAAAACAATAAAAAATATAAGTAATGAAATTTATTTACACACCACAAATGAACACAAAATTTTGTTATCCACGTTTGGGAAATTCCACTAGTTCAACCCTCATAGCTAGGAATTTTATAAGAAAGAGATTTCTTCTTCACATGTTTTAAAAATGGATATGCATGCTTGAAACATGTTAAAGATGCAAATGACCTATGGATCCAAACCTCTTAAAGAGAATAACAAACGCTCATTAAATTCTCAAGTGAACGTGCAGTGGGATATTTGCCCGAGTCAAACAAGCCATTATTTTTCCCATTTCAAAAAATATGACCTAAGAACCATAGATGATTGTAAAGTGATTTATCATGTGTAACGGGCTATATTTTTGTAAGAAATGATTAATGGATTGGGTGTCAACACTAAGTTAAAAATCCCCCATCTCCCCCTTTTTCCGGACAATAGCAAAACTTTATCTATAAAAACTAAAAGGATTTTAAAATCCCTAAAAATTACACACACTCGCAATTATCGCTCTCTACATTTGTGCATTGCACATTTCCATTTTAGATGTATACTATTTTCATAAATCAAAACTTTGAGTTTTCGCTCTCCCTTGTTCCCGTAAACAAAAAGGCAATTAGATCACAACAAAATAAAAATTTTAGATTTTATGTGTGGAAAAAATTTAAAACAATAAAAAATGAAAGTAAAGGGAATTTATTCACACACAACAAATGAACACAAAAATTTTCTTATCGAAGTTTGGGAAATTCCAATAGTTCAACCCTAATAGCTAGGAATTTTATAAGAAACAGATTTCTTCTACCCATGTTCAAAAAATGGATATGCAAGCTTGAAACATGTTAAAGTTGCAAATGACCTATGGATCCAAACCTTTTAAAATGCTCATAAAATCCTCAAGTGAATTTCGGTGGGATGTTTGCCCGAGTCAAACAAGCCATTATTTTGCCCATTTACAAAAAACTGAGCTAACAACCATAGTTTATTGTAAAGTGATTTATTTTTCACAATGGGCTATATTTTTGTAAGGAATGACTTACGGAATGGGAGTCAATACTCAGTTAAAAATCCCCCGCCTACCCCTTTTCCCAACAAGTGCAAAACCTAAAATATAAAAACTAAAAGTAGTTTACAATCCCTAAAAATTACAGACACTCTTTGGAATTATCTCTCTCTACATTTGTGCTTTGTGCAAGTCCATTTTAGATTTATATTTTTTCCTTAAATCAAAACATTGAGTTTTCGATCTCCCTTCATCCTGTAAGCAAAAAAGGCAAAAAGATCACAACAAAATCAAAATTTTAGAGTTTAAGTATGGAAAAATTTAAAACAATAACGAATGTAAGTAAAGAAAAGTTATTCACACACCACAAATGAACACCAAAGTTTTGTTAACCAAGTTTGAGAAATTCCACTTGTTCAACCCCAATTACTTGCAATTTTAGATGAAAGAGATTTTTTCTACACATGTTTAAAAAATGGATACACATGCTTGAAATATGTTAAAGATGCAAATGACCTATGGATCCAAACTTTTGAAAGAGAATAACAAACCCTTGTTAAATTTTCAAGTGAACGTGCGGTGGGATATTTACCCAAGTCAAACAAGCCTTTTTTAGCCCATTTACAAAAAGCTGACCTAACAACCATAGATGATTGTAAATTGATTTATCATACATAACAAGCTATATTTTTGTAAGAATTGACTTACAGATTGGGAGTCAACACACAGTTGAAAATCCCCCGCCTCCCCCTTTTCATGACGATTGCAAAACTTAAATATAAAAATTAAAAGTAGTTTAAAATCCCTAAAAATTACAGCCACTCTATGGAATTATCTCTCTCTACATTTTTTTATTGTGCATTTCCATTTTAGATGTATATTTTTTTCATAAATAAAAACTTTGAGTGTTCGCTCTCCCTTCATCCTGTAAACAAAAAAGGCAAATAGATCACAACAAAATGAATTTTTTTTGAGTTTAAGTGTGGAAAAAATTTAAGACAATAACAAATGTAAAAATTTATTCACGCACACAAATGAACACAAAAGTTTTGTTATCCACGTTTGGGAAATTCCACTAGTTCAACCCTCATAGTTTGGAATTTTATAAGAAAGAGATTTCTTCTACACATGTTTTGAAAATGGATATCCATGCTTGAAACAAGTTAAAGATGCAAATGACCTATGGATCCAAACTTTTTTAAGAGAATAACAAACTGTCATTAAATTCTCAAGTGAACGTGCGGTGGGATATTTACCCGAGTCACAAAAGCCATTTTTTTTCCCATTCATAATACGCTGACCTAACAACCAAAGATGATTGTAAAGTGACTTATCATGTGTAACGGGCAATATTTTTGTAAGAAATGACTTATTGATTGGGAGTCAATACTCAGTTAAATATCCCTCACCTCCCCATTTTATCAATGATTGCAAAACCTAAAATATAAAAACTAAAAGGAGTTTACAATCCCTAAAATTTACAGACACTCTTTGGAATTATCGATCTCTACATATGTGCCTTGTGAATTTCCATTTTAGATGTATACTATTTTCTTAAATCAAAACTTTAAGTTTTCGCTCTCCCTTCAACCCATAAACAAAACGGCAAATAAATCACAAAAAAATGAAAATTTTGGAGTTATGTGTGGAAAACTTTAAGACAATAACAAATGTAATAAAGAAATTTTTTTCACACATGAAAAATGAACACAAAAGTTTTCTTATCCAAGTTTTATAAAAAAAAGATTTCTTATACCAATGTTTTAAAAATGGATCTGCATGCTTGGAACATGTTAAAGAAGCAAATGACTTATGTATCCAAGCCTTTTAAAGAGAATAGAAAATTCTCATTAAATCCTCATGTGAATTTGCGGTGGGATATTTACTCGTGTCAAACAAGCCATTATTTTGCCCATTTACAAAAAGTTGACCTAACAACCATAGTTGATAGTAAATTGATTTATCAAGCACAACAGGCTATATTTTTGTAAGAAATGACATACGGATTGGGAGTTAACACTCAGTTAAAAATCCCCTGCCTCCCTCTTTTCCAAACTGTTGAAAAACCTAAAATATAAAAACTAAAATTAGTTTACAATCCCTAAAAATTACAGACACTCTATGGAATTATCTCTCTCTATATCTGTGTGTTGTGCATTTCAAGTTTAGAAATTTTTTTTTCTTAAATCAAAACTTTTAGTTTTTCACTCTCCCTTCATCCTGTAAACAAAAAAGGCAAATAGATCACAACAAAATGAAAATTTTAGAGTTTAAGTATGGAAAAAATTTAAAACAATAACAAATGTCAGTAAAGAAAATTTATTCACACACCACAAATGAACACCAAAGTTTTGTTAACCAAGTTTGAGAAATTCCACTTGTTCAACCCCAATTACTTGCAATTTTAGATGAAAGAGATTTTTTCTACACATGTTTAAAAAATGGATACACATGCTTGAAATATGTTAAAGATGCAAATGACCTATGGATCCAAACTTTTGAAAGAGAATAACAAACCCTTGTTAAATTTTCAAGTGAACGTGCGGTGGGATATTTACCCAAGTCAAACAAGCCTTTTTTAGCCCATTTACAAAAAGCTGACCTAACAACCATAGATGATTGTAAAGTGATTTATCATACATAACAAGCTATATTTTTGTAAGAATTGACTTATAGATTGGGAGTCAACACACAGTTGAAAATCCCCCGCCTCCCCCTTTTCATGACGATTGCAAAACTTAAATATAAAAATTAAAAGTAGTTAAAAATCCCTAAAAATTACAGCCACTCTTTGGAATTATCTCTCTCTACATTTTTTCGTTGTGCATTTCCATTTTAGATGTATATTTTTTTCATAAATAAAAACTTTGAGTGTTTGCTCTCCCTTCATCCTGTAAACAAAAAAGGCAAATAGATCACAACAAAATGAATTTTTTTGAGTTTAAGTGTGGAAAAAATTTAAGACAATAACAAATGTAAAAATTTATTCACACACACAAATGAACAAAAAAGTTTTATTATCCACGTTTGGGAAATTCCACTAGTTCAACCCTCATAGTTTGGAATTTTATAACAAAGAGATTTCTTCTACACATGTTTTGAAAATGGATATCCATGCTTGAAACAAGTTAAAGATGCAAATGACCTATGGATCCAAACTTTTTTAAGAGAATAACAAACTGTCATTAAATTCTCAAGTGAACGTGCAGTGGGATATTTACCCAAGTCACAAAAGCCATTTTTTTTTCCCATTCACAATACGCTGACCTAACAACCAAAGATGATTGTAAAGTGACTTATCATGTGTAACGGGCAATATTTTTGTAAGAAATGACTTATTGATTGGGAGTCAATACTCAGTTAAATATCCCTCACCTCCCCATTTTATCAATGATTGCAAAACCTAAAATATAAAAACTAAAAGGAGTTTACAATCCCTAAAATTTACAGACACTCTTTGGAATTATCGATCTCTACATATGTGCATTGTGAATTTCCATTTTAGATGTATACTATTTTCTTAATTCAAAACTTTGAGTTTTCGCTCTCCCTTCAACCCATAAACAAAACGGCAAATAAATCACAAAAAAAATGAAAATTTTAGAGTTATGTGTGGAAAAACTTTAAGACAATAACAAATGTAATAAAGAAATTTTTTTCACGCACGAAAAATGAACGCAAAAGTTTTCTTATCCAAGTTTTATAAAAAAGAGATTTCTTATACCAATGTTTTAAAAATGGATTTGCATGCTTGAAACATGTTAAAGAAGCAAATGACTTATGGATCCAAGACTTTTAAAGAGAATAGAAAATTCTCATTAAATCCTCATGTGAATTTGCGGTGGGATATTTACTCGTGTCAAACAAGCCATTATTTTGCCCATTTACAAAAATCTGACCTAACAACCATAATTAATTGTAAATTGATTTATCAAGCACAACAGGCTATATTTTTGTAAGAAATGACATACGGATTGGGAGTTAACACTTAGTTAAAAATCCCCTGCCTCCCTCTTTTCCAAACTATTGAAAAACCTAAAATATAAAAACTAAAATTAGTTTACAATCCCTAAAAATTACAGACACTCTATGGAATTATCTCTCTCTATATCTGTGTGTTGTGCATTTCAAGTTTAGAAAAATTTTTTTCTTAAATCAAAACTTTGAGTTTTTCACTCTCCCTTCATCCTTTAAACAAAAAAGGCAAATAGATCACAAAAAAATGAAAATTTTAGAGTTTAAGTATGGAAAAAATTTAAAACAATAACAAATGTAAGTAAAGAAAATTTATTTACACGCCACAAATCAACGCAAAAGTTTTTGTTATCCAAGTTTGGGAAATTCCACTAGTTCAACCCTAATAGCTTGGAATTTTATAAGAAAGAGATTTTTTCTACACATGTTTTAAAAATGGATCTGCATGCTTGAAACATGTTAAAGATGCAAATGACCTATGGATCCAAACTTTTTAAAGAGAATAACAAACCCACTTTAAATTATCAAGTGAACGTGCAGTGGGATATTTACCCGTGTCAAACAAGCCATTTTTTTGCCCAATTATGAAAAGCTGACCTAACAACCATAGATGATTGTAAAGTGATTTATCATACATAACGGGCTATATTTTTGTAAGAAATGACTTATGGAGTGGGAGTCCCACTCAGTTAAAGATCCCCCACTCCCCCTTTTCCATATGATTGCAAAAACTAATATATAAAAACTAAAAGGAGTTTACAATCCCTAAAAAGTATTGACAATCTTTGGAATTATCTCTATCTACATTTGTGCATTGTGCATTTCCATTTTCAATGTATATTTTTTTCTTATATCAAAACTTTGAGTTTTCACTCTCCCTTCATTCAGTAAACAACAAAGGCAAATAAATCACAACAAAATGAAAAGTTTAGAGTTTATGTGTGGAAAAAATTTAAGACAATAACAAATGTAAGTAAATAAAATTTTTTCACACACCACAAATGAACACAAAAGTTTTCTTATCCAAGTTTTGGAAATTCAGCAAGTTCAACCCTAATCGCTAGGAATTTTATAAGAAAGATATTTCTTATACCCATTTTTTAAAAATCGATATGCCTGCTTGAAACATGTTAATGATGCAAATGACCTATGGATCCAAACCTTTTAAAGAGAATAACAAATGCTCATTAAATCCTCATGTGATTTTGCGGTGGGATATTTACCCGAGTCAAACAAGACATTACTTTGCCCATTTACGAAAAGGTGACCTAATAACCATAGTTGATTGTAAAGTAATTTATCATGCAAAACGGGCTATATTTGTGTAAGAAATGACTTACAGATTGCAAGTCAATACTCAGTTAAAAATACCCCACCTGCCCCTTTTCCCGACCATTGCAAAACCAAAAATATAAAAACTAAAATTAGTTTACTATCCCTAAAAATTACAAGCACTCTTTGGAATTATCTCTCTCTACATTTCTGCATTGTGAATCCATCTTAGATGTATATTTTTTTTCATAAATCAAAACTTTGAGTTTTTGCTCTCCCTTCATCCTATAAACAAAAAAGGTAAATAGATCACTTCAAAATGAAAATTTAAGAGTTTAAGCATGAAAAAATTTTTAAACTATAACAAATGTAAGTAAAGAAAATTTATTCACACACCAAAAATGAACACAAAAGTTTTGTTATCCAAATTTGAAAAATTCCACTGGTGCAACCCTAATTGCTTGGAATTTTATAAGAAAGAGATTTTTCCTACACATGTTTAAAAAATGGAGATGCATCCTTGAAAAATGTTAAAGATGAAAATGACCTATGGATCCAAACTTTTTAAAGAGAATAACAAACCCTCATTAAATTCTCAAGTGAACGTGCGGTGGGTTATTTACCCGAGTCAACCAAGCCATTTTTTTTTTGCCCATTTACAAAAAGCTGACCTAACAACCATAGATGATTGTAAAGTGATTTATCAAACATAATGGGTTATATTTTTGTAAGAAAAGACTTACAGATTGGGAGTCAACACACACTTGAAAATCCCCCGCCTCCCCCTTTTCCCGCTGTTTGCAAAACCTAAAATATAAAAACTAAAAGTAATTTACAATCCCTAAAAATTACAGACACTCTTTAGAATTATATCGCTCTACATTTTCGCATTGTGCATTTCCATTTTAGATGTATAGTTTTTTATTAAATCAAAACTTTGAGAGTTCACTCTGCCTTCATCCAGTTAAAAAAAAGGCAAATAGATCACAACAAAATAAAAATTTGAGACAATAAAAAATTTTAGTAATGAAAATTTATTCACACACATAAATGAACACAAAAGTTTTTTTATCCACGTTTGGGAAATTCCACTAGTTCAACCCTCATAGCTTGGAATTTTATAAGAAAGAGATTTCTTCTAAACATGTTTTTAAAATGGATATGCATGCTTGAAACATGTTAAAGATTCAAATGAACTATCGATCCAAACTTTTTAAAGAGAATGACAAACCCTCATTAAATTCCCACGTGAACGTGCGGTGGGATATTTACCCGACTCAAAAAAGCCTTTTTTTTGCCCATTTACAAAACGCTGACCTAACAACAAAAGATGATTGTCAAGTGATTTATCATGTGTAACAGACTATATTTTTGTAAGAAATAACTTATTGATTAGGAGTCAGCCCTCAGTTAAAAATCCCTTACCTCCCCCTTTTGCTGACGATTTCAAAACCTAAAATATGAAAACTAAAAGGAGTATACAATCCCTAAAAATTACAGACACTCTTTAGAATCATCGCTCTCTACATTTGTGCATTGTGCATTTCCATTTTTTATGTATACTTTTTTCTTAAATCAAAACTTTGAGTTTTTGCTCTCCCTTCAACCCGTAAACAAAAAGGCAAATAAATCACAACAAAATGAAAATTTCAGAGTTTATGTGTGGAAAAAATTTAAGACAATAACAAATGTAAGTAAAGAAAAGTTTTTCACACATCCCAAATGAAGGCAAAATTTTTCTTATCCAAGTTTTGGAAATTCAACAAGTTCAACCCTAATAGCCAGGAATTTTAGAAGAAAGAGATTTCTTATAGCCATGTTTTAAAAATGGATATGTGATAGATGCTATATTCTGACATGAGAACTAAGTTAATTATAATAGAATAACCTTTATAATTGTGTTATAGGTGGTTATTTATCGGTTTTCAAATGAAATGAGCATTTATTGAATTTGGCATTAATCACTGTCGATATTGCATATTTTTCTCTCCTGAATTATATTTCATTGTTTTTAAGGTTTATTTCTTCCTGAAATGCTTTTTATAGATTTAATTATGGAATTTCAGGAGAATTATGGTGGAGAAGGAGATATTTACCAAAATACCCTTAGTGAAATGGAGATGATTTTTAGGTCAAATTTTTTTAAAATAAACAAGATGGTATTTAAAGGAAAGGGGGGGCGTCGAGCGAAAGGAGGTCGAAAGGGGACCCGAGAGGGGGGACCCGAGAGGGAAAACCCGAGGGGGGAAGGCAGCGTGAAGAGAAGGAAAAAGGGAGACCAAAAACAGAGTTTGTTTGACCGGAAACAGGGGAGGATCCGGGAGGAGTTCCCCACCGCCGTTCGCCGGGCCACCGTCGTCCACCGTCGTCCACCACCATCCGGCAACCGAGAACAGACCCGAGGAGAGCTCGAGAGAGTCTCCGTCGCGGCGAATTCGACGCTGCCATTCTTTGCTCGCCAGGCCGGGAGGGAATTCGAGAGGGCTTCTCCGGTGCCACTTCTTCTTTCCGACCATCATCCGGCGTCGGTTATGTATTTCCGACCAGTCCCGGAGCTATTCCGACTCCAACCGATACTCGAGAGAGCCGGTTGGAGAACGTCAGCTCTGTTTCGCTCTTCGCCGGACGTTACCTCTTTCCGTCGGCTTCTAACCGTCATCGCCGGCGTCGTCTCTACCTCCGGCCACTCACTATTGCTACCCGACGCCACCAATTTCCGGAAATCGCAGCACCCGTGAGAACGAGTTGCTGCCCGAGCGAGAGGAGGAAGAAGGGGAGTAATTCATCATTATTGAATTTGATTTTTTATATGGTTTGAACTTAGGTTTTGAATGTTAATTGAATCTGATTTGATAATTAAGGTTTATTTAAGATTTTTTTTCTTGATATTTGATTAAATTAGTTAATTAGGGTAAGATTATAATTGAGGTTGGATTTTGGTATTTTAATCCGATTTCTGTCTTTAACTCTACGCGCCCGAGAGGGGCTAGACTCAAGGATTGAGAATCCGGATTCGTGGTTACGTGGCGCTCGAGAGAGGCACGAATCACGGTAAAATCCAAAGTTGACGTTTCCTGTTGTGCACGTAGTTAATTAAATTATTGCTTGATAATTTAGGAAGTAGTTAATTAAATTATTGCTTGATAATTTAGGATATAATTAGTGTTTAGTTCAAATTAATTCATCATATTTGGTTAGGCTAGTTGACTGAAGAATACACAACATTCAATCCTCCCTGTGGATATGACCCTCGCTTACTGCTAGATTACATGAACGATTCGTACGCTTGCGAGGTATAAAAGTCGATGTAACTAAAATTCTACATCAAGTTTTTGGCGCCATTGCCGGGGAGGCACGTATTAAGTGTATTTCTTTGTTCTCCATGGTCTTAGGTTAGATTTATTTATTTATTTATTTATTTATGAAATTATTTTTATTTATTCTAGTTAGTTCATATTTTTAGTAGTGAGTTTGTTAGCTTAATTTGATAGTTCGTTTTGTTTTTTTTTTGTGTTTTTATGCACGGGCACCGTTCCCTAGGGGGACCATTAGCTCCCTTTGTTGAAGAGGTAGAACAGATTTGTAGGAAAACACCCGAAGTCAAAGTAGGAGCTACCATGGCCAATCAGGGTGAACCATTACAGTTACCTGCAATAGGGAAGCTAAGATCCAGGTGGTCCGGTCCATTTGAGGTCACACAGGTGTTTCCTCATGGCGCTATTGAGATCCGCAATCACGGAGACGGGTCGGTCTTCAAAGTTAACGGTCAGAGCCTCAAACCGTATCTTGAGAATATCCCCACACCGGAGGAGGTGATGGTGATTTTCTTAGAGGAACCTGTCATTTCATCTTGAATGCGTCAGAGTCTTGCTTACGACTATAAACTTAGCACATTGTGGGCAATCCCCACGTTTCTATCCCTTTGTATATTACAATTTTATTTTATTTATTTATTTTATTTATTATTTTTATTTTTATTTTTTTGGTTTATTCATTCTTATTTGCCGGCTGAGAGCATAAATGGTTCCGGTATTCGATGACCAGACTTTTGGTCCCTAGTTTGAGAGGTCTGTACTCAAACAACCATTCTAGGATTGACCAGTTCGATCTTGAAGTATTGAATGAAAACCTTATGGTGAGTAACTTAAGGACTTGTGTTCAGCGCGTGATTCCTGCTACCTTCAGTGGCCAGTCACACGGAGATTTCTTCAAAGTGTGATGTGGGATAGCGGTTTCATCTACGGATGATTACCTACGGGTACGGCTGATACGAGTAAACCTTCTTCGAGGGAGACTATGTATCATTCCTGGGGGTCTTTATTGACTCTTCGGTATTATTGTTGATGACCAAACACATATAGTCCCACCTATGGATTTAGGAGCCCTGAGGGAGCTTAACCCTCACCCTGTTGGAGTATAACTAGCTAAGCTGTTATTTTTTTATTTTTTATTTTTTATTTTTATTTTTTTTAATTTTTGTAGTCGTTATAGTGTTTTAACTTTTCCCCATTGAGGACAATGTCAACTTTAGGTTTGGGGGGGAAACGACTCTTTTATGCCTTAGCATTAATTTTCTTTTGATTTATGTTCGTGGTTTTCAAACTACTCTTAGTATGTGGTTAACATTAGTAGAGTTAAAATAAGTTGCTTAAATGTGTTTCAAAAATTTTCGTAAAACTGTGTAGAATATGCCTATTAGAAATCTGATATCATTTGTTGTGATTCATGACAATTCAATGGGATAACTTACTATTGCATTAGACTTGGAACTTAGTTGCAAAAGAGAACATGTAAATCTAGTGTTGATCTATGTTAGTCTGAATAGTCTTGTATGCCTGTTTGAACTCATTCCTTTGTATACCTCAGTGAAATTCCTTGTTGTAATGTATGAATGCGAATGGAAATGCTCTTGCTTGCAAAAGACAGATAACTTCAGAAACAGCCTGGGCAAACCCAGGGACATGCACCGGAATAGTCGGTCACTTAAAAATAAGTGCATGTGCAGTGAAGACGAATACAAAATGGTGGTAATACCAAAAGTATTCAGTGAAGAAAAAAAAAAATTACGCTGGTAATAGCAAAAAGTGCGCTGGTAATAGCGTAAAATGGTTTTAAATCTGGAAGCAATGAGTTTCCTTAACTTTGATGACGAATTGTAATTTGAAAGAAGTTGCAGGTCAAGATTGAAATTAGTATATTTCTTTTGTGAGATTGTCAGACAATAGGCTTACTCTACTATTTTCTCTTAATTGTGATGTGACCAGGATTTTATTGTTATTTGTTGCCTCTTCGTTCTGTTGAAGTAATAGCTTATGGGTCACATGGGTTCAGGTGGAGTAACAATGAGTGTATTTGGATTAATAATAGACTATATTTTACACAGGTTTTCAAATTTTTCAAGATCTCATATGATTTTCAGATATTTTACGATACTAAGTGTTAATCATATGCTAATGAGGAGTAAATTTTCTTCAGTTTTTTCTTTTTATATTATTAATTTAGATGAATTTTGTGGGTAAATTCCATGCAAACCCTCACGAGACATAACTCGTCCACTACTGCAGAGTAGGGGTTTAACGGCTTGTTGCATGCGCTAAATGCAATCGTGCTCCCTACGAAAGTGGCATTTTGTTTTCCTAGGCTTAATTTTGGTTCGATTGTTGTTTTGCTAGGGACTAGCAAAGATTTAGGTTTGGGGGTGTGATAGATGCTATATTCTGACATGAGAACTAAGTTAATTATAATAGAATAACCTTTATAATTGTGTTATAGGTGGTTATTTATCGGTTTTCAAATGAAATGAGCATTTATTGAATTTGGCATTAATCACTGTCGATATTGCATATTTTTCTCTCCTGAATTATATTTCATTGTTTTTAAGGTTTATTTCTTCCTGAAATGCTTTTTATAGATTTAATTATGGAATTTCAGGAGAATTATGGTGGAGAAGGAGATATTTACCAAAATACCCTTAGTGAAATGGAGATGATTTTTAGGTCAAATTGTTTTAAAATAAACAAGATGGTATTTAAAGGAAAGGGGGGGCGTCGAGCGAAAGGAGGTCGAAAGGGGACCCGAGAGGGGGGACCCGAGAGGGAAAACCCGAGGGGGGAAGGCAGCGTGAAGAGAAGGAAAAAGGGAGACCAAAAACAGAGTTTGTTTGACCGGAAACAGGGGAGGATCCGAGAGGAGTTCCCCACCGCCGTTCGCCGGGCCACCGTCGTCCACCACCATCCGGCAACCGAGAACAGACCCGAGGAGAGCTCGAGAGAGTCTCCGTCGCGGCGAATTCGATGCTGCCATTCTTTGCTCGCCAGGCCGGGAGGGAATCCGAGAGGGCTTCTCCGGTGCCACTTCTTCTTTCCGACCATCATCCGGCGTCGGTTACGTATTTCCGACCAGTCCCGGAGCTATTCCGACTCCAACCGAGACTCGAGAGAGCCGGTTGGAGAACGTCAGCTCTGTTTCGCTCTTCGCCAGACGTTACCTCTTTCCGTCGGCTTCTAACCGTCATCGCCGGCGTCGTCTCTACCTCCGGCCACTCACTATTGCTACCCGACGCCACCAATTTCCGGAAATCGCAGCACCCGTGAGAACGAGTTGCTGCCCGAGCGAGAGGAGGAAGAAGGGGAGTAATTCGTCATTATTGAATTTGATTTTTTATATGGTTTGAACTTAGGTTTTGAATGTTAATTGAATCTGATTTGATAATTAAGGTTTATTTAAGATTTGTTTTCTTGATATTTGATTAAATTAGTTAATTAGGGTAAGATTATAATTGAGGTTGGATTTTGGTATTTTAATCCGATTTCTGTCTTTAACTCTACGCGCCCGAGAGGGGCTAGACTCAAGGATTGAGAATCCGGATTCGTGGTTATGTGGCGCTCGAGAGAGGCACGAATCACGGTAAAATCCAAAGTTGACGTTTCTTGTTGTGCACGTAGTTAATTAAATTATTGCTTGATAATTTAGGAAGTAGTTAATTAAATTATTGCTTGATAATTTAGGATATAATTAGTGTTTAGTTCAAATTAATTCATCATATTTGGTTAGGCTAGTTGACTGAAGAATACACAACATTCAATCCTCCCTGTGGATATGACCCTCGCTTACTGCTAGATTACATGAACGATTCGTACGCTTGCGAGGTATAAAAGTCGATGTAACTAAAATTCTACATCAATATGCATGCTTGAAACATGTTAAAGATGCAAATGACCTATGGATCCAAACCTTTTAAAGACAATAACAAACGCACATTAAATCCTCAAGTGAATTTGCGGTGGGATATTTACCTAAGTCAAACAAGACATTATTTTGCCCATTTAGAAAAAGCTGACCTAACTACCATAGTTGATTGTAAAGTGATTTATCAAGCACAATGGGGTATATTTTTCTTAGAAGTTACTTACGGATTGGGATTCAACACTCAGTTTAAAATCCCCCACCTCCCCCTTTTCCCTACGATTGCAATACCTAAAATATAAAAACTAAAAGTAGTTTACAATCCCAAAAAATTAAAGACACTCTTTGGAATTATCTCTCTCTACATTTGTCCATTGTGCATTTCCATTTTAGATGTATTTTTTTGTTCAATCAAAACTTTGAGTTTTTGCTCTCCCTTCATCTTGTAAACAAAAAAGACAAATAGATCACAACAAAATCAAAATTTTAGAGTATAAGTGTGGAAAAAATTTAAAGCAATAATAAATGTAATTAAAGAAAACTTATTCACACACCACAAATGAACACAAAAGTTTTTGTTATCCAACTTTGGGAAATTCCACTAGTTCAACCCTAATAGCTTCGAATTTTATAAGAAACATATTTTTTCTACACATGTTTTAAAAATGGATTTGCATGCTTGAAACATGTTAAGGATGCAAATTACCTATGGATTAAAACTTTTTAAAGTGAATAACAAACCCTCATTAAATTCTCAAGTGAACGTGCAGTGGGATATTTAATTGAGTCAAACCAGCATTTTTTTGCCCATTTACAAAAAGCTGACCTGTCAACCATAGATGATTGTAAAGTGATTTATCATACATAACAGGCTATATTTTTGTAAGAAATGACTTACAGATTGGGAGTCAACACACAGTTGAAAATCCCCCGCCTCCTCCTTTTCCTGACGATTGCTAAACCTAAAATATAAAAACTAAAAGTAGTTTACAATCCCTAAAAAATGACACACACACTTTGGAATTATCTCTCTCTACATTTGTTCATTGTGCATTTCCATTTTAGAAGTATATTTTTTTCATAAATAAAACTTTGAGTGTTCGCTCTCCCTTCATCCTGTAAACAAAAAACGCAAATAGATCACAACAAAAAGAAATTTTTTGAGTTTAAGTGTGGAAAAAATTTAAGACAATAAAAAATTTAAGTAATGCAAATTTATTCACACACCACAAATGAACACAAAAGTTTTGTTATCCACGTTTGGGAAATTCCACTAGTTCAGCCCTCATAGCTTGGAATTTTATAAGAAAGAGATTTCTTCTACTCATGTTTTGAAAATGGATATGCATGCTTGAAACATGTTAAATATTCAAATGACCTATGGATCCAAACTTTTTAAAGAGAATAACAAACCGTCATTAAATTCTCAACTAAACGTGCGGAGGGATTTTTACCCGAGTCAAAAAAGCCATTTTTTTGCCAATTCACAATACGCCGACCTAACAACCAAAGATGATTGTAAACTGACTTATCATATGTAACGGGCTATATTTTTTTAAGAAATGACTTATGGATTGGAAGTCACCACTCAGTTAATGATCTCCTCTCCCCCTTTTCCTGACGATTGCAAAAACTAATATATAAAAACTAAATGGAGTTTACAATCCCTAAAAATTATAGACACTCTTTGGAATTATCTCTCTCTATATTTGTGCATTTTGCATTTTCATTCTCGATGTATACTTTTTTCTTATATCAAAACTTTGAGTTTTCGCTCTCCCTTCATCCAGTAAACAACAAAGGCAAATATATCACAACAAAATGAAAATTTTAGAGCTGAAGTATGGAAAAAATTTAAAACAATAACAAATGTAAGTAAAGTAAATTTATTCATGTACCACAAATGAACACAAAACTTTTGTTATCCTAGTTTGGGAAATTCCACTAGTTCAACCCTAATAGCTTGAAATTTTATAAGAAAGAGATTTTTTCTACACATGTTTTAAAAATGGATATGCATGCTTGAAACATGTTAAAGATGCAAATGACCAATGGAGAATAACAAACCCTCAATAAATTCTCAAGTGAATGTGCGGTGGGATATTTACCCGTGTCAAACAAGTCATTTTTTTGCCCATTTACAATAAGCTGATCCGACAACCATAGATGATTGTTAAGTGATTTATCATACATAACGGGCTATATTCTTGGAAGAAATGACTTACGGATTGGGAGTCAACACACAGTTGAAAATCCCCCGCCACCCCTTTTTCCCAACGATTAAAAAACCTAAAATATAAAAACGAAAAGTAGTTTACAATCCCTAAAAATTACAGACACTCTTCTGAATTATATCTCTCTACATTTTTGCATTGTGCATTTCAATTTTAGATCTATAGCTTTTTTCTTAAATCAAAACTTTGAGTGTTCGCTCTCCCTTTATCCAGTAAACTAAAAAGGCAAATAAATCACAACAAAATGAAATTTTTTATTTTAAGTGTGGATAAAATTTAAGACAATAAAAAAAGTAAGTAATGAAAATTTATTGACAAACCACAAATGAGCACAAAAGTTTTTATATCCATGTTTGGAAAATTCCACTAGTTCAATCCTCATAGCTTGGAATTTTATAAGAAAGAGATTTCTTCTACACAAGTTTTAAAAATGGATATGCATCCTTGAAGCATGTTAAAGATGAAAATGACCTATGGATCCAATCTTTTTAAAAAAGAATAACAAACCCTCTTTAAATTCTCAAGTGAAAGTGCGGTGGGATATTTACCCAAGTCAAAAAAGCCATTTTTTGCCCATTTACAAAACACTTACCTAACAACCAAAGATTATTGCAAAGTGATTTATCATGTGTAACGGGTTATATTTTGGTAAGAAGTAATTTATTGATTGGGAGTCAACACTCATTTAAAAATCCCCCACCTCCCCCTTTTGCCGACGATTGCAAAACCTAAAATATAAAAACTAAAGGATTTTAAAATCCCAAAAAATTACAAACACTCTTTGGAATTATCGTTCTCTATATTTTTGAATTATGCATTTCCATTTTAGGTGTACACTTTTTTCTTAAATAAAAACTTTGAGTTTTCGCTCTCCCTTCAATCCGTAAACAAAAAGGCAAATAAATCACAACAAAAAGAAAATTTTAAAGTTTATGTCTGGAAAAAATTTAAGACAATAACAAATGTAAGTAAATAAAATTTTTTCACACACCACAAATGAACAAAAAAAATTTCTTATCCAAGTTTTGGAAATTCAACAAGTTCAACCCTAATAGCTAGGAATTTTATAAGAAAGAGATTTCTTATACGCATGTTTTAAAAATGGATATGGATGGTTGAAACATGTTAAATATGCAAATGACCTATGGATCCAAACCTTTTAAAGAGAATAACAAACGCTTAATAATTCCTCATGTGATTTTGCGGTGGGATATTTACCCGAGTCAAACAAGACATTGTTTTGCCCATTTACAAAAAGCTGACCTAATAACCATAGTTGATTGTAAAGTGATATATCATGCACAACGGGCTATATTTTTGTAAGAAATGACTTACAGATTGCGAGTCAACACTCAGTTAAAAATACCTAGCCTCCCCCTTTTCCTGACGATTGCAAAACCTAAAATATAAAAACTAAAAGTAGTTTACGATCCCTAAAAATTACAGACACTCTTTGGAATTATCTCTCTCTATATTTGTGCGTTGTGCATTTCCAATTTATATGTATTTTTTTCTTAAATAAAAACTTTGAGATTTCGCTCTCCCTTCATCCTGTTAACAAAAAAGGCAAAAAGATCGCAACAAAATGAAAATTTTAGAGTTGAAGTATGGAAAAAAATTTAAACAATAACAAACGTAAGTAAATTTATTCACACACCACAAATGAACACAAAACTTTTGTTATCCAAGTTTGGGAAATTCCACTAATTTAACCCTAATAGCTTAGAATTTTATAAGAAAGAGATTTTTTCTACACATGTTTTAAAAATGGATCTGCAAGTTTGAAACATGTTAAAGAAGCAAATGACCTATGGATCCAAACTTTTTAATGAGAATAACAAACCCTCAATAAATTCTCATGTGAACGTGCGGTGGGATATTTACCCTAGTCAAACAAGCCATTTTTTTGCCCATTTACATAAAGCTGACCTAACAACCATAGATGATTTTAAAGTGATTTATCATACATTACGGGCTATATTTTTGTTAAAAATTACTTATGGATTGGGAGTCAACACTCACTTAAAGATCACCCGCCTCCCCCTTTTCCCGACGATTGGAAAACCTAATATATAAAAACTAAAAGGAGTTTACAATCCCTAAAAATTACAGAAAATCTTTGGAATTATCTCTCTCTATATTTGTGCATTGTGCATTTCTATTTTAGAGGTATACTTTTTTATTAAATCAAAACATTGAGTTTTCGCTCTAGCATCATCCCCTAAAGAAAAAAGGTAAACAAATCACAAAAAAATGAGAATTTTAGAGTTTTTGTATGGAACAAATTTAAAAAAATAAAAAAATTAAGTAATAAAAACTTATTCACACACCACAAATGAACACAAAAGTTTTGTTATCCACGTTTGGGAAATTCCACTAGTTCAACCCTCATGGCTTGGAATTATATAAGAAAGAGATTTCTTCTGCACATGTTTTAAAAATGGATATGCATGCTTGAAGCATGTTAAAGATGCAAATGACCTATGGATCCAAACCTCTTAAAGAGAGTAACAAACACTCATTCAATTCTGAAGTGAACGTGCGGTGGGATATTTACCCGAGTCAAACTAGCCATTATTTTTCCCATTTCAAAAAAGCTGACGTAAGAACCATAGATGATTGTAAAATGATTTAACATGTGTAACGGGCTATATTTTTGTAAGAAATGACTAATGGATTGGGAGTCAACACTCAGTTAAAAATCCTCCACAATCCCCCTTTTTCCCAACGATTACAAAACCTTATATATAAAAACTAAAAATCCCCCATCTCTCCCCTTTCTTATCCAAGTTTGGGAAATTCCACTAGTTCAACCCTTATAGCTAGATATTTTATAAGAAACAGATTTCTTCTACCCATGTTTTAAAAATGGATATGCATGTTTGAAACATGTCAAAGATGCAAATGACCTATGGATCCAAACCCTTTAAAGAGAATAACAAACGCTCATTAAATCCTCAAGTGAATTTGCGGTGGGATATTTACCCGTATCAAACAAGCCATTATTTTTCCCATTTAAAAAAAGCTGACCGAACAGTCATTGTTTAGTGTAAAGTGATTTATCGGGCGCAACGGGCTATATTTATGTAAAAAATGACTTATGGATAGGGAGTCAACACTCTGTTAAAAATCCCACGCCTCCCCCTTTTCCCAACGATTACAAAACCTAAAATATAAAAACTAAAAGTAGTTTACTATCCCTAAAAATTACAAACACTCTTTGGAATTATCTCTCTCTACATTCATGCATTGTGCATGTCCACTTTAGATGTATTTTTTTTTCATAAATAAAAACTTTGAGTTTTTGCTCTCCCTTCATCCTGTAAACAAAAAAGGCAAATAGATCACAAAAAAATGAAAATTTTAGAGTTTAAGTATGGAAAAAATTTTAAACTATAACAAATGTAAGTAAAGAAAATTTATTCACACACCACAAATGAACACAAAGGTTTTGTTATCCAAGTTTGAAAAATTCCACTAGTTCAACCCTAATTGCTTGGAATTTTATAAGAATGAGATTTTTTCTACACATGTTTAAAAAATGTATATGCATGCTTGAAACATGTTAAAGATGCAAATGACCAATGGATCCAAACTTTTTAAAGAGAATAACAAACCCTCATTAAATTCTCAAGTGAACGTGCGGTGGGATATTTACCCAAGTCAACTAAGCCATTTTTTTGACCATTTACAAAAAGCTGACCTAACAACCATAGATGATTGTAAAGTGATTTATCATACATAACGGGTTATATTTTTGTAAGAAATTACTTACAGATTGGGTGTCAACACACAGTTGAAAATCCCCCGCCTCCCCCTTTTCCCACTGATTGCAAAACCTAAAATATAACAACTATAAGTAATTTAAAATCCCTAAAAATTACAGACACTCTTTGGAATTATCTCTCTCTATATTTGTGCACTGTGCATTTCCATTTTAGATGTATAGTTTTTTCTTAAATCAAAACTTTGAGAGTTCGCTTTGCCTTCATCCAGTTAACAAAAAAGGCAAATAGATCACAACAAAATGAAATTTTTTGAGTTTAAGTGTGGAAAAAATTTAAGACAATAACAAATGTAAGTAATGAAATTTATTCACACAACACAAATGAACACAATAGTTTTGTTATCCACGTTTGGAAAATTCCGCTAGTTCAACCGTAATAGCTTGGAATTTTATAAGAAAGAGATTTCTTCTACACTTGTTTTAAAAATGGATATGCATGCTTGAAATATGTTAAAGATGCAAATGACCTATGGATCCAAACTTTTTAAAGAGAATGACAAACCCTTATTAAATTCTCACTTGAACGTGCGGTGGGAAATTTACCCGAGTCAAAACAACCATTTTTTTGCCCATTTACAAAACGCTGACCTAACTACAAAAGATGATTGTTGTAAAGGGCTATATTTTTGTAAGAAATGACTGATTGATTGGGAGTCAGCCCTCAGTTAAAAATCTCCTACCTCCCCCTTTTGCCGGTGATTGCAAAACCTAAAATATAAAAACTAAAAGGAGTTTATAATCCCGAAAAATTACAGACACTCTTTGGAATTATCGTTCTCTATATTTTTGAATTATGCATTTCCATTTTAGATGTATACTTTTTTCTTCAATCAAAACTTTTAGTTTTCGTTCTCCCTTCAACCCGTGAACAAAAAGGCAAATAAATCACAACAAAATGAAAATTTTAGAGTTTATGTGTGGAAAAAATTTAAGACAATAACAAATGTAAGTAAAGAAAATTTTTTCACACACCACAAATGAACGCAAAATTTTTCTTATCCAAGTTTTAGAAATTCAACAAGTTCAACCCTAATAGCCAGAAATTTTAGAAGAAAGAGATCTCTTATACCCATGTTTTAAAAATGGATATGCATGCTTGAAAGATGTTAAAGACGCAAATGACCTATGGATCCAAACCTTTTAAAGAGAATAAAAAATGCTCATAAAATCCTCATGTGAATATGCGGTGGGATATTGACCCAAGTCAAACAAGCCATTATTTTGCCCATTTACAAAAACTTGAGCTTACAACCGTCGTTGATTGTAAAGTGACTTTTAATGCACAACGGGCTATATTTTTGTTAGAAATGACTTACGGATTGGGATTCAACACTCAGCTAAAAATCCCCCACCTCCCCTTTTCCCAATGATTGCAATACCTAAAATATAAAAACTAAAAGTAGTTTACAATCCCTAAAAATTAAAGACACTCTTTGGAATTATCTCTCTCTACATTTGTGCATTGTGCATTTCCATTTTAGATGTATTTTTTTCTTAAATCAAAACTTTGAGTTTTCGCTCTCCCTTCATCCTGTAAGCAAAAAAGGCAAATAGATCACAACAAAATGAAAATTCTAGAGTTTAAGTGTGGAAAAAAATTAAAGCATTAAAAAATGTAAGTAAAGAAAATTTATTCACACACCACAAATGAACACAAAAGTTTTTGTTATCCTAGTTTTGGAAATTCCACTAGTTCAACCCTAATAGCTTTGAATTTTCTAAGAAACATATTTTTTCTACACATGTTTTAAAAATGGATCTGAAGCTTGAAACATGTTAAAGATGCAAATGACCTATAGATTCAAACTTTTTAAAGAGAACAACAAACCCTTATTCAATTCTCAAGTGAACGTGTAGTGGGATATTTACCCGTGTCAAACAAGACATTTTTTTGCCCAATTACAAAAAGCTGACCTAACAACCATAGATGATTGTAAAGTGAAATATCATACAAAACGGGCTATATTTTTGTAAGAAATGTCTTCTGGTTTGGGAGTCACCACTCAGTTAAAGATCCCCTGCCTCCCCCATTTCCTGACGATTGCGAAAACTAATATATAAAAACTAAAAGGAGTTTACAATCCCTAAAAATTATAGACAATCTTTAGAAGTATCTCTCTCTACATTTGTGCATAGTGCATTTCCATTTTAGATGTATACTTTTTTCTTAAATCAAAACATTGAGTCTTCACTCTCCCATCTTCCCGTAAACAAAAACGTAAAATATTCACAATAAAATGAAAATTTTAGAGTTGATGTGTGGAAAAAATTTAAGACAATAACAAATGTAAGTAAAGAAAATTTATTCACACACCACAAATGAGCACAAAATTTTTGTTATCCAAGTTTGGGAAATTCCACTAGTTCCACACTAATACCTTGGAATTTTATAAGAAAGAGATTTCTTCTACCCATGTTTTAAAAATGGATATGCATGCTTGAAACAAGTTAAAGATGCAAATGACATATGGACCCAAACCTTTTAAAGAGAATAACAAACACTCATTAAATCCTCAGGTGAATTTGTGGTGGGATATTTACCCGAGTCAAACAAGCCATTATTTTGCCAATTTACAAAAAGCTGAACTAACAACCATAATTGATTGTGAATTGATTTATCATGCGCAATGGGCAATATGTTGTAAAAAATGACTTACGGATTGGGAGTCAACACACAGTTAAAAATCCCCCACCTATCCCTTTTTCCGACGATTGCAAAACCTAAAATATAAAAACTAAAAGTAGTTTAAAAACCCTAAAAATTACATACACTCTTAGGAATTATCTCTCTCTACATTTGTGTATTTTGCATTTCCACTTTAGATGTATATTTTTTTCTTAAATAAAAACTTTGAGTTTTCACTCTCCCTTCATTCCGTAAACAAAAAAGGCAAATAGATCACTATAAAATGAAAATTTTAGTGTTTAAGATTGGAAAAAATTTAAAACAATAACAAATTTAAGTAAAGAAAATTTATTCACACACCATAAATGAACACAAAAGTTTTGTTACCCTTGTTTGGGAAATTCCACTACTTCAACCCTCATAGCTTGGAATTTTATAAGAAAGAGATTTCATCTACCATGTTTTAAAAATGGATATGCATGCTTGAAACATGTTAAATATGCAAATAACCTATGGATCCAAACCTCTTAAAGAGAATAACAAATGCTCATTAAATTCTCAAGTGAACGTGCGGTGGGATATTTACCTGAGTCAAACAAGCCATTATTTTTCCCATTTACCAAAAGCTGACCTAACAACCATAGTTGATTGTAAAGTGATTTATAATGCGTATGGGCTTTAGTTATGTAAGAAATTACTTACGGATTGGGAGTCAACACTCAGTTAAAAATCCCCCGCCTCCCCCTTTTCCCGACAATTGCAAAACCAAAAATATAAAAGGTAAAAGTAGTTGACAATATTTAAAAATTATAGACACTCTTTGGAATTATCTCTCTCTAAATTTGTGTATTGTGCATTTCCATTTTAGGATAATTTTTTTTCATAAATCAAAACTTTGAGTTTTCACTCTCCCTTCATTCTGTACAAAAAAAAGACAAATAGATCACAACAAAATTAAAATTTTGGAGTTTTAAGTATAGGAAATTTTTTAAAAAATAACATATTTAAGAAAATAAAATTTATTCACACACCACAAGTGAACACAAAAGTTTTGTTATTTAAGTTTTGGAAGTTCCACTAGTTCAACCCTAATAGCTTGGAATTTTATAAGAAAGAGATTTTTTCTACACATGTTTAAAAAATGGATATGCATGCTTGAAATATGTTAAAGATGAAAATGACCTATGGATCAAAACTTTCTAAAGAGAATAACAAGCCCTCATTAAATTCTCAAGTGAACCTGCGGTGGGATATTTACCCGAGTCAAAAGAGCCACCTTTTTGCCCATTTACAAAAATATAACCTAACAACCATAGAAGATTGTAAAGTGATTTATCATACATAACGGGTTATATTTTTGTAAGAAATGGCTTATGGATTGGGAGTCAACACTCAGTTAAAAAACCCTCGCCTCCCCCTTTTCCCGACGATTGCAAAATGTTTTGGTCTCGGGTCATGGATCGAGTAACACAACGTGGTAGTTGTTAATCCAGCACTGGTACTGAGTTGCTGGACTCGGTAAGGAGGGTTAAAGATCCTTCTTTGGGTACTCTTCCACCAGTGATCAGTCTCCATTTTTACGATCTCATTCTAGTGCTAAAGTTATAGCTAGAATGGAAGTAATTCAGGTGGAGAAAGAATGGAGAAATACCTATTTTTGCTCACGTTAATCAGGGTTTCAACCCTGATTTGATGCAACTCATTCTAGGACGACCTAGCTTGGTGGGGCAGCCTTGGCTCACGTTGATGGCTGTAGTTGCTCTGTTTTCTTGATGAATTCCCAGCAAGAAGAGTTGTTCTAACCCTTCACATGAAAGAACCAGAATTCTTCCTCTTTTGCTTCTCGTCAAGAGGGAATTGAACCCAACTTCTTGTTGACGCTGGTGATGAGAGAAGGTGCTCTCTTTGGGCTCAGAAAAGGGGTAGGAAGCTCCCTTCTTAGTATGGATGATGATGGATGAATTTGGGTGAAGAGGTATGGCAATGGAGGGTGAAGGATAGGTTGGATTTTTGGAGTAAACCCTAAACTCGAGATCAAGAGGTGATCTCAACCTATTAAGAATAGGTTATTCTAAAATCTTGAAGCTTCCTATTTCATTCGTACCTTTCCCTTAAATAGGTCACGTCAAGGAGTTTTAGGGTTAGGGTTACAATAGTTCCCCATAGTGCCCTTACATATAAAGTAATTAGAAATAACTACTACTTATAACAATATAAGAAATAAATCATACTCAAAGAAATATAAGAATTAAATCCTATTGAGTGAGTTGTTGTTGTCTTCTTCATTGTGTGACTCGGTGTGCTATTGAGTCCACAACACTTGCCTCCCCTTGGAGAAAGAACTTGTCGTCAAGCTCAAAAGCTGGGTAGACTTGTTTGAAGATGTCCACCCGTTCCCATGTTGCAGCGTCGGGGTTAGTGTCCGTCCACTGAACGAGAATCTCCCAATGGTCATTGGTCAGCCGCGCGTGTAACACCGCAGCTGGGTTAAGAATAACCTCGCCATTATCAACCGATGGTAGGAATGGAGTGGATGTAGGCTGTTCTCCGGAATGCTGCTTCAAAAGAGAGACATGAAACACATCATGAATTCTGGCTGTGTCTGGTAATTTGAGTTGATAGGTGACTGGTCCCATGTATTGAAGAATGGGAAACGGCCCAAAAAATCTGGGTGATAGCTTATGATGTGGAGGTCCCGCAAGATACTGCTGACAGTTGGGCTGAAACCGTAGCCACACATACTCCCCAACCTCAAAAGGGACCTCACGACAGCCTCTATCATATACATCCTTCATCTGAGTTTGGGCACGTCGTAGCGGTTCTGTGATATTCTATAGCAACAGATCCCGGTCAATGAGTGCCTGATCAATACCATCCACCCGGGTGGACCCTGGGTTGTACGAGAGAACGTGAGGTGGATCCCGGCCATATATAACCCAGAAAGGAGTGGATTTCAAGGAAGAGTACAATGAAGTGTTATAACAGTATTCGGCACACGGAAGCCATTGAACCCATTGCCACAAACAATCCCCCAGTAAGCACCATAGATACATCTCGATGGTGCAGTTCACCACCTCAGTCTGCCTATCTGTCTGTGGATGATAGGCGGAGGAGAACTTCAATTTCTTCCCACTCAAGCGAAACAGTTCCCCCCAAAAGGTGCTCATGAAAATTGCATCTCAGTTTCTCACAATGGACTTTGGAATGCCATGTAAGCGGACTATCTGCTCCAGGAAAGTCTGAGCAACCCGTGTTGCTGTATATGGATGAGCCATCGGTATAAAATGTCCGTACTTGGAGAATCTATAAACCACTACAAAAAGTAAGGATTTGTCGGCAGACAGGGGTAGGCCTTCCACAAAATCCATTGAAATGTCGGCCCAAACCTGCGTAGGAAGGGCCAGAGGCTGGAGAAGACCTGCTCGACTCAAGTGCTTGGCTTTGTTGTGCTGGCATACCCGACAGTTGCCCACATAAGTCACAATAGAGGGTTTCATGGCTTGCCACTAAAAATCGGCTCGAATTCTGTGCAAGGTCTTCTGGATCACCTTGTGTGTATTATCATGGTAGGCCGAGAGAATAGCTGGAATTAACTTGGACTCAGGTGGAAGGAAAATCCACTGCTTGTAATAAATAAGTAAAACCTGGATGGACCACTTCAAATTCATTGTCCCTTCCGAGATCCTCTGATGCAGTTCCTGCAGTGCAGGGTTAGTGGCATGTGCGTCTCGCACCAAGTCCAGAATGAGAAATCTAAGCTGGCTGATAGAATAGATCGACTTCTGATCTTCAAAACACCATGACAAGGCAACTGCCGCCTTATTTAATCTCCCCGCATGATACTCCACTGAGAAGTCAAACCCCAACAACTTACTGATCCAGTGCTACTGTGGCGACGTCGTCAAATGCTGTTCTAGTAGAAATTTAACGCTGTAGTGATCTGTGCGGAGGAGAAAAACCCGGCCCCAGAGATAAGGCCTCCAATGTTGGACCGCTTTGGCCAACCCAATCAATTCGCGCTCCTAGGCTGCCAACTTGTGATGACGGACTGCCAACTGTCTACTAAAATATGCAATAGGATGGCCCTGCTGCTGTAAAATTGTCCCAATGCCCACGCCCAAAGCGTCGCACTCTACCACGGATGATTCATCGATGTTGGGAAGTTGTAATACTGGTGCGGATGCGAGGGCAACTTTGAGTGCCACAAACGATGTCGTGGCCCCCTCATTCCAAATGAAGGAATTTTTTTTAGTAAACTCATCAATGGTGCTGCCACTGGCCCATAGTTCTGAATAAATTTACGGTAGTAGCCCGTAAGACCCAAAAAGCCTCGTAATGCAGAACACAACTGTGGCTGTGGCCACTTGTGAATAGCTCGGATTTTCTTGTGATCCACCGTAACCCCCTCATGTGAGATAATGTGTCCCAGATACCCCACATGTGACACCGCAAAAGAACACTTGGAATGTTTCAAATAGAGCTAATGTGCTTTTAACAAGTCGAAAACAATCCTCAAGTGTGCCAAGTGCTCCTCAACCGACTTGCTATAGATCAAAATATTATCAAAAAATACAAGAACAAATTTTTGAAGATAGGGGCTAAATACCTCTTTCATCAAAGCTTGAAAAGTGGAGGGTGCATTGGATAACCCGAACGGCAAGACGACAAACTCAAAGTGGTCATGGTGCGTACGGAACGCCGTCTTCTAGATATCAGAGGGGTGCATCCGGACCTGATGGTATCCCAAACGGAGGTCGAGTTTAGTGAATAACCACGACCCATGTAACTCATCCAGAAGCTCATCCACTACCAGAATTGGGAACTTGTCTTTTACAGTCTACACATTCAACTCCCGATCATCCATGCAGAACCTCCATGTCCCATCATGTTTCTTCACAAGTAAGACGGGTGAAGAGAACGGGGAGCTGCTGGGATGAATAAGACCCTGTTTCAACATCTCATGGCACTGACGCTCTATCTCGTCCTTCGAAGGTGTGGGTAACGATATGGTCACATGACCACTACCTCAGAACCTGGTTTCAAAGAGATCCTGTGGTCATAGTGCCTCATGGGAGGCAACCCTAAAGGCTCCAGGAAGAGGTCAGAGAACTCCTCAACCAGACCATCACTAGTACTATCAGGCTGATCCTGCGTCTGCAAAATGTGCATGCGGTGGGCCCTGTCCACCTGACAGCCCTGTAAGAGCACCCGACTTCCGGCCAAATCAAAGCTCATGGTTAAAGCCGAAAAGTCCCATAGAATGGGCCCCAACGTTTGTAACCATTTAATGCCCAATACCATATCAAATCCTGCTAGGGGAATAACAAAAAATTCTGCATTAAATGAATTAAATCCAATGGAAAAAGTTACCGCCTTACTAATCCCATAGCTAAGGACCTTCTCACCATTGGCCACTTAGACGGTGGCTGTCGGGTGAGTGTGTATCTGGAGTTGGAGATGTTGTGTGGCTGTCAAACTCAGAAAGTTGTGTGTACTCCCCGAGTCAACTAGTCCCACCAATTCTCGGTCGATGACATGAGGTCAGGCTTGCATTATAGTAGGCGATTTTTGCCCCGTAATTGCATGCAAGGATATCCTGGTGGTTCCTCCTCGATAATATCCTCTGGCTCCTCTGGATCCTCTGAATCCTCCACCTCGAGCCAAAACAATCATTTACATTGGTGTCCAACCCGATACCGCTCATCACATTTATAACATAAATTTTTGGACCACCTTTCTACCATCTCTGCACTCGTCAATTTTTTTATAAAGCTCGGTAGGAAATTACCTAGGCGGGGATCGGCTACCCAAGTCGTAGTCGGAGTGTGTCTGGATGGTACTGTTGTAGATGCTCCCTGAGATGAATTATAGTGGCGCCCTTGCCACGTGGAGGAAGTGTTCCTCTCACTCGACCAACTCGGCTTACGTTGCTGCAGCTATTGTGGTTGTTCCATTGCTCGGTCCATATTCATGGCGTGAGCTAGATCAGTGGGCATAAGGAGTTCTACCTCTAGCCATAAATACTCATTGAGACCTGCTGTGAATAAGGAGACCTGTTGGTCAACCAATACCCTCTCACCAGCACGAGCCAACTTTTCTTGGAATATTTTTTGATATTGTTCCACCGAACCCGTTTGTCTCAATAGGACTAACTCTCCTAGGGGGTTGCTATTGGCGGGAGGCCCAAATCTAACTGTGCATAGATTTTTAAATTCTCCCCAAGTCATTCCCGGTCTCTCTTTCTCTACTTGAGTCACCCATAACATGGCTTCATCTGTCATATAGAAAGAGGCTAGTTGCACCTTATCCCATTCAGTAGTCCCTTGGTTCAAAAAAAAAATTTCACATCTATGCAACCAAATTAAGGGATCCACATAACCATTGAAAGAGGAAAACTCTAACTTGGTGTACCATGGGACTGTGCCTCCATGCTGAGGTCCTTGGATAGTAGTATGCCTAGGCTACTGCTCCCTTATTCTGTGATATGGTTGAGCAACCTCTCTCACCTCTGGACTCTGATGTCTCTCTGTCCTCAACTCTTGTAGCATGTTGATGACTCGGCTCATCTCTTCATCCAAACCACAAACCTTTCCCAGCATTGGTTGTGCTGTTTCAAGGCTCTCTTCTATCTTTTGTGTCTTGATTTGGATTTCTTCATTGTTGATATTATCCCCTATGTTACCCTGCTTTGATACCAAGTTGTTACGGTCCAGGGTCATGGATCAAATAACACGACGTGGGAGTTGTGAATCCAGCACTGGTACTGAGTTGTTGGACTCGGTAAGGAGGGTTAAAGGTCCCTTCTTTGGGTACTCTTCCACCAGCGATCAGTCTCCCTTTTTATGATCTCATTCTAGTGCTAAAGTTATAGCTAGAATGGAAGTAATTCAGGTGGATAAAAAATGGAGAAATACCTATTTTTGCTCAGTTAATCAGGGTTTCTATGCTGATTTGATGCAGCTCATTCTAGGACTTGAAGACCTAGCTTGGTGGGGCAGCCTTGGCTCACGTTGATGGCTGTCCTTGCTCTGTTTTCGTGATGAATTCCCAGCAAGAAGAGTTGTTCTAACCCTTCACGTGAAAGAACCAGAATTCTTCCTCTTTGGGTGCTCGTCAAGAGGGAATTGAACCCAACTTCTTGTTGATGCTGGTGATGAGAGAAGGTCCTCTCTTTGGGCTCGGAAAAGGGGCAGGAAGCTCCTCTTCTTAATATGGATGATGAGGGATGAATTTGGGTGAAGATGGATGGCAATGGAAGGTGAAGGATAGGTTGGATTTTTGGAGTAAACCCTAAACTCGAGATCATGAGGTGATCTCAACCTGTTTAGACTAGGTTATTCTAAAATCTCAAAGCTTCCTATTTTATTCATACCTTTCCCTTAAATAGGTCACGTCAAGGAGTTTTAGGGTTAGGGTTATAGTAATTCCCCATAATGCCCTTACATATAAGGTAATTAGAAATAACACCAATTTAAAATAATATAAGAAATAAATCCTACTCAAAGAAATATAAGAATTATATCCAATTGAGTGAGTTGTTGTTGTCTTCTTCGTTGTGTGACTCGGTGTGCTATTGTGTCCACAACACAAAACCTTATATATAAAAACTAAAAGGAGTTTACAATCCCTAAATATTACAGATAATCTTTGCAATTATCTCCCTCTACATTTGTGCATAGTGCATTTCCATTTTAGATGTATATTTTTTTCTTAAATCAAAACTTTGAGTTTTTGCTTTCCCTTCATGCTGTAAATAAAAAAGGCAAATAGATCACAACAAAATTAAAATTTTAGAGTTTATGTATGGAAAAATTTTAAAACAATAAAAAATGTAAGTAATGAAAATTTATTCACACACCACAAATGAAGACAAACGTTTTGTTATCCACGTTTGGGAAATTCCATTGGTTCAACCCTCATAGCTTGGAATTTTGTAAGAAAGAGATTTCTTCTACACATGTATTAAAAATGGATATGCATGCTTCAAACATGTTAAAGGTGCAAATGACCTATAGATCCAAACATCTTGAAGAGAATAACAAATGCTGATTAAATTCTCCAATGAACGTGCGGTGGGATATTTACACTAGTCAAACAAGACAATATTTTTCCCTTTTACAAAAAGCTGACCTAACAACCATAGATGATTGTAAAGTGATTTATCATGCGTATCGGGCTACATTTTAGTAAGAAATGACTTATGGATTAGGAGTCAACTCGCACTTAAAAATCTCCCACTTCCCCCTTTTCCCAATGATTGCAAAACCTAATATATAAAAACTAAAAGGAGTTTACAATCCCAAAAAATTATAGACACTCTTTGGAATTATCTCTCTCTACATTTGTGCATTGTGCATTTCCATTTTAGATGTATATTTTTTTCTTAAATCAAAACTTTGAGTTTTCGATCTCCCTTCATCCTATCAACAAAAAAGGCAAATAGATCACAACAAAATGAAAATTTTAGTGTTTAAGTATGGAAAAATTTAAAACAATAAAAAATTTAAGTAAAGAAAATTTATTCACACACCAAAAATGAAAACAAAAGTTTTGTTATCCTCGCTTGGGAAATTCCACTAGTTCAACCCTCATAGCCTCGAATTTTGTAAGAAAGAGATTTCTTCAGCACATGTTTTAAAAATGGATATGGATGCTTGAAACATGTTAAATATGCAAATGACCTGTGTATCCAAATCACTTAAAGAGAATAACAAACGCTCATTAAATTCTGAAGTGAAGGTGCGGTGGGATATTTACCTGAGTCAAACAAGCCATTATTTTTCCCATTTACAAAAAGCTGACCTAACTACCATAGATGATTGTAAAGGGATTTATCATGTGCATTGGGCTATATTTTAGTAAGAAATGACTTATGGATTGGGAGTCAACACTCAGTTAAAAATCCCACACCTCCCTCTTTTCCCGACGAATGCAAAACCTTATATATAAAAACTAAAAGGAGTTTACAATCCCTAAAAATTATAGACACTCTTTGGAATTATCGCTCTCCACATTTGTGGATTGTGTATTTCTATTTTAGATGTAAACTATCTTCTTTAATAAAAACTTTGAGTTTCCCCTCTCCCTTAATCCCGTAAACAAAAAGGCAAAAAATTCACAACAAAATGAAAATTTTAGAGTTTATGTGTGGAAAAAATTTAAGACAATAACAAATGTAAGTATAGAAAAATTATTCACACACCACAAATGAACACAAAAGTTTTGTTATCCAAGTTTGGGAAATTCCACTAGTTCAACCCAAATAGCTAGGAATTTTATAAGAAAGAGATTTCTCCTACCCATGTTTTAAAAATTGATATAAATGCTTGAATCATGTTAAAGATGAAAATGACCTTTGGATCCAAACATTTTAAAGAGATTAACAAATGCTCATTAAATCCTCAAGTGAATTTGCTGCGGGATATTTACCCGAGTCAAACAAGCCATTATTTTGCCCATTTACAAAATACTGACCTAATAACCATATCTGATTGTAAAGTGATTTATCATGCGCAACGGGCTATATTTTAGTAAGAAATGACTTACGGATTGGGAGACAAGACTCAGTTAAAAATCCCCCACCTCCCCCTTTTCCCAACGATTGCAAAACCTAAAATATAAAAACTAAAATTAGTTTAAAATGCATAAAAATTACAGACACTCCTTAAAATTATCTCTCTCTACATTTGTGCCTTGTGCATTCGCATTTTAGGATAATATTTTTTTCTTAAATAAAAACTTTGAGTTTTCACTCTCCCTTCATCTTGTAAAAAAAAAGGCAAACAGATCACAACAAAATGAAAATTTTAGAGTTTAACTACGGGAAAAATTTAAAAGAATAACATTTGTGAGAAAAGAAAATTTATTCTCACACCAAAAATGAACACAAAAGTTTTGTTATTCAAGTTTGGAAAATTCCACTAGTTCAACCCTAATAGCTTGGAATTTTATAAGAAAAAGATTTCTTCTACACATGTTTTAAAAATGGATATGCATGCTTGAAAAATGTTAAAGATGCAAATGACCTATGGATCCAAATTTTTTGAGAGAATAACAAACCCTCATTAAATTCTCTAGTGAACTTGCGGTGGGATATTTACCCAAGTCAAACAAGCCATTTTTTTGCCCATGTACAAAAATCTAACCAAGCAACCATAGATGATTGTAAAGTGATTTATAATACATAACGGTCTATATTTTTGTAAGAAATGGGTTATGGATTGGGAGGCAACACTCAGTTAAAAATCCGCTGCCTCCCCCTTTTCCCGACCATTGGAAAACCTTATATATAAAAACTAAAAGGATTTTACAATCCAAAAAAATTACTGATAATCTTTGGAATTATCTCACTCTACATTTGTGCATTGTGAATTTCCATTTTAGATGTATATTTTTTTCCTCAATCAAAACTTTGAGTTTTCGTTTTCCCTTTATCCTGTAAAAGAAAAGGGCAAATAGATCACAACAAAATGAAAATTTTAGAGTTTATGGATGGAAAAAATTTTAAACAATAAAAAATGTTAGTAATAAAAATTTATTCACTCACCACAAATGAACACTAAAGTTTTGTTATCCACGTTTGGGAAATTCCACTGGTTCAATCCTCATTGCTTGAAATTTTATAAGAAAGAGATTTCTTCTACACATGTTTTAAAAATGGATATGCATGCTTGAAACATGATAAAAATTCAAATGACCTATGGATCCAAACATCTTTAAGAGAATAACAAACGCTCATTAAATTCTCAATTGAACTTGCAGTGGGATATTTACACGAGTTAAACAAGCCATTATTTTTCCTATTTACAAAAATCTGACCTAACAACCATAGATAGTTCTAAAGTGATTTATCATGTGTAAAGGGCTATATTTTTGAAAGAAATGACTTACAGATTGGGAGCAACACTCAGTTAAAAATCCCCCGCCTCCCCCTTTTCCCGACGATTGCCAAGCCTAAAATATAAAAACTAAAAGTAGTTTACAATCCTTAAAAATTACAGACACTCTTTGGAATTATCTCTCTCTACATTTGTGCATTGTGCATTTCCATTTTAGATGTATAATTTTTTCTTAAATCAAAACTTTGACTTTTTGTTCTCCCTTTATTCTGTAAACAAAAAAGGCAAATAGATCACAGCAAAATGAAAATTTTAGAGTTGAAGTATGGAAAAAATTTAAAACAATAACAAATGTAAGTAAAGAAAATTGATTCACACACCACAAATGAACACAAAATTTTTTCTTATCCAAATATGGGAAATTCCACTAGTTCAACCCTAATAGCATGGAATTTCATAAGAAAGAGATTTTTTCTACACATGTTTTAAAAATGGACATGCTTGCTTGAAACATGTTAAAGATTCAAATGACCTATGGATCCAAACTTTTTAATGAGAATAAAAAACCCTCATTAAATTTTCAAGTGAACGTGCAGTGGGATATTTACCCGAGTCAAACAAGCCATTTTTTTGCCCATCTACAAGAAGCAGACCTAACAACTATAGATGATTGTAAAGTGATTTATCATACTTAACGGGCTGTGTTTTTGTAAGAAATGACATATGGATTTGGAGTCAACACTCAATTAAAGATTCCACGCCTCCCCCTTTTCCCGACAATTGCAAAAACTAATATATAAAAACTAAATGGAGTTTACAAACCCTAAAAATTACAGACAATCTTTGGACTTGTCTCTCTCTACATTTGACCATTTTGCATTTCCATTTTAGATGTATACTTTTTTCTTCAATCAAAACATTGAGTTTTCGCTCTCCCTTCATCCCGTAAACAAAAAGGCAAATAGATCACAACAAAATGAAAATTTTAGAGTTTATGTGTGGAAAAAATTTAAGACAATAACAAATGTAAGTAAAGAAAATTTATTCACACACCACAAATGAACACAAAAGTTTTCATATCCAAGTTTGGGAAATTCCACTCGTTCAACCCTAATAGCAAGGAATTTTATAAGAAAAAGATTTTTTCTACCCATTTTTTAAAAATGGATATGCATGCTTGAAACATGTTGAAGATGTAAATGACCTATGGATCCAATCCTTTTAAAGAGAATAACAAACGCTTATTAAATCCTCAAGTGAATTTGCGGTGGGATATTTACCCAAGTCAAACAAGCCATTTTTTTGCCCATTTACAAAAAGCTGAACTAACAACCATAGTTGATTGTAAAGTGATTTATCATGCGTAAAGGGCTATATTTTTGTACGAAAGGACTTAAGGATTGGGAGACAACACAGTTAAAAATCCCCTGCCTCCCTCTTTTCCCGACGATTGCAAAACCTAAAATATAAAAACTAAAACTAGTTTAAAATCCCTAAAAATTACAAACAGTCTTTTGAATTTTCACTCTCTGCATTTGTGCATTGTGAATTGCCATTTTAAATGTATAATTTTTTATTAAATCAAAACTTTGAGTTTTCGCTCTCTGTTCATCCTATAAACAAAAAAGGTAAATAGACCACAATAAAATGAAAAAATTTAAAACAATAAAAAATATAAGTAAAGAAAATTTATTCACACACCACAAATCAACACAAAATTTTTGTTATCCTTGTTTGGGAAATTCCACTAGTTCAACCCTAATAGCCTGGAATTTTATAAGTAAGAGATTTCTTCTACACATGTTTTAAAAATGGATATGCATGCTTGAAACATGATAAAGATGCAAAAGACCTATGGATCCAAACCTCTTAAATAGAATAACAAACGCTCATTAAATTGTCAATTGAACGTGCGGTGGTATATTTACTCGTGTCAAACAAGCAATTACTTTTCCCATTTATAAAATGCTGACCTAACAGTCATAGATGATTGTAAAGTGATTTATCATGCGTATCGGGCTATATTTTAGTAAGAAATTACTTATGGATTGGGAGTCAACATTCAGTTAAAAATCCCCCACCTCCCCCTTTCCCGACAATTGTAAAATCTATTATATAAAAACAAAAAGGAGTTTACAATCCCTAAAATTATAGACACTCTTTGGAATTATCGCTCTCTATATTTGTGGATTGTGCATTTCCATTTTAGATGTATACTTTCTTCTTAAATCAAAACTTTGAGTTTCGCTCTCCCATCTTCCTATAAACAAAAACGCAAAAATTTCACAACAAAAAGAAAATTTTAGAGTTTATGTGTGGAAAAAGTTTAAGACAATAACAAATGTTAAAGAAAATTTATTCACACACCACAAATTAACACAAAAGTTTTATTATCCAAGTTTGGGAAATTCCACTAGTTCAACCCTAATAGCCTGAAATTTTATATGAAAGAGATTTCTTCTACCCATGTTTTAAAAATTGGTATGCATGCTTGAGATATATTAAAGATGCAAATGACCAATGGATCCAAAGCTTTTAAAGAGAATAAAAAATGCTCATTAAATCCTCAAGTGAATTTGCGGTGGGATATTTACCTGAGTCAAACAAGCTATTCTTTTTCACATTTACAAAAAGCTGACCAAACATCCATAGTTGATTGTAAAGTGATTTTACATAGGCAACGGGCTATATTTTTGTAAGAAATGACTTATGGATTGGGCGTCTACACTCAGCTAAATATCCCCCGCCATCCCCTTTTCCCGACGATTGCAAAACCAAAAATATAAAACTAAAAGTAGTTTAAAATCCATAAAAATTATAGACACTCTTTGGAGTTATCTCTCTCTACATTTATGCATTGAGAATTTCCATTTTCTATGTATATTTTTTTCATAAATCAAAACTTTGAGTTTTCGTTGTCCCTTCATTCTGTTAACAAAAAAGGCAAATATATCTCAACAAAAAGAAAATTTTAGAGTTTAAGTATGGGAAAAATTTAAAAAAATAACAAATGTATGTAAAGAAAATTTATTCACACACCACAAATGAACACAAAAGATTTCTTATCCAAGTTTGGGAAATTGCACTCGTTCAACCCTAATAGCAAGGAATTTTATAAGAAAGAGATTTTTTCTACCCATTTTTAAAAATGGATATGCATGCTTGAAACATGTTGAAGATGCAAATGACCTATGGATCCAATCCTTTTAAAGAGAATAACAAACGCTCATTAAATCCTCAAGTGAATTTGCGGTGGGATATTTACCCAAGTCAAACAAGTCATTTTTTTGCCCATTTACAAAAAGCTGAACTAACAACCATAGTTCATTGTAAAGTGATTTATCATGCGCAAAGGGCTATATTTTCGTAAGAAATGACTTACGGATTGGGAGACAACACAGTTAAAAATCCCCGCCTCCCCCATTTCCCGTCGATTGCAAAACCTAAAATATAAAAATTAAAAGTAGTTTATACTCCCTAAAAATTACAGACACTCTTAGGAATTTTCTTTCTACATTTGTGCATTGTGCATTTCAATTTTAGATGTATATTGTTTTCTTAAATAAAAACTTTGAGTTTTCGCTCTCCCTTCATCCTATAAAAAAAGAGGCAAATAGATCACAACAAAATGAAAATTTTAGAGCTTAAGTCTGGAAAAATTTTAAAAAATAACAAATGTAAGTAAAGAAAATTTATTGACACACCACAAATGAACAAAAAAGTTTTGTTATCCTTATTTGTGAAATTCGACTAGTTCAACCCTCATAGCCAAGAATTTTATAAGAAAGAGATTTTTTGTACACATGTTTTAAAAATGGATATGCATGCTTGAAACATGTAAAAGATGCGAATGACCTATGGATCCAAAATTTTTAAAGAGAATTGCAAACCCTCATTAAATTCTCAAGTGAACATGCGGAGGGATATTTACCCGATTCAAACAAACCATTTTTTTGCCCATTTAAAAAAATCTAACCTAACAATCATAGATGATTTTAAAGTGATTTATCATAAATAACGGGCTATATTTTTGTAAGAAATGACTTAAGGATTGGGAGTCAACTCTCAGTTAAAAATCCCCCGCCTCCCCCTTTTTCTCGACGATTGCAAAACTTTATATATAAAAACTAAAAGAAGTTTACAATCCCCAAAATTTACAGACAATCTTTGGAATTATCTCTCTCTACATTTTTGCATTGTGCATTTCCATTTTATATGTATATTTTTTTCTTAAATTAAAACTTTGAGTTTTCGCTCTCCCTTAATCCCGTAAACAAAAAGGTAAATAGTTCACATCAAAATGAAAATTTAAGAGTTTATGTGTGGAAACTATTTAAGGCAATAACAAATGTAAGTAAATAAAATTTATTGACCACAAATGAACACAAAAGTTTAGTTATCCAAGTTTGGGAAATTCCACTAGTTCAACCATAATAGCTAGGAATTTTATAAGAATGAGATTTCTTCTTTTTTAAAAATGGATATGCATGCTTGACACATGTTAAAGATGCAAATGACCAATGAATCCAAACCTTTTAAAGAGAATAACAAATGCTCATTAAATCCTCAAGTGAATTTGCAGTGGGATATTTACCCGAGTCTATCAAGCCATTATTTTGCCCATTTACAAAAAGCTGACCTAACAACCATAGTTGATTTTAAAGTGATTTATCATGCGCAACGGGCCATATTTTAGTAAGAAATGACTTACGAATTGGGAGTCAACACTCATTTAAAAATCCCCCACCTCCCCCTTTTCCCGACAATTGCAAAAAATTAAATATATAAACTAAGAGTAGTTTACAATCCTTAAAAATTACAGACACGGTTTGAAATTATCTCTCTTTAAATTTGTGTATTGTGCATTTCCAATTTAGTCGAATATTGTTTTCTTAAATCAAAACTTTGAATTTTCGCTCTCCCTTCATCCTGTAAAAACAAAAAGGCAAATAGATCACTACAAAATGAAAATTTTAGAGTTTAAGTATGGAAAAAATTTAAAACAACAAGATATGTAAGTAAAGAAAATTTATTCACACACTACAAATCAACACAAAAGTTTTGTTATTCAAGTTTGGGAAATTCCACAACTTAAACCCTAATTTCTTTCAATTTTATAAGAAAGAGATTTTTTCTACACATGTTTTAAAAATGGATTTGCATGCTTCAAACATGTTAAAGATGCAATGACCTATGGATCCGAACTTTTTTAAAGAGAATAACATTCCCTTATTAAATTCTCAAGTGAACCTACGGTGGGTTATTTACCCGAGTCAAACAAGCCATTAAAATTACAGACAATCTGTGAAATTATCTTTCTCTACATTTGTGCATTGTGCATTTCCGTTTTAGATGTATACTTTTTTCTTAAATCAAAACTTTGAGTTTTTGCTCTCCCTTCATCCCTTGAAAAAAAGGCAAATAGATCACAACAAAATCAAAATTTTAGTGTTTATGTGTGAAAAAATTTAAGACAATAAAAAATGTAAGTAAAGAAAATTTATTCATGCATCACAAATGAACAGAAAAGTTTTCTTATCCAAGTTTCGGAAATTCCACTAGTTCAACCCTAATAGCTAGGAATTTTATAAGAAATAGATTTCTTCTACCCATGTTTTAAAAATGGATATGCATGTTTGAAACATGTTAAAAATGCACATGGCCTATGGATCCAAACCTTTTAAAGAGAATAACAAACGCTCATTGAATCCTCAAATGAATTTGTTGTGGGATATTTACCTGAGTCAAAAAAGCCATTATTTTTCCCATTTACAAAAAGCTGACCTAACTACCATAGTTGATTGTAAACTGACTTATCATGCAAAATGGGCTATATTTTTGTAAGAAATGACTTACGGATTGGGAGAAAACATTGTTAAAAATCCCCTGCCTCCCCCTTTTCCCAACGATTGCAAAACCTAAAATATAAAAACTAAAACAAGTTTACAATCCCTAAAAATTATATACACTCTTTGGAATTATCTCTCTCTACATTTTTGCATTGTGCATTTCCATTTTAGAAGAATATTTTTTTCTTAAATCAAAACTTTGAGCTTTCACTCTCCCTTCATCCCGTAAACAAAAAAGGCAAATAGATCACACCAAAATGAAAATATGAGATTTTATGCGTGGAAAAATTTTAAGACAATAACAAATGTAAGTAAATAAAATTTATTCACACACCAGAAATGAACGGAAAATTTTATTTATCCTAGTTTTGGAAATTCCACTAGTTCAACCCAAATAGCTAGGAATTTCAAAAGAAAGAGATTTCTTCTACCCATGTCTTAAAAATGGATATGCATGCTTGAAACATGTTAAAGATGCAAATGACCTATGGATCCAAACCTATTGAAGAGAATAACAAGCACTCATTAAATCCTCAAGTGAATTTGCGGTGGGATATTTACCCGAGTCAAACAAGCCATTATTTTGCCCATTTACAAAAAGCTGACCTAACAACCATAGTTGATTGTAAAGTGATTTATCTTGCGCAACGGGCTATTTTTTTATAAGAACTGACTTACGGATTGGGAGTCAACACACAATTAACAATCCCCCGCGTCCCCCTTTTCCTGTCAATTGCAAAACCTAAAATATAAAAACTAAAACTAGTTTACAATCCCTAAAAATTACATACACTCTTTCAAATTATCTCTCTCTGCATTTGTGTATTGTGCATTTCCATTTTTGTTGTATATAGTTTTATTAAATCAAAACTTTGAGTTTTCGCTCTCCGTTCATCCTTAACACAGAAAAGGCAAATAGATCACAACAAAATGAAAATTTTTGAGTTTAAATGTGGAAAAAATTTAAGACAATAACAAATGTAAGTAATGAAAATTTATTCAAACTCCACAAATGAATACAAACGTTTTGTTATCCACGTTTGGGAAATTCCACAAGTTCAACCATCCTAGCTCTGAATTTTATAAGAAAGAGATTTCTTCTACACATGTTTTAAAAATGGATAAGCATGCATGAAACATTTTAAAGATGCAAATGACCTATGGATCCAAACCTCTTAACGAGAATAACAAACGCTCTTTAAATTCTGAAGTGAATGTCGGGATTTTGTCCTGAGTCAAACAATCCATTATTTTTCCCATTTACAAAAAGCTGACCTAACAACCACAGATGATTGTAAAGTGATTTATCATGCGTAACGGGCTATATTTTTGTTAGAAATGACTTATAGATTGGGAGTCAACACTCAGTTAAAAATCCCCGACCTCCTCCTTTTTCCCGACGATCACAAAACCTAATATATATAAACTAAAAGGAGTTTAAAATCCCTAAAAATTACTAACACTCTTTGGAATTATCGCTCTTTACATTTGTGCATTGTTCATTTCGTTTTAGATGTATACTTTTTTCTTATATAAAAACTTTGAGTTTTCGCTCTCCCTTCATCCCGTAAACAAAAAGGCAAATAAAACACAACAAAATGAAAATATAAGAGTTTATGTGTGGAAAAAATTTCAGACAATATCAAATGTAAGTAAAGAAAATTTACTCACACACCACAAATGAACACAAAAGTTTTGTTGTCCTAGTATGGGAAATTCCACTAGTTCAACCCTGATAGCTAGGAATTTTATAAGAAAGAGATTTCTTTTACCCATGTTTTAAAATTGGATGTGCATGGTTGAAACATGTTAAAGAAGCAAAAGACCTATGGATCCAAACCTTTTAAAGAGAATAACAAACACTCATTAAATCCTCAAGTGAATTTGCGGTGGGATATTTACCGGAGTCAAACAAGCTTTTATTTTGCCCATTTACAAAAAGCTGACCCAAACACCATAGTTGATTGTAAAGTGATTTATCATGCGCAACAGGCTACATTTTTGTAAGAAATGACTTACGAATTGGGAGTCAACACACATATAAAAATCCCGTGCGTCCCCCTTTTCCCAATAATTGGAAAACCTAAAATATAAAAACTAAAAATAGTTTACAATCCCTAAAAATTACAGACACTCTTTGGAATTATCTCTCTCTACATTTGTGCACTGTGCATTTCTATTTTAGATGTATATTTTTTTCTTAAATCAAAACTTCGAGTTTTCGCTCTCCCTTCATCCTATAAAAAAAAGGCAAAAAAATCACAACAAAATGAAAATTTTTGAGTTTAAGTATGGAAATATTTGTAAACAATAACAAATGTAAGTAAATAAAATTTATTCACACACCACAAATGAACAAAAAAGTTTATTAATCCTTGTTCGTGAAATTCCACTTGTTCAACCCTTATAGCCTAGAATTTTATAAGAAAGAGATTTATTCTACACATGTTTTAAAAATGGATATGCATGCTTGAAACATGTTCAAGATGCAAATGACCTATGGATCCAAACCTCTCAAAGAGAATAACAAACGCTCATTAAATTGTCAAGTGAACGTGCGGTGGAATATTTACCTGACTCAAACAAGCCATTATTTCCCCATTTACAAAAAGTAGACCTAACAACCATAGATGATTGTAAAGTGATTTATCATGCATATCGGGCTATATTTTTGTAAGAAATGACTTATTAAATGGGAGTCAACAGTCAGTTAAAAATCCCCCACCTCCCCCTTTCCCGAAAATTGCTAAACCTAACAAATTAAAACTAAAAGTAGTTTACAATCCCTAAAAAATACAGACACTCTTGGGAATTTTCACTCTCTACATTTGTGCATTGTGCATTTCCATTTTAGATGTATACTTTCTTCTTAAATAAAAACTGTGTTTTCGCTCTCCCTTCATCCCGTAAACAAAAAGGTAAATAGTTAACAACAAAATGAAAATTTTAGAGTTTAAGTGTGGAAACAATTTAAGACAATAACAAATATCAGTAAAGAAAATTTATTGACACACCACAAATGACCACAAAAGTTTTGTTATCCAAGTTTGGGAAATTCCACTAGTTATAAGAAAAAGATTTCTTCTACCCATGTTTTAAAAATGGATATGCATGCTTGAAACGTGTTAAAGATGCAAATGACAAATGGAACGAAACCTTATAAAGAGAATAAAAAATTTTCATTATATCCTCAAGTGAATTTGCGGTGGGATATTTACCCGAGTCAAACAAGCCATTATTTTTCTTATTTAAAAAAAGCTGACCTAACAACCATAGTTGATTGTAAAGTGATTTCTCATGTGAAACGGACTATATTTTTGTAAGAAATGATTTACGGATAGGAAGTCAACACACAGTTAAAAATACTTTGCCTACCCCTTTTCCCGACGATTGCAAAAAACCTTAAATATAAAAACTAAAAGTAGTTTACAATCCCTAGAAATTGAAAACACTCTTTGGAATTATCTGTCTCTACATTTGTGCATTGTGCATTTCCATTTTAGAAGTATATTTTTTATTAAGTCAAAACTTTGAGTTTTCACCCTCAGTCCATCCTGTAAACAAAAAAGGCATATAGATCAAAACAAAATGAAATTTTTTTAGTTTAAGTGTGGAAAACATTTATGACAATAAAAAATGTCAGTGATGAAAATTTATTCACATACCACAAATGAAAAAAGTTTTGTTATCCACGTTTGGGAAATTCCACCAGTTCTACCATCATAGCTTGGAATTTTATAAGAAAGTGATTTCTTCTACACATGTTTTAAAAATGGATTAGCATGCATGAAACATGTTAAATATGAAAATGACCTATGGATCCAAACCTCTTAAAGAGAATAACAAACGCTCATTAAATTCTCAAGTGAACGTGTGGTGGTACATTTACCCGTGTCGAACAAGCCATTATTTTTCCCATTGACAAAAAGGAGACTTGACAGCCATAGATGATTGTAAAGTGATTTATCATGTGTAACGGGCTATATTTTTGTAAGAAATGACTTATGGATTGGGAGTCAACACTCCGTTAAAAATCCCCTACCTCCACCTTTTCCCAATGATTGCTAAACCTAAAATATAAAAACTAAAAGGAGTTTACAAACCCTAAAAATTACAGACACCCTTTGGGATTATCGCTCTTTACATTTGTGCATTGTGCATTTCCTTTTTAGATGTTTACTTTTTTCTAAAAGTAAAACTTTGAGTTTTCGCTCTACCTTCATCCCGTCAACAAAAAGGCAAATAGATCACAACCAAATGAAAATTTTAGAGTTTATGTGTGGAACAAAATTTAAGACAATAAGAAATATAAGTAAAGAAAATTTATTCACACACCACAAATGAACACAAAATTTTTTATCCAAGTTTGAGAAATTCCACTTGTTCAACCCTAATAGCTAGAAATTTTATAAGAAAGAAATTTCTTCTACATATGTTTTAAAAATAGATATGCATGCTTGAAACATGTTGAAGATGCAAATGACCTTTGGATCCAAACCTTTAAAGAGAATAACAAACGATCATTAAATCCACAAGTGAATTTCCGGTGGGATATTCAACCGAGTCAAACAACCATAGTTCATTGTAAAGTGATTTATCATGTCCAATGGGCACTAATTTTTTAAGAAATGACTTAAGGATTGGGAGTCAACACTTGGTTAAAAATCCCCCGCCTCCCCCTTTTCCCGATGACTAAAAACCTAATATATAAAAACTAAAAAGAGTTTACAATCCCTTAAAATTACAGACAATCTGTGGAATTATCTCTCTCTACATTTGTGCATTGTGCATTTCCATTTTTAATGTATACTTTTTTCTTCAATCAAATCATTGAGTTTTCGCTCTCACTCATCCCGTAAACAAAAAAGGAAAATAGATCACAACAAAATGAAAATTTTAGAGTTTATGTATTGAAAAAATTTTAAACAATAACAAATGTAAGTAATGAAAATTTATTCACACACCACAAAGAACATAAAAGTTTTGTTATCCACATTTGGGAATTCCACTAGTTCAACCCTCATAGCTTGGAATTTTATAAGAAAGATTTTCTTCTAAACATGTTTTAAAAAAGAATATACATGCTTGAAACATGTTAAATATGCAAATGACCTATGGATCCAAACCTCTTCAAGAGAATAACAAACGCTCATTAACTTCTCAAGTGAACGTGCGGTGGGATATTTACCCGAATCAAACAAACCATTATTTTTCCCATTTACAAGAAGCAGACCTAACAACCATAGATGATTGTAAAATTTTTTATCATGCATAACGGGCTATTTTTTTTAAGAGACAACTTATGGTTTGGGAGTCAACACTCCATTAAAAATCCCCATCCTCCGCCTTTTCCAACCGATTGCAAAACCTAATATATAAAAACTAAAAGGAGTTTACAATCCCTAAAATCTACGGACACTGTTTGGAATTATAGCTCTCTACATTTGTGCATTGTGCATTTCCATTTTAGAAGTATACTTTTTTCTTAAATCAAAACTTTGAGTTTTCACTCTCCCTTCATCCCGGAAACAAAAAAAGGCAAATAGATCACAACAAAATGAAAATTTAAGAGTTTATGTGTGGAAAAAATTTAAGACAATAACAAATGTAAGTATAGAAAATTTTTTCACACCATAAATGAACACAAAATTTTTGTTATCCTAGAGTGGGAAATTCCACTAGTTCAACCCTAATAGCTTAGAATTTTATAAGAAAGAGATTTCTTCTACCCCTATTTTAAAAATGGATATGCATGCTTGAAACATGTTAAAGATGCAAATGACCTATGGATCCAAACCTTTTAAAGAGAATAACGAACGCTCATTAAATCCTCAAGTGAAGTTCCGGTGGGATATTTACCCGAGTCAAACAAGCCATTATTTTTCCCATTTACAAAAAGTTGACTTAACAACCACAGTTGATTGTAAAGTGATTAATCATGCGCAACGGGCTATATTTTGTGTAAAAAATGACTTACAGATTTGGAGTCAACACTCAACTAAAAATCCTAAAAATCCCTCGCCTCCGCCTTTTCCCGAAGATTGCAAAACCTAAAATGTAAAAACTGAAAGTAGTTTACAATCCTTAAAAATTACAAACACTCTTTGGAATTATCTCGCTCTAAATTTGTGTATTGTGCATTTCCATTTTAGATGTATTTTTTTCTTAAATAAAAACTTTGATTTTTCGCTCTCCTTTCATCCTGTAAACAAAAAAGGCAAATAGATCACAACAAAATGAAAATTTAAGAGTTTAAGTATAGAAAAAATTTAAACCAATAACATATGTAAGTAAAGAAAATTTATTCACACACCACAAATGAACACAAAAGTTTTGTTATTCAAGTTTGGGAAATCCCACTAGTTTAACCGTAATAACTTGGAGTTTTATAAGAAAGAGATTTTTCTACACATATTTTAAAATGGGATATGCATGCTTGAAACATGTTAAAGATGCAAATGACCTATGGATTCCAACTTTTTAAGGCGAATAACAAACGCTCATTAAATCCTCAAGTGAATTTCCGGTGGGATATTTACCCGAGTCAAACAAGCCTTTTTTTTGCCCACTTACAAAAAGCATACCTAACAACCATAAATGATTGTAAAGTGATTTATCATACATAACGGGTTAAATGTTTGTAAGAAATGACTTATGGATTGGGAGTCAACACTCACTTAAAAATCCCCCGCCTCCCCTTTTTCCAAACAATTGCAAAACCTAATATATAAAAACTAAAAGGAGTTTACAATCCCTAATAATTATAGACAATCTTGTGAATTATCTCTCTATACATTTTTTCATTGTGCATTTCTATTTTAGATGTATACTTTTTTCGTCAATCAAAACTTTGAGTTTTCGCTCTCCCTTCATCCCGTAAAGAAAAAAGGCCAATAGATCACAACAAAATAAAAATTTTAGAGTTTACGTGTGGAAATTTTTTTAAAAAATAACATATGTAAGTAATGAAAATTTATTCACACGCCACAAATGAACCCAAAAGTTTTTCTATCCACGTTTGCGAAAGTCCACTAGTTCAACAACCCTCATTGCTTCGAATTTATAAGAAAGAGATTTCTTCTACACATGGTTTAAAAATGAATATGCATGCCTGAAATATTTTAAAGATGCAAATGACCCATGGATCAAAACCTCTTAAAGATAATAACAAACGCTCATTAATTTCTCAAGTGAACTTGCGGTGGGATATTTATCGGAGTCAAACAAGCCATTATTTTTTCCATTTACAAAAAGCTGACCTAACAACCATAGATGATTGTAAAGTGATTTATCATGCGTAACGGGCTATATTTTTGTAAGAAATGACTTATGGATTGGGAGTCAACACTCAGTTAAAAATCCCCCACCTCCACCCTTTCCCGACGATTGCGAAACCTAATATATAAAAACTAAAAGGAGTTTAAAATCCCTAAAAATTACAAGCACTCTTTGGAATTAACACTCTCTACATTTGTGCATTGAACTATTCGATTTTAGATGTATACTTTTTTCTTAAATCAAAACTTTGAGTTTTCGCTCTCCCTTCATTCTATAAACAAAAAGGCAAATAGATTACAACAAAATGAAAATTTTAGAGTTTATGTGTGGAAAAAATTTAAGACAATAACAAATGTAAGTAAAGAAAATTTTTTCACACACAACAAATGAACACAAAAGTTTTGATATTCAACTTTGGGAAATTCCACTAGTTCAACCTCAATAGCTAGGAATTTTATAAGAAAGAGATTTCATCTACCCAAGTTTTAAAAATGGATATGAATGCTTGGAACATGTTAAAGATGAAAATGACCTATGGATCCAAACCTTTTAAACAGAATAACAAACGCTTATTAAATCCTCGAGTGAATTTGCGGAGGGATATTTACCCGAGTCAAACAAACCATTATTTTTTCCATTTACAAAAACCTGACCTAACAACCATAGATGATTGTAAAGTGATTTACCATGCGTAAAGGGCTATATTTTTGTAAGAAACGACTTATGGTTTGGGCGTCAACACTCAGTTATAAATCCCCCACCTCCCCCATTTCCCGACGATTGCAAAACCTAGTATATAAGAACTAAAAGGAGTTTACAATCCTTAAAAATTATAGACACTCTTAGTAGGTATCACTCTCTACATTTGTGCATTTCACATTTCCATTTTAGATGTATATTTTTTTCTTAAATCAAAATTTTGAGTTTTCGCTCTCCCTTCATCCCGTAAACAAAAAGGCAAATAGATCACAACCAATGAAAATTTTAGAGTTTAAGTCAGGAAAAATTTAAGACAATAAAAAATGTAAGAAAATAAAATTTATTCACACACCACATCAACATAAAAGTTTTGTTATCCTAGTTTCGAAAACTCCACGAGTTCAACCTTAATAGCTAGGAATTTTATAAGAAAGAGATTTCTTCTACAAATGTTTTCAAAATGGATATGCTTGCTTGAAACTTGTTAAAGATGCAAATGACCTATGGATCAAAACATTTTAAAGAGAATAACTAACCCTCATTAAATTCTCAAGTGAACATGAGGTGCGATATTTACCCGAGTCAAACAAGCAATTTTTTGCCCATTTACAATAAGCTGACCTACCAACCAGAGATGATTGTAAAGTAATTTATCATAGATAACGGACTATATTTTTTTAAGATTTGAATTATGGATTGGGAGTCAACACTCAGTTAAAAATCCTTCGCCTCCCCCTTATCCCGACGATTGCAAAACGTAATATATAAAAACTAAAAGGATTTTACAATCCCTAAAAATTATAGACAATATTTGGAATTATCACTCTCTACATTTGTGCATTGTGCATTTCCATTTTAGATGTATACTTTTTTGTTAAATCAAAACTTTGAGTTTTCGCTCTCCCTTCATCCTAAAAACAAAAAAGGCAAATAGATCACAACAAAATGAAAATTTTAGAGTTTATATATGGAAAAAATTTAAAACAATAACAAATGTAGGTAATGAAAATTTATTCACACACAACAAATCAACACAAAAGTTTTGTTATCCACGTTTGGGAAATTCCACTAGTTCAACCCTTATAGCTTGGAATTTTATAAGAAAGAGATTTCTTCTATGCATGTTTTAAGAATGGATATGCATGCTTGAAACATGTTAAAGATGCAAATGACCTATGGATCCAAAACTCTTCAAGAGAATAATAAACGCTCATTAAATTCTCAAGTGAAAGTGCCGTGGGATATTTACCTGAGTCAAACAAACCATTATTTTTCCCATTTACAAATAGCTGATGTAACAACCATAGATGATTATAAAGTGATTTATCTTGTGTAACGGGCTACATTTTTGTTAGAAACGACTTATGGTTTGGGAGTCAACACTCAGTTAAAAATCTCCCACCTCCCCTATTTCTTGACGATTGCAAAACCTAATATTTAAAAACTAAAAGGAGTTTACAATCCCTAAAAATTACCGACACTCTTTGGAATTATCGCTCTCTATATTTTTGTATTGTGCAATTCTATTTTAGATGTATACTTTTTTCTTAAATTAAAACTTTGAGTTTTCGCTCTCACTTCTTCCCGTAAACAAAAAGGCAAATAGATCACAAGAAATTGAAACTTATAGAGTTTATGTGTGGAAAAAGTTTAAGACAATAACAATGTAAGTAAAGAAAATTTATTTACACACCACAAATGAACACAAAAGTTTTGTTATCCTAGTTTGGGAAATTCCACAAGTTCAACCCTAATAGCTATGAATTTTATAAGAAAGAGATTTCTTCTACCATTGTTGTAAAAATGGATATGCATGCTTGAAACATGTTATAGATGAAAATGACCTATGGATCCAAACCTTTTAAAGAGAATAAAAAACACTCAATAAATCCTCACGTTAACGTGCGGTGGGATATTTACCCGAGTCAAATAAGCCATTATTATGCCCATTTAAAAAAAGCTGACCTAACAATCATAAATGATTATAAAGTGATTTTCCATACGTAATAGGCTATATATATGTAAGAAATGTCTTAAGGATTGGGAGTCATCACTCAGTTAAAAATCCCCTGCCTCCTCCTTTTCTTGACGATTGCAAAACCTAATATATAAAAACTAAAAGAAGTTTACAATCTGTAAAAATTACAGACACAGTTTGGAATTATCTCTATCTAAATTTGTGCATTGCGCTTTTCCATTTCAGATGTTTACTATTTTCTTAAATCAAAACTTTGAGTTTTCTCTCTCCCTTCATCCTGTAAACAAAAAAAGGTAAATAGATCACAAAAAAATGAAAATTTTAAAGTTGATGTACAGAAATAATTTAAAAGAATAAGAAATGTAAGTAAAGAAAATTTATTCACACACCACAAATGAACACAATGGGCTATATTTTTTGTAAGAAATGACTTACGGACTGGGAGTCAACACTCAGTTAAAATTCCCCTACCTGCCCCTTTTCCCGATGATTGTAAAGAAAAAATCTAAAAACTAAAAGTAGTTTACAATCCCTAAAAATTACTGCCACTCTTTTGAATTATCGCTCTCTGCATTTGTGCATTGTGTATTTCATTTTTAGATGTATATTTATTTTTTAAATCAAAACTTTGAATGTTCGTTCTCCCTTCTCCTGTAAACAAAAAAGGCAAATAGATCACAACAAAATGAAATTTTAGAGTTTAAGAATGGAAGAAATTTAAAACAATCTCATTTGTAAGTAAAGAAAATTTATTCACACACCACAAATGAAAGCAAAAGTTTTGTCATTCAAGTTTGGGAAATTCCACTAGTTCAACCCTAATAGCTTGGAATTTTATAAGAAAGACATTTTTTTCTACACATGTTTTAAAAATGGATAAGCATGCTTGAAACATGTTAAAGATACAAATGACCTATGGATCCAAACTTTTTGAAGAGAACAAAAAACCCTCATTAAATTCTTTAAACATGCGGTGGGATATTTACCTGAGTTCAGCTTTTTGTAAATGGGCAAAAAAATGACTTACGGATTGGGAATCAACACTCAGTTAAAAATCCCCCGCGTCCCCCTTTTCCCGATGATTACAAAAACTAATATATAAAAATTAAAATTAGTTTACAATCCCTAAAAATTACAGAAAATCTTTGGAATTAACTCTCTCAACAATTGTTCATTGTGCATTTCTATTTTAGAAGTATACTTTTTTCTTAAATCAAAACTTTGAGTTTTCCCTCTCCCTTCATCCCGTAAACAAATAAGGCAAATAGATCACAACAAAATGAAAATTTTAGAGTTTATGAATGGAAAAAAATTAAAATAATAACAAATGTAAGTAATGAAAATTTATTCACACACCACAAATGAACACAAAAGTTTTGTTATCCATGTTTTGGAAATTCAACTTGTTGAGTCTTATTGCTTGGAATTTTTTACGAAAGAGATTTCCTCTTCACATGTTTTAAAAATGGATATGCATGCTTGAAACATGTTAAATATGCAAATGACCTATGGATCCAAACATCTTAAAGAGAATAACAAACGCTCATTAAATTCTCAAGTAACCATGCGCTGTGATATTTACCCGAGTCAAACAAGCCATTATTTTTCCCATTTACAAAAAGCTGACCTAACAACCATAGATGACTATAAAGTGATTTATCATGTGTAACAGGTGATATTTTTGAAAGAAATGACTTATGGATTGGGAGTCAACACTCACTTAAAAATCCCCCACCTCTCCCTTTCCCCGACGATTGCAAAACCTAATATATAAAAACTAAAAGGAGTTTACAATCCCTAAAAATTACAGACACCCTTTGGAATTATCGCTCTCAACATTTATAAATTGTGTATGTCCATTTTAGTTGTATACTTTTTTCTTAAATCAAAACATTAAGTTTTCTCTCTCCCTTTATCCCGTAAACAAAAAGGCAAATAGATCCCAACAAAATGAAAATTTTTGAGTTTATGTATGGAAAAAAATTAAGACAATAACAAATGTAAGTAAAGAAAATTTATTCAAATACCACAAATAAACACAAAATTTTTGTTAACCATGTTTGGGAAATTCCACTAGTTCAACCCCAATAAGTAGGAATTTTATAAGAAAGAGATTTCTTCTACCCATGTTTTAAAAATGGATATGCATGCTAGAAACATGTTAAAGATGCAAATGACCTTTGGATCCAAAACTTTTAAAGAGAATTACAAACACTCATTAAATCCACTAGTGAATTTTCGGTGGGATAATTACCCGAGTCAAACAAGCCATAATTTTGCCCATTTACAAAAAACTGACCTAACAACCATAGTTGATTGTCAAGTGATTTATCATGCGCAATGGGCTATATTTATGTATGAAATGTCTTAAGGATTGGGAGTAATCACTCAGTGAAAAATCCCCCACCTCCCCCTTTTCCCGACGATTACAAAGCCTAAAATAAAAAAACTAAAAGTAGTTTACAATCCCTAAAAATACGGACATTCTTTGGAATTATCTCTCTCTACATTTGTGCATTGTAAATTTCCATTTTAAATCTATTTTTTTTCTTAAATCAAAACTTTGAGTTTTTGCACTCCCTTCATCCTTTAAACAAAAATGGCAAATAGATGACAACAAAATGAAAATATTAGAGTTTAACTATGGAAAAAATTTAAAACATTAAAATATGTAAGTAATGAAAATTTATTCACACACAACAAATGAACACAAAAGTTTTGTTATCCAAGTTTGGGAAATTCCACTAGTTCAACCCTAATTGCATGGAATTTTATAAGAAAGAGATTTTTTCTACACATATTTTAAAAAATGGATATGCATGCTTGAAACATGTTAAATATGCAAGTGACCTATGGATCCAAACTTTTAAATGAGAATAACAAACCCTCTTTAAATTCTCAAGTGAACGTGCGGTGGGATATTTATTCAAGTCATTCAACCCATTTTTTTGCCCATTTAAAAAAAGCTTACCTAACAACCATAGATGATTGTAAAGTGATTTCTCATACATAACGGGCTATATTTTTTTTAAGAAATGACTTATGGATTGGGAGTCAACACTCAGTTAAAATTTTCCTACCTCCCCTTTTTCCCAACGATTGCAAAACCTAATATATAAAAACTTAAAGGAGTTTACAATCCCTAAAAATTACAGAAAATCTTTGGCATTATCTCTCTCTACATTTTTGCATTGTGTGTTTCCATTTAGATGTATCTTTTTTTCTTAAATCAAAACTTTGAGTGTTCACTCTCCCTTCAACCTAAAACGAAAAAAGGCAAATAGATCACAACAAAATTAAAATTTTAGAGTTTATGTTTGGAAAAAATTTAAAACAATAACAAATGAAAGTAATGAAAATTTATTCACACACCACGAATGAACACAAAAGTTTTGTTATCCACATATGGGAAATTCCACTAGTTCAACTTTCATAGCTTGGAATTTTATAAGAAAGGGATTTCTTCTACACATGTTTTAAAAATGGATATGCATGCTTGCAACATGTTAAAGATGCAAATGACCTATGGATCCAAACCTCTTAAAGAGAATAACAAACACTCATTAAATTCTCAAGTGAACGTGCGAGGGGTTATTTACCAGAGTCAAACAAGCCATTATTTGTCCCATTTACCAAAAGCTGACCTAACAGGCATTGATGACTATAAAGTGATTTACCATGCGTAACGGGCTATATTTCAATAAGAAATGACTTATGGATTGGGATTCCACACTCAATTAAAAATCCCCCACCTCCCTCTTTTCCCGACAATTGCAAAACCTAATATATAAAAACTAAAAGGAGTTTACAATCCTAAAAAAATTTAGACACTCTTTGGAATTATCGCTCTGAACATTTGTGCCTTGTGCATTTCCATTTTAGATGTATGTTTTTTTCTTATATCAAAACTTTGAGTTTTTGCTCTCCCTTCATTCCGTAAACGAAAAGGTAAATAGATCACCACAAAATGAAAATTTTAGAGTTTATGTGTGGAAAAAATTTAAGACAATAAAAAGTGTAAGTAAAGAATATTTATTCACACCCCACAAATGAACACAAAAGTTTTGTTATCCAAGTTTGGGAAATTCCACTAGTTCAACCCCAATAGCTAGGAATTTTATAAGAATGAGATTTCTTCTACCCATGTTTTAAAAATGGATATGCATGCTTGAAACACGTTAATTATGCAAATGACCTATGGATCCAAACCTTTTAAAGAGAATAATAAACGTTCATTAAATCCAATAGTGAATATCCGGTGGAATATTTACCAGAGTCAAACAAGCCACAATTTTCCCATTTACAAAAAACTGACCTAACAACCATAGTTGATTGTAAAGTGATTTATCATGCTCAACGGGCTATATTTTTCACATAAATGACTTACAGATTGCGAGTCAACACTTAGTTAAAAATCCCCCGCCTCCCCCTTTTCTTGACGAATGGAAAACCTAATATATAAAAACTAAAAGGAGTTTACAATCCCTAAAAATTATAGAGACTCTTTGGAATTATCGCTCTCTACATTTGTGCATTGTGTATTTCCATTTTAGATGTACACTTTTTTTTAAATCAAAATTTTGAGTTTTCGCCCTCCCTTCATCCCATAGACAAAAACGGAAAATAGATCATACAAAATGAAAATTTAAGAGTTTATGTATGGAAAAAATTTAAAACAGTTACAAATTTAAGTAATGAAAATTTATTCACACACCACAAGTGAACACAAAAGTTTTGTTATCCATGTTTTGGAAATTCTACTAGATAAGCCTCATAGCTTGGAATTTTATACGAAAGAGATTTCTTCTACACATGTTTTAAAAATAGATATGCATGCTTGAAACATGTTAAAGATACATATGATCTATGGATCCAAACCACTTATAGAGAATAACAAACGCTCATTAAATTATCAAGTGAACGTGTGGTGGGATATTTACCCAAGTCAAACAAACCATTATTTTTCCCATTTAAAAAAAGCTTACCCAACAACCATAGATGATTGAAAAGTGATTTATCATGCGTAACAGGCTATATTTTGGTAGGAAACGACTTACGGTTTGGGAGTCAATACTCAGTTAAAAATCCCCCACCTCCCCCTTTTCCCGACGATTGCACAACCTAATATATAAAAACTAAAAGGAGTTTACATTCTCTAAAAATTACAGACACTCTTTGGAATTATCGCTCTCTACATTTGTGCATTTTTTTTCCATTTTAGATGTATACTTTTTTCTTAAATCAAAACTTTAAGTTTTCACTCTCCCTTCATCCCGTAAACAAAAAGGCAAATAGATCACAACAAAATGAAAATTTTAGAGTTTATTTGGGGAAAAAATTTAAGACAATAACAAATGTAACTAAAGAAAATTTATTCACACAACACAAATGAACACAATTTTTGTTATCTAAGTTTGGGAAATTCCACTAGTTCAACCCTAATAGCTAGGAATTTTATAAGAAAGAGAATTCTTCTACCCATGTGTTAAAAATGGATAAGCAAGCTTGAAACAAGTTAAAGATGCAAATGACCTATAGATCCAAACCTTTTAAAGAGAATAACAAACGCTCATTAAATCCTCAAGTGAATTTGCGGTAGGATATTTACCCCAAGTCAAACAAGCCATTACTTTGCCCATTTACAAAAAGCTGACCGAACATCCATAGTTGATTGTAAAGTTATTTGTCATGTGCAACGGGCTATATTTTTGTCAGATATGACTTACGGATTGGGAGTAACACTCAGTTTAAAATCCCCCACCTACCCCTTTTCCCAAAGATTGCAAAACCTAATACATAAAACCTAAAAGGAGTTTACAATCCCTAAAAATTACAGACACCCTTTGGAATTATCACTCTGTACATTTATGCATTGTGTATTTCCATTTTAGATGTATACTTTTTTCTTAAATCAAAACTGTGCGTTTTCGCTCTCCCTTTATCCCGTAAACAAAAAGGCAAATGGATCACAACAAAATAAAAATTTTAGTGTTTATGTGTGGAAAAAATTTAAGACAATAACAAACGTAAGTAAAAAAAATTTATTCAAACACCACAAATGAACAAAAGTTTTGTTATCCAAGTTTGGGAAATTCCACTAGTTCAAACCCAATAGCTAGGATATTTATAAGAAAGAGATTTCTTCTACCCTTGTTTTACAAATGGATATGCATACTGGAAACATGTTAAAGATGCAAAAGACCTATGGACCCACTAGTGAATTTCTAGTGGGATATTTACCCGAGTCAAACAAGCCATAAATTTTCCCTTTTACCAAAAGCTGAACTAACAACCATAGTTGATTGTAATGTGATTTATCATGAGCAACGTGCTATATTTTTGTCCGAAATAACTTATGGATTGCGAGTCAACACTCAGTTAAAAAGGCCCCGCCTCCCCCTTTTCCCGACAATAGCAAAGCCTAAAATATAAAAACTAAAAGTAGTTTAAATTCCCAAAAAATTACAGAAACTCATTGGAATTATCTCTCTCTGTGCATTGCACAATTCCATTTTAGATGTATATTTTTTTCTTAAATAAAAAATGTGATTTTTCGCTCTCCCTTCATCCTTTAAATAAAAAAAGGCAAATAGATCACAACAAAATGAAAATTTTAGAGTGTAAGAATGGAAAATTTTTAAAACAATAACATATGTAAGTAAATAAAATTTATTCACACACCAAAAATGAACACAAAAGTTTTGTTATTCAAGTTTGGGAAATTCCACTAGTTCAACCCTAATAGCATGGAATTTTATAAGAAAGAGATTTTTTCTACACATGTTTTAAAAATGGATAAGCATGCTTGAAACATGTTAAAGATGGAAATGACCTATGGACCCAAACTTTTTAAAGAGAATAACAAACCCTCATTAAATTTTCAAGTAAAAGTGTGGTGGGATATTTTTCTGAATCAATCAAGCCATTTTTTTGCCCATTTACCAAAAGCTGACCTAACAAGCATAGATGATTGTAAAGTGATTTATCATACATAATGGGCTATATTTTTGTAAGAAATGACTTATGAATTGGGAGTCAAAACTTAGTTAAAAATCCCCCGCCTTCCCCTTTTCCCGACGATTGCAAAACCTAATACATAAAAACAAAAAAGAGTTTATAATCCCTAAAAATTATAGACAATCATTGCAATTATCTCTCTCTACATTTGTGCATTGTGCGTTTGCATTTTAGATGTATACTTTTTTCTTAAATCAAAACTTTGAGTTTTCGGTCTCCCTTCATCCTGTAAACAAAAAAGGCAAATAGATCACAACAAAATGAAAATTTTAAAGTTTATGTATGGAAAATTTTTTAAAAAATAACAAATGTAAGTAATGAAAATTTATTCCGACACCACAAATGAACACAAAAGTTTTGTTACCTACGTTTGGGAAATTCCACTAGTTTCACCCTCATAGCTTGGAATTTTATAAGAAAGAGATTTCTTTTGCACATGTTTTAAAAATGGATATGCAAGCTTGAAACATGTTAAAGTTGCAAATGTCCTATGGATCCAAACCTCTTAAAAAGAATAACAAATGCTGATTAACTTCACAAGTGAACCTGTGATGTGATATTTACCCGAGTCAAACAAGCCATTATTTTTTCCATTTACAACAAGCTAACCTAACAACTATAGATGACTGTAAAGTGATTTATCATGCGTAACAGGCGATATTTTTTTAAGAAATGACTTATGGGTTGGGATTCAACACTCAGTTGAAAATCCCTCACCTCCCCATTTTCCCGACGATTGCAAAACCTAATATATAAAAACTAAAAGGAGTTTACAATCCCTAAAAATTACAAACACCCTTTGGAATTATCGCTCTCTACCTTTGTGCAATGTGTATTTCTATTTTAGATGTATACTTTTTTTCTTAAATCAAAACTTTGAGTTTTCGCTCTCCCTTTATTCCATAAAAAAAAGGCAAATAGATCACAACAAAATGAAAATTTTAGAGTTTATGTGTGGAAAAAATTTAAGACAATAACAAATTTAAATGAAGAAAATTTATTCAAACACTACAAATGAACACAAAAGTGGAATTATCGAATTTTGGGAAATTCCACTAGTTAAACCCCAATAGCTAGGAATTTTATAAGAAAGAGATTTCTTCTACCCATGTTCTAAAAATGGATATGCATGCTTGAAACATGTTAAAGATGCAAATGACCTATGGATCCAAACCTTTAAATAGAATAATAAAATCTCATTAAAGTCCACTAGTGAATTTCCAATGGGATATTTACCCGAGTCAAACAAGCCATAATTTTGCCCATTTACAAAAAGCTGACCTAACAACCATAGTTGATTGTCAAGTGATTTATCATACGCAACGGACTATATTTTTGTCAGAAATGCCTTACGGTTTGAGAGTCAACACTCAGTTAAAAATCCCCCACCTCCCCCTTTTCCAAACAATTGCAAAGTCTAAAATATAAAAACTAAAAGTAGTTTACAATCCCTAAAAATTACAGACACTCTTTGGAATTATCTCTCTCTACATTTGTGCATTGTGCATTTCCATTTTAGATGTATATTTTTTTATTAAATCAAATTTTTTAGTTTTCGCTCTCCTTTCATTCTTTAAACAAAAATGGCAAATAGATCACAAAAAAATGAAAATTTTAGAGTTGATGTATGGAAAAAATTTAAAACAATAACAAATTTAAGTAATGAAAATTTATTCACACATGACAAATGAACACAAAAGTTTTGTTATCCACATTTGGGAAATTCCACTAGTTCAATCTTATAGATTGGAATTTTATAAGAAAGAGATTTCTTCTACACATGTTTTAAAATGGATATGCATGCTTGAAACTTGTCAAAGATGCAAATGACCTATGGATCCAAATCTCTTAAAGAGAATAGCAAATGCTGATTAAATTCTCAAGTGAATGTGCAATGGGATATTTACCCGTGTCGAAAGCCATTATTTTTCCCATTGACAAAAAGGAGACCTAACAACCATAGATGTTTGTAAAGTGATTTATCATGCGTAACGGGCTATATTTTTGTAAGAAATGACTTATGGATTGGGAGTAAACACTCAGTTAAAAGTCCCCTACCTCCACCTTTTCTTGACGATTGCAAAACCTAATATATAAAAACAAAAAAGAGTTTACAATTCCTAAAAATCATACACACCCTTTGTGATTATCGCTCTCTATATTTGTCCATTGTGCATTTCCTTTTTAGATGTATACTTTTTTCTTAAAGCAAAACTTTGAGTTTTCGCTCTACCTTCATCCCGTAAACAAAAAGGTAAATAGATCACAACCAAATGAAAATTTTAGAGTTTATGTGCGGAAAAAAATTTAAGACAATAAGAAATTTTAGTAAAGAAAATTTATTCACACACCACAAATGAACTCAAAAATTTTGTTATCCAAGTTTGAGAAATTCCACTTGTTCAACCCTAATAGCTAGAAATTTTATAAGAAAGAGATTTCTTCTACCCATGTTTTAAAAAAGGATATGTATGCTTGAAACAAGTTGAAGATGCAAATGACCTATGGATCCAAACCTTTTAAAGAGAATAACAAACGCTCATTAAATCCACAAGTGAATTTCCAGTGGAATATTTAACTGAGTCAAACAACCATAGTTGATTGTAAAGTAATTTATCATGTGCAACAGGCACTTTTTTTTTAAGAAATGAGTTACAGATTGGGAGTCAACAAAAAAGGCAAATAGATCATGACAAAATGAAAATTTTAGAGTTCAAGTATGGAAAAAATTTAAAACAATAACATATGTAAGTAAAAAAAATTTATTCACACACGACAAATGAACATAAATTTTTGTTCTTCAAGTTTTGGAAATTCCACTACTTAAACCCTAATAGCTTGGAATTTTATAAAAAGAGATTTTTCAACTCATATTTTAAAAATAGATATGCTTGCTTGAAACATGTTAAAGATGCAAATGACCTATGGATCCAAACTTTTTGGAGAGAATAACAAACCCTCATTAAATTCTCAAGTGAAAGTGCAGTGGGATATTTATCCAAGTCAAATAAGCCATTTTTTACTAATTTACATAAAACTGACCTAACAACCATAGATGAATGTAAAGTGATTTATCAAACATAACGGGGTATATTTTTGTAAGAAATGACTTATGGATTGGGAGTCAACACTCAGTTAAAAATCCCTCGCCTCCCTGTGTTCCCGAGGATTGCAAAATCTAATATATAAAAACAAAAAGGAGTTTACTATCCCTAAAAATTACAGACAATCTTTGGTATCTCTCTCTACATTTGTGCATTGTGCATTTCCATTTTAGATATAAAATTTTTTCTAAAATCAAAAGTTTGAGTTTTCGCTCTCTCTTCATCCCGTAAACAAAAAAGGTAAATAGATCACAACAAAATGAAAATTTTTGAGTTTATTATGGTAAAAATTTAAAACAATAAAAAATATATGTAATGAAAATTTATTCACACACCACAAATGAATACAAAAGTTTTGTTATCCATGTTTTGGAAATTCCACTAGTTCAACCCTAATTGCTAGGAATTTCATAAGAAAGATATTTCTTCTACCCATGTTTAAAAAAAGTATATGCATGCTTGAAATATTTTAAAGATGCAAATGACCTCTGGATCCAAACCTTTTAAAGACAATAACAAATGCACATTAAATCCTCAAGTGAATTTGAGGTGGGAAATTTACCTGAGTCAAACAAGCCATTATTTTGCCCATTTAGAAAAAGCTGACCTAACAACCATAGTTGATTGTAAAGTGATTAATCATAGGCAACGGGCTATATTTTTGTTAGAAATGACATACGGATTGGGTGTCAACACTCAGTTAAAATTCCCCAACCTCCCCTTTTCCCAACGATTTCAAAACCTAAAATATAAAAACTAAAAGTAGTTTACAATCCCTTCAAATTACAGACACTCTTTGGAACTATCTCTCTCTATATTTTTGCGTTGTGCATTTCAATTTTAGATGTATATTTTTTTTTTAATATAAACTTTGAGTTTTCGCTCTCCCTTCGTCCAGTAAAAAAAAATGGCAAATAGATCACAACAAAATAACAATTTTAGAGTTTAAGTATGGAAAAAATTTTAAACAATAACATATGTAAGAAAAGAAAATTTATTCACACACCACGAATGAACACAAAAGTTTTTTTATTCAAGTTTTGGAAATTCCACTAGTTCAACCCTAATAGCTTGGAATTTTATAAGAAAGTAAATTTTTCTTGACATGTTTTTAAAATGGATATGCATGCTTGAAACATGTTAAATATGCAAAAGACCTATGGATCCAAACTTTTTAGAGAGAATAACAAACCCGCATTTAATTCTCAAGTGAACGTGTGGTGGGATATTTTCCCATATGAAACAAGCTATTTTTTTGCCCATTTACAAAAAAAACTGACCTAACAACCGTAGATGATTGTAAAGTGATTTATCATACATAATGGGCTATATTTTTGTAATGAATTACTTATTGATTGGGAGCCAACACTCAGTTAAAATCCCTGCTTCCCCCTTTTCCTGATGATTTCAAAACCTAATATATAAAAACTAAAAGAAGTTTACTATCCCTAAAAATTGTAGACAATCTTAGGAATTATCTCTCTCTACATTTGTGCATTATGCATTTCCATTTTACATGTTTACTTTTTTCTTAAATAAAATTTTGATTTTTCTCTCTCCCTTCATTCTATAAAAAAAAAAGGCAATAGATCACAAAAAAATGAAAATTTTAGAGTTTATGTATGGAAAAAATTTAAAACAATTGAAAATGTAAGTAATGAAAATTTATTCAGACACCACAAATGAACACAAAAGTTTTGTTATCCACATTTGTGAAATTCAACTTGTTGAGTCAAGTTGCTTGGAATTTTTTACAAAAGAGATTTCTTCATCACGTGTTTTAAAAACTGATATGCATGCTTGAAATATGATAAAGATGAAAATGGCCTATGGATCCCAATCTCTTAAAGAAATTAACAAATGCTCATTAAATTCTCAAGTGAACGTGTAGTGGGATATTTACCCGAGTCAAACAAGCCATTATTTTTCCCATTTACAAAAAGCTGACCTAACGACCATAGAAGATTGAGAAGTGATTTATCATGCGTAACAAACTATATTTTTTTAATAAATGACTTATGGATTGGAAGTCAAGAGTTAGTTAAAAATCCCCCACCTCCCCCTTTTCATGACGATTGCAAAACTTAATATATAAAAACTAAAAGGAGTTTACATTCCCTAAAAATTACAGACACTCTTTGGAATTATGGCTCTTTACATTTGTGCATTGTGCATTTCCATTTTAGATGTATAAATTTTTCTTAAATCAAAACTTTGAGTTTTCTCTCTCTTAATCCCGTAAACAAAATGGCAAATAGATCACAACAAAATGAAAATTTTAGAGTTTATATGTGGAAAAAATTTAAGACAATAAGAAATGTAATTAAAGAAAATTTATTCACACACCACAAATGAACACCTAAGTTTAGTTATCCAAGTTTTGGAAATTCCACTAATTCAATCCTAAGAGCTAGGAATTTTATAAGAAACTGATTTCTTGTACACATGTTTTAAAAATGGAAATGCATGCTTGAAACATGTTAAATATTCAAATGACCTATAGATCCAAACCTTTTAAAGAGAATAACAAACGCTCATTAAATCCTCTAGTGAATTTGCTGTGGGATATTTACCTGAGTCAAACAAGCCATTATTTTGCCCATTTATGAAAAGCTAACCTAAAAACCATAGTTAATTGTAAAGTGATTTATCATGTGCAAGGGGCTATATTTTTTTTAGCAATTACTTACAGATTGGGAGTCAACACTCAATTAAAAAATCCCCCCCTCCTCTGCCTTTTCCCGATGATTCCAAAACCTAAAATATAAAAACTAAAAGTAGTTTACAATCCCTAGAAGTTATTGACACTCTTTCGAATTATCTCTCTCCATATTTGTGCATTGTGTATTTCCATTTTAGATGTATATTTTTTTCTTAAATCAAAACTTTGAGTTTTCGCTCTCCCTTCATCCTGTAAAAAAAAAAGGCAAATAGATCACAAAAAAATGAAAATTTTATAGTTTAAGTATGTTAAAAAATTAAAACAATAACATATGTAAGTAAAGAAAATTTATTCACATACCACAAATGTACACAAAAGTTTTGTTATTAAAGTTTGGGAAATTCCACTTGTTCAACCCTCTTAGCTTGGAATTTTTTAAGAAAAAGATTTTATCTACACATGTTTTAGTAATGGATATGCATGCTTGAAACATGCTAAAGATGCAAATGACCTATGGATCCAAAATTTTTAAGGGAATAACAAACCCTCATTAAATTCTCAAGTGAACGTGTAACGGATATTTACCAAAGTTATACAAGACATTTTTTTGCCCATTTAAAAAAAGCTGACCTAAACCCCATAGATGTTTGTAAAGTGATATATCATACATAACGGGCTATATTTTTGTAAGAAATGACTTATGGATTTGGAGTCAACACTCAGTTAAAAAGACCCCGCCTCCCCCTTTTCCCGACTATTGCAAAACCTAATATATAAAAACTAAAGGGAGTTTACAATCCATCAAAATTACAGACTATCTTTGGAATTATCTCTCTCAACATTTGTGCATTGTGCATTTCAATTTTAGATGTATACTTTTTTCATAAATCAAAACTTTGAGTTTTCGCTCACCCTTCATCCCGTAAACAAAAAAGGCAAATAGATCACAAAAAAATAGATAATTTTAGAATTTATGTTTGGAAAAAATTTAAAATAGTAAAAAATTTAAGTAATGAAAATTTATTTACACACCACAAATGAACACAAAAGTTTTGTTATCCACATTTGGGAAATTCAACTAGTTGAGTCTTATTGCTTGGAATTTTTTACGAAAGAGATTTCTTCTTCATGTGTTTTAAGATGGATATGCATGCTTGAAACATGTTAAAGATGCAAATGACCTATGGATCCAAACCTCTTAAAGAGAATTACAAATGCTCATTAAATTCTCAAGTGAACGTGCCGTGGGATATTTACTCGAGTCAAACAAGCCATTATTTTTTCCATTTACAAAAAGCTGACCTAACGACCATAGAAGATTGTGAAGTGATTTATCATGCGTAACAGGCTATATTTTTGTAAGAAATGACTTATGGATTGGGAGTCCACACTCAGTTAAAAATCCTCTTCCTCGTCCTTTTCCTAATGATTGCAAAACCTAATATACAAAAACTAAAAGGAGTTTACAATCCCTAAAAATTACAGACACTCTTTGGAATTATGGCTCTCTACATTTGTACACTGTGCATTTCTATTGTAGATGTATACTCATTTCTTGAAACAAAACTTTGAGTTTTCGCTATCTCTTAATACCGTAAACAAAATGGCAAATAGATCACAGCAAAATGAAAATTTTAGAGTTTATGTGTAAAAATAATTTAAGGCAATAAAAAATGTAAGTAAATAAAATTTATTCACACACCACAAATGAACACAAAAGTTTTCTTATCCAAGTTTTTGAAATTCCACTAATTCAACCCTAATAGCTAGGAATTTTATAAGAAACAGATTTCGTCTACTCATGTTTTAAAAATGGATATGCATCCTTGAAACAAGTTAAAGATGCAAATGACCTATAGATCCAAACCTTTTAAGAGAATAATGAACGCTCATTAAATCCTCAAGTGAATTTGCGGTGGGATATTTACCCGAGTCAAACAAGCCATTATTTTTCCCATTTACAGAAAGCTGACCTAACAACCATAGTTGATTGTAAAGTGATTTATATGCAATGGGCTATATTTTTGTTATCAATGACTAACAGATTGGGAGTCAACACTCAGTTAAAAATTACCCCCCCCCCCCCCCCCCTCAGTTTTTTCCCGAATATTCCAAAACCTAAAATATAAAAACTAAAAGTAGTTTACAATCCCTAAAAATTACTGACACTCTTTGGTGTTATCTCTCTTCACATTTGTGCATTGTGCATTTCCATTTTAGATGTATATTTTTTTCTTTAATCAAAATTTGTGTTTTGGCTTTCCCTTCATCTTGTAAAAAAAAAAGGTAAATATATCACAAAAAAAAAAAATTTAGAGTTTAAGTATGGATATAATTTAAAACAATAACATATGTAAGTAAAGAAAATTTATTCACATGCCACAAATTAACATAAAAGTTTTGTTATTAGAGTTTGGGAAATTCCACTAGTTCAACCCTCTTAGCTTGGAATTTTATTAGAAAGAGATTTTTTCTACACTTGTTTTAGTAATGGATATGCATGCTCGAAACATGTTAAAGATGCAAATGACATATGGATACAAACCTCTTAAAGAGAATAGTAAACGCTCATTAAATTCTCCAGTGAACGTGCGGTGGGATATTTACCCGAGTCAGACAAGCCATTTTTTTGCCCATTTACAAAAAGTTGACCTAAGAACCATAGATGATTGTAAAGTGATATATCATTCATAACGGGCTATATTTTTTTAAGAAATGACTTATGGATTGGGAGTCAACACTCAGTTAAAAATCCTTCGCATCCCCCTTTTCCCGACGATTGCAAAACCTAATATATAAAAACTAAAATGAGTTTACAATCCCTAAAAATTACAGACAATCTTTGGAGTTATCTCTCTCAACATTTGTCCATTGTGCATTTCCATTTTAGATGTATACTTTTTTCATAAATCAAAACTTTTAGATCACAACAAAATAAAAAAGTCACCCTTCATCCTGTAAACAAAAAAGGCAAATAGATCACAACAAAATGAAAAGTTTAGAGTTTATGTTTGGAAAAAATAAAAAAAATAAAAAAATGTAAATAATGAAAATTTATTCACACACCACAAATGTACACAAAAGTTTTGTTATCCACGTTTGAGAAATTCGACTAGTTCAACCCTCATAGCTTGGAATTTTAGAGAAAGAAATTTCTTCTCCACATGTTTTAAAAATAGATATGCATGCGTGAAACATGTTAAAGATGCAAATGACCTATGGATCCAAACCTATTAAAGAGAATAACAATGCTCATTAAATTCTCAAATGAATGTGCGGGGGGAAATTTACCTAAGTCAAACAAGCCATTATTTTTCTCATTTACAAAAAACTGACCTAACAACCATAGCTGATTGTAAAGTGATTTCTCATACGTAACGGGCTATATTTTTGTAAGAAATGACTTTGTGGATTGGGAGTCAACAATAAGTTAAAAATCCTTCACCTCCCCCTTTTCTCGACGATTGCAAAAACTAAAAGGAGTTTAAAATCCCTAAAAATTACAGACACTCTTCGGAATTATCACTCTCTACATTTGTAAATTGTACATTTCCATTTTAGATGTATACTTTCTTCTTAAATCAAAACTTTGAGTTTTCGCTCTCCCTTCATCCCAAAAACAAAAAAGGCAAATAGTGCACAACAAAATGAAAATTTTAGAGTTTATGTGCAGAAAAAATTTAAGACAATAACAAACATAAGTAAAGAAAATTTATTCACACACCACAAATGAACACAAAAGTTTTGGCATCCAAGTTTGGGATATTCCTCATGTTCAACCCTAATAGCTAGGAATTTTATAAGAAAGAGATTTCTTCTACCCATGTTTTAAAAATGGATATGCATGCTTGAAACATGTTAAAGATGCAAATGACCAATAGATCCAAACCTTTTAAAGAGAATAACAAACGCTCATTAAATCCTCCAGTGAATTTGTAGTGGGATATTTACCCGAGTCAAACAAGCCATTATTTTGCCCATTTTCAAAAAGCTGACCTAACAACCATAGTTGATTATAAAGTGATTTATCATGCGCAACGGGTATATTTTTGTAGGAAATTACTTACGGATTGGGTGTCAACACTCAGTTAAAAATCCCCTGCCTCCCCCTTTTCCCGACGATTGCAAAACCTAAAATATTAAAACAAAGAAGGGGGGGGCTACTCAGTTTAAACTGAGTGTTGACTCCCAAACCATAAGTCATTTCTAACAAAAATTATAGACGTTACACATCATTAATCAATCAAAACATTTATGATGATCTATTATAATTAGGTCCACTTTTTTTAAATTGGCAAAAAGTGGGTTGTTTGGCATAGGTATCTACTACATGTTAACTTGAGAATTAAATTTTTTTACTCTTTGAAATTTTTGGATTATTAGATCATTTGCATCTTCAACATGTTTCAAGCATGCATATCGATATTTAAAACATGTTAGGATTAATTAGAAATCTCTTTCCTATAAAATTCAACCAATCTATTAGGGGTTGTACTAGTGGAATTTCCAAAACAATGATAACAAAACTTTGGTGTTCATTTTCAGAGCGTGAATTAATTTTCTTCACTTATATGTATTATAGGTTTCAATTTTTTTGCATAAATAAACTCTAAAATTTTCATTTTGTTGTGATCTATTTGCCTTATCTTTTTTTTCGAGAAAAAAGGGGGTTAGAAAACTCAAATTTTGATTTGAAAAAAATTGAACGTCCAAAATGGAAATGGACAAATGCAGAGAGAGATAATTCAAAAAATTATCTGTGATTTTTAAGGATTGTAATCACTTTAAGTTTTTTAAATATTAGGTTTAACATTCATCGAAAAAGGGGGGCAAGGAATTTTTACCTGAGTGTTGACTCCCAAACCATAATTCATTTCTAAAAAAATGTTATAGCCTTTACACATAACCAATCAATCAAAACATTTATGATGACTTATGATTGTTAGGTCCGTTTTTGGTAAATAGGCAAAAAGTGGGTTGTTTGGATCTAGTAAATAAATATCTCACCACACGTTAACTTGAGAATTTATTTTTTTCGACTCCTTGAAATTTTTTGATCATTAGATCATTTGCATCTTCAACATGTTTCAGGCATGCATATCCATATTTAAAATATGTTAGGATCAATTAGAAATCACTTTCTTATAAAATTCCACCAAGCTATCAGGGGTTGTACTGGTGGAATTTCCCAAACATGGATAACAAAACTTTGGTGTTCATTTTTAGTGAGTGGAATAATTTTGTTCACTTAAATTTATTATGGTTTTCAATTTTTTGCATACGTGAAGTCTAAAATTTTCATTTTTTGTGATCTATTTGCCTTATCATTATGTTTACGAGTAAAATGGGAGATACAAAACTCAAGTTTCGATTAGAAAAAATATTGAACATCCAATATGGAAATGCACAAATGCTGAGAGAGATAATTCCAAAAAGTATCTGTGATTTTTAAGGACTGTAAATTTTTTTAGTTTTTTATATATTAGGTTTTGCAATCATCCGCAAAGGGGGGACGAAGCATTTTTAACTGTGTGTTTACTCTCAAAAAATAAGTAATTTCTAACAAAAATTATAGCCATTACACATCATTAATGAATCAAAACATTAATGATGATCTATGATAATTAGGTCCACTTGTTGTATATAGGCAAAAACTGGGTTGTTTGGCTTCTGTAAATATCCCACCACACGTTAACTTGAGAATTTAATTTTTCTATTCCTGCGAAATTTTTGGGTCATTAGACCACTTCAACATGTTTTAGGCATGCATATCCATATTTAAAACATGTTAGGATCAATTAGAAATCTCTTTCTTATAAAATTCCACCAAGCTATTAGGGGTTGTACAAGTGGAATTTCCCAAACGTGGATAACAAAACTTTGGTGTTCATTTTTATTGTGTGAAATAATTTTCTTCACTTACATTTATTATAGTTTTCAATTTTTTATATACATAAACTCTGAAATTTTCATTTTGTTTGCCTTATCTTTTTGTTTAGGAGAAAAATGGGAGAGTGAAAACTCAAGTTTGGATTTGAAAAAAAATTGAACATCCAAAAAGGAAATGCACAAATGCTAAGTGAGATAATTCCAAAAAGTATCTGTGATTTTTATGGATTGTAAACTCTTTGAGTTTTTTTTAAATTAGGTTTGGGGGGGGGGGGGGGGGGGGGGAACGGGGGCTTTTTTAACTGAGTATTGACTCCCAAACCATAAGTCAATTCTAACAAAAATTATAGCCGTTACACATCATTAATCGTTCAAAACATTTACGATGATGTGAGATTGTTAGGATCGCTTTTTGAAAATAGGCAAAAAGTGGGTTGTTTGGCTCATGTAAATATCCCACCACATGTTAACTTTAGAATTTAATTTTTTCTACTCGAAATTTTTGGATCATTAGGTCATTTGCATCTTCAATATGTTTCAGGCATGCATATCCATATTTAAAACATGTTAGGATAAATTAGAAATCTCTTTCTTATAAAATTCGACCAAGCAATTAGGGGTTGTACTAGTGGAATTTCTAAAACAAGGAAAACAAAACTTTGGTGTTAATTTTTTGTGAGTGAAATAATTTTTTTCACTTACATTTATTATTGTTTTCAATTTTTTTCATACATAAACTCAAAAAATTTCATTTTGTTGTGATCTATTTGCCTTATCTTTTTGTTTACGAGTAAAATGGGGGAGTGAAAACTCAAGTTTGGATTTGAAAAAAAATTGAACATCCAATATAGAAATGTAAAAATGCTGAGAGAGATAATTGCTAAAAGTATTTGTGATTTTTAAGAACTATAAACTCTTTTAGTTTTTTATATATTAGGTTTTCCAATCATCGAAAAAGGGGGGACGAGGCTTTTTTACTGTATGTTGACTCCCAAACCTTAAGTAATTTCTAACAAACATTATAGCCATTACACATCATTAATCAATCAAAACATTTATAATGATCTATGATTGTAAGGTCCACTTTTTTGTAAATTGGCAAAAACTGGGTTGTTTGGCTTTGGTAAATATCCCACCGCACATTAACTTGAGAATTTAATTTTTTCTACTATTTGAAATTTTTGGATCATTAGATCATTCACATCTTCAACTTATTTCAGGCATGCATATCCATATTTAAAATATGTTTGGATCAATTAGAAATCTCTTTCTTATAAAAGTCCACCAAGCTATTAGGGGTTGTACTAGAGGAATTTCCCAAACATGGATAACAAAATTTTGGTGTTCATTTTTAGTGCATGAAATTATTTTCTTCAGTTACATTTATTATAGTTTTCAATTTTTTTGCATACAAAAACTCTAAAATTTTCATTTTATTGTGATCTATTTGCCTTATCTTTTTGTTGACCAAAAAAATGGGAGAGTGAAAACTAAAGTTTGGATTTAAAAAAAAAATGAACACCCAATATGGAAATGCAAAAATTCTGAGAGTGATAATTCTAAAAATTATATGTGATTTTTAAGGATTGTAAACTCTTTTAGTTTTTTATATATTCGGTTTCATAATCATCGGAAAAGGGTGGGCGACGCCTTTTTAACTGAGTGTTGACTCTCAAACCATAAGTTATTTCTAACAAAAAATATAGCCGTTACACATCATTAATCGATCAAAACATTTAAGATGATCTATGATTGTTAGGTCCGCTTTTTGTAAATAGGCAAAAAGTGGGTTGTTTGGCGCATGTAAATATCCCACCCCACATTATCTTTAGAATTTATTTTTTTTCAACTCCTTGAAATTTTTGGATCACTATATCATTCTCATCTTCAACATGTTTCAGGCATGCATATCCATATTTAAAACATGTTGGGATCAATTATAAATCTCTTTCTTATAAAATTCCACCAAGCTATAAGGGGCTGTACTGGAATTTCCCAAACATGGATAACAAAATTTTGGTGTTCATTTTTAGTACATGAAATTATTTTCTTCAGTTACATTTATTATATTTTTCAATTTTTATGCATACATAAACTCTAAAATTTTCATTTTGTAGTGATCTATTTGCCTTATCTTTTTGTTTACGAGCACAATGGGAGAGTAAAAACTAAAGTTTGGATTCGAAAACAAATTGAACATCCAATATAGAAATGCACAAACGCAGAGAGAGATAATTCAAAAAAGTATTTGTGATTTTTAAGGATTGTAAGCTCTTTTATTTTTTTAAATATTAGGTTTTATAATCATCAAAAAAGGGTGGGCAAGGTATTTTTAACTGAGTGTTGACTCCAAGACCTTAAGTCATTTCTAACAAAAATTATAGCCGTTACACATCATTAATCGATCAAAACATTTAAGATGATCTATGATTGTTAGGTCCGCTTTTTGTAAATAGGCAAAAAGTGGGTTGTTTGGCGCATGTAAATATCCCACCACACGTTAACTTTAGAATTTAATTGTTTCTACTCGAAATTTTTGGATCATTAGGTCATTTGCATCTTCAACATGTTTTAGGCATGCATATTCATATTTGAAACATGTTAGGATAAATTAGAGATCTCTTTCTTATAAAATTCGACTAAGCTTTTGGGGGTTGAACAAGTGGAATTTCAAAAATAGGATAACAAAACTCTGGTGTTAATTTTTACTGCATGAAATAATTTTCTTCACTTACATTAATTATAGTTTTCAATTATTTGTATACATAACTCAAAAAATTTCATTTTTTTGTGATCTATTTGCCTTATCTTTTTGTTTACGAGTAAAATGGGAAAGTGAAAACTCAAGTTTGGATTTGAAAAAAAATTGAACATCCAATATGGAAATGCACAAATGCTGAGAGAGATAATTGCAAAAAGTATCTGTTATTTTTAAGGACTATAAACTCTTTTAGTTTTTTATATATTAGGTTTGGCAATCATTGGAAAAGGGGGGACGAGGCATTTTTAACTTTGGGTTGACTCCCAAAACTTAAGTAATTTCTAACAAACATTATAGTCTTTACACATCATTAATCAATCAAAACATTTATAATGGTCTATGATATTTAGGTCCACTTTTTGTAAATAGGCAAAAACTGGGTTGTATGGCTTTGGTAAATATCCCACCACACATTAACTTGAGAATTTAATTTTTTCTACTCTTTGAAATTTTTGGATCATTAGATCATTCACATCTTCAACATGTTTCAGGCATGCATATCCATATTTAAAAAATGTTAGGATCAATTAGAAATCTCTTTCTTATAAAAGTCCACCAAGCTATAAGGGTTGTACTAGAGGAATTTCCCAAACATGGATAACAAAATTTTGGTGTTCAATTTTAGTTCATGAAATTATTTTCTTCAGTTACATTTATTATTATTTTCAATTTTTTTGCATACATAAACTCTAAAATTTTCATTTTATTGTGTTGTATTTGCTGTATCTTTTTGTTTACGAGAAAAATGGGAGAGTGAAAACTAAAGTTTGGATTTCAAAAAAAATTGAACACCCAATATGGAAATGCACAAATGCTAGAGTGATAATTCTAAAAAGTATATGTGATTTTTAAGGATTGTAAACTCTTTTAGTTTTTTATTTTTTCGGTTTTATAATCATCGGAAAAGGGTGGGCGAGGCCTTTTTAACTCAGTGTCGACTCTCAACCCATGAGTCATTTCTAACAAAAATTCTAGCCGTTACACATCATATATCAATCAAAACATTTACGATTATTTATGATTGTTAGATCCATTTTTTGTAAATAGGTAAAAACTGAGTAGTTTGGCTTAGGTAAATATCCCACCGCACAATAACTAGTGAATTTAATTTTTTCTGCTCCTTGAAATTTTTAGATCACTAGATCATTCGCATCTTTGACATGTTTCAGGCATGCATATCTATATTTTAAACATGTTAGGATCAATTAGAAATCTCTTTCTTATAAAATTCCACCAAGCTATTAGGGGTTGTACTAGTGGAATTTCCCAAACATGAATAACAAAATTTTGGTGTTCATTTTTAGTGCATGAAATTATTTTCTTTAGTTACATTTATTATATTTTTCAATTTTTTTTCATACATAAACTCTAAAATTTTCATTTTGTAGTGATCTGTTTTCCCTATCTTTTTGTTTACGAGCAAAATGGGAGAGTGAAAACAAAAGTTTGGATTTGAAAAAAAATTGAACATCCAATACAGAAATGCACAAATGCTGAGAGAGGTAATTCCAAAAAGTATTTGTGATTTTTAAGGATCGTAAGCTCTTTTAGTTTTTTATATATTTGGTTTTATAATCATAGGGAAAGGGTGCGCGAGAAATTTTTAACTTAGTGTTGACTCCCAGACCATAAGTCATTTCTAACAAAAATTATTGTTGTTACACATCATTAATCGATCTAAACATTTACAATGAACTATGATTGTTAAGTCCACTTTTTATAAATAAGCAAAAATTGGGTTGTTTGGCTCTGGTAAATATCCCACGGCACGTTAACTTGAGAATTTAATTTTTTGTACTCCGTGAAATGTTTGGATTATTACGTCATTTGCATCTTCAACATGTTTTAGGCATGCATATCCATATTTAAAACATGTTAGGATCAATTAGAAATCTCTTTCTTATAAAATTCCACCACGCTATTAGGGGTTGTACTAGTGGAATTTCCCAAACATGGATAACAAAACTTTGGTGTTCATTTTTAGTTCGTGAAATAATTTTCTTCACTTACATTTATTATAGTTTTCAATTTTTTGCATACATAAACTCTAAAAGTTTCATTTTTCTGTGATAAATTTTCCTTATCTTTTTCTTTACGAGAAAAATGGGAGAGTGAAAATTGAAGTTTGGATTTAAAAAAAAATTGTACAACCAAAATGGAAATGTAAAAATGTTGAGAGAGATAATTCCAAAAATTATCTGTGATTTTTAAGGATTGTATACTCTTTTAGTTTTTATATATTAGGTTTTGCAATTATTTAAAAACAAGGGGTGAGACATTTTTAACTGACAGTTGACTCCCAAACTATAAGTCATTTCTAACAAAAATTATAGCCATTACACATCATTAATTGATCAAATTTTTTTTGATGATTTATGATTGTTTGGTCCACTTATAGTAAATAGGCAAAAAGTGGGTTGTTTGGCTCTAGTAAATATCCCACCGTACGTAAACTTCAGAATTTAATTTTTCCTTCTTCTTGAAATTTTTGGATCACTATGTCATTTGCATCTTCAACATGTTTTAGGCATGCATATCCATATTTAAAACTTGTTAGGATCAATTAGAAATCTATTTCTTATAAAATTCCACCAAGCAATTAGGAGTTGTACTGGTGGAATTTCCCAACCATGGACAACAAAAATTTTGTGTTCATTTTTAGTTCGTGAAATAATTTACTTCACTTACATTTATTATAGTTTTCAATTTTTTTGTAAACATAAACTCTAAAATTTTCATTTTGTTGTGATCTACTTGCCTTATCTTTTTGTTTACGAGAAAAATGGGAAAGTGAAAACTCAAGTTTGAATTTGAAAAAAAAATTAACATCCAAAATGGAAATGGACAAATGCTGCGAGAGATAATTCCAAAAATTATCTGTGATTTTTAAGGATTGTACACTCTTTTGGTTTTTTATATATTAGGTTTTGCATTCATCGGAAAAGAGGGGGCGAGACATTTTTAACTTAGTGTTGACTCCCAAACCATAAGTTATTTCTTACAAAAAGTATATTAGTTACACATCATTAATCGATCAAAACATTTACGATGATCTATGATTATTAGGTCCGCATTTTATAAAGAGGCAAAAAGTGGGTTGTTTGGCTCTAGTAAATATCCCACAACACGTTAATCTGAGAATTTAATTTTTTCCAGTAGTCTAAATTTTTGGATCATTAGGGCATTTGCATCTTCAACATGTTTCAGGCATGCATATCCATATTTAAAACATGTTAGGAGTAATTAGAAATCTCTTTCTTATAAAATTTGACCAAGCTATTAGGGGTTGTACTAGTGGAATTTCCAAAACAATGATAACAAAACTTTAGTGTTCATTTTTAGTGCATGAATTAATTTTCTTCACTTACATGTATTATAGGTTTCAATTTTTTGCGTACATAAACTCTAAAATTTTCATTTTGTTGTGATCAATTTTCCTTATCTTTTTTTTTTTTTTTGAGAAAAAAGGGAGTGAGAAAACTCAAATTTGGATTTGAAAAAAAATTGAACATCCAAAATGTAAATGCACAAATGCAGAGAGAGATAATTCCAAAAATTATCTGTGATTTTTAAGGATCGTAAACACTTTAAGTTTTTTAAATATTAGGTTTTACATTCATCGAAAAAGGGGGGCAAGGCATTTTTAACTGAGTGCTGACTCCCAAACCATAATTCATTTCTAAAAAAAATTATAGCCGTTACACATCACTAATCAATCAAAACATTTATGATGACTTATGATTTTTAGGTCCATTTTTTGTAAATACGCAAAAAGTGGGTTGTTTGGATCTAGTAAATAAATATCCCACCACACGTTAACTTGAGAATTTATTTTTTTCGACTCCTTGAAATTTTTTGATCATTAGATCATTTGCATCTTCAACATGTTTCAGGCATGCTTATCCATATTTAAAATATGTTAGGATCAATTAGAAATCACTTTCTTATAAAATTCCACCAAGCTATCAGGGGTTGTACTGGTGGAATTTCCCAAACATGGATAACAAAACTTTGGTGTTCATTTTTAGTGAGTGAAATAATTTTCTTCACTTAAATTTATTATGGTTTTTAATTTTTTTCATACGTGAACTCTAAAATTTTCATTTTTTTGTGATCTATTTGCCTTATCTTTATGTTTACGAGTAAAATGGGAGATATAAAACTCAAGTTTCGATTAGAAAAATTATAGGACATCCAATATGGAAATGCACAAATGCTGAGAGAGATAATTCCAAAAAGTATCTGTGATTTTTAAGGAATGTAAACTCTTTTAGTTTTTTATATATTAGGTTTGGCAATCATCCGAAAAGGGGGGACGAGGCATTTTTAACTGTGTTTACTCCCAAAAAATAAGTAATTTCTAACGAAAATTATAGCCGTTACACATCATAAATGAATCAAAATATTTATGATGATCTATTATAATTAGGTCCACTTTTTGTATATAGGCCAAAACTGGGTTGTTTGGCTTTTGTAAATATCCCACCACACGTTCACTTGAGAATTTAACTTTTCTATTCCTTCGAAATTTTTGGGTCATTAGACCATTCACATCTTCAACATGTTTGAGGCATGCATAACCATATTTAAAACATGTTAGGATCAATTAGAAATCTCTTTCTTATAAAATTCCACCAAGCTATTAGGGGTTGTACAAGTGGAATTTCCCAAATGTGGATAACAAAACTTTGGTGTTCATTTTTATTGTGTGAAATAATTTTCTTCACTTACATTTATTATAGTTTTCAATTTTTTCCATACACAAACTCTGAAATTTTCATTTTTTTGTGATCTATTTACCTTATCTTTTTGTTTAGGAGAAATATGGGAGAGTGAAAACTCAAGTTTGGCTTTGAAAAAAAATTGAACATCCAACAAGAAAATGCACAAATGCTAAGTGAGATAATTCCAAAAAGTAACTGTGATTTTTATGGATTGTAAACTCTTTTAGTTTTTTATAAATTAGGTTTTGCAATCATTAGAAAAGAGGGACGGGGGGGGGGGGGTGTTGAGGCATTTTTAACAAAGTGTTGACTCCCAAACTATAAGTCATTTCTAACAAAAATTATAGCCGTTACACATCATTAATCGATCAAAACATATAAGATGATGTGTGATTGTTAGGTCCGCTTTTTGTAAAAAGGCAAAAAGTGGGTGGGTTGTTTGGCTCATGTAAATATCCCACCACATGTTAACTTTAGAATTTAATTTTTCCTACTACAAATTTTTGGATTATTAGGTCATTTGCATCTTCAAAATGTTTGGCATGCATATCCATATTTAAAACATGTTAGGATAAATTAGAAATCTCTTTCTTATAAAATTCGACCAAGCAATTAGAGGTTGTACTAGCGGAATTTCCAAAACAAGGATAACAAAACTTTGGTGTTAATTTTTAGTGCGTGAAATAATTTTCTTCACTTACATTTATTATTGTTTTCAACTTTTTTTCATACATAAACTCAAAAAATTTCATTTTGTTGTGATCTATTTTCCTTATCTTTTTGTTTTCGAGTAAAATGGGAGAGTGAAAACTCAAGTTTGGATTTGAAAAAAAATTGAAAATCCAATATTGAAATGCACAAATGCTGACAGAGATAATTGCTAAAAGTATCTGTGATTTTTAAGGACTATAAACTCTTTTAGTTTTTTATATATTAGGTTTTCCAATCATCGAAAAAGGGGGTATGAGGCTTTTTTTACTGTGTGTTGACTCCCAAAACTTAAGTAATTTCTAACAAACATTATAGCCATTACACATCATTAATCAATCAAAACATTTATAATGATCTATGATTGTTAGGTCTACTTTTTGTAAATAGGCAAAAACCGGGTTGTTTGACTTTGGTAAATATCCCACCGCACATTAACTTGAGAATTTCATTTTTTCTACTATTTGAAATTTTTTTATCATTAGATCATTCACATCTTCAACATGTTTCAGGCATGCATATCCATATTTAAAACATGTTAGGATCAATTAGAAATCTCTTTCTTAAAAAAGTCCACCAAACTATTAGGGGTTGTACTAGAGGAATTTCCCAAACATGGATAACAAAATTTTGGTGTTCATTTTTAGTTCATGAAATTATTTTCTTCAGTTGCATTTATTATAGTTTTCAATTTTTTTGCATACATAAACTCTAAAATTTTCATTTTATTGTGATCTATTTGCCTTATCTTTTTGTTTACGAAAAAAATGGGAGAGTGAAAACTAAAGTTTGGATTTGAAAAAAAATTGAACACCCAATATGGAAATGCAAAAATGCTGAGAGTGATAATTCCAAAAAGTATATGTGATTTTTAAGGATTGTAAACTCTTTTAGTTTTTTATATATTCGGTTTTATAATCATTGGAAAAGGGTGGGCGAGGCCTTTTTAACTGAGTGTTGACTCTCAAACCATAAGTCATTTCTAACAAAAATTATAGCCATTACACATCATAAATCAATCAAAACATTTACGATGATCTACGATTGTTAGATATGCTTTTTTTAAATAGGTAAAAACTGAGTAGTTTGGCTTAGGTAAATATCCCACCGCACATTATCTTGAGAATTTAATTTTTTCAACTCCTTGAAACTTATGGATCACTATATCATTCCCATCTTCAACATGTTTCAGGCATGCATATCCATATTTAAAACAGGTTAGGATCAATTATAAATCCCTTTCTTATAAAATTCCACCAAGCTATTAGGGGTTGTACTAGTGGAATTTCCAAAACATGGATAACAAAATTTTGGTGTTCATTTTTAGTTCATGAAATTATTTTCTTCAGTTACATTTATTATATTTTTCAATTTTTATGCATACATAAATTCTAAAATTTTCATTTTGTAGTGATCTATTTGCCTTATCTTTTTGTTTACGAGCAAAATGGGAGAGATAAAACTAAAGTTTGGATTTGAAAAAAAATTGAACATCCAATATGGAAATGCACAAATGCTGAGAGAGATAATTGCAAAAAGTATCTGTGATTTTTAAGGATTGTAAGCTCTTTTAGTTTTTTAAATATTTGGTTTTATAATCATCTAAAAAGGGTGGGTGCAGTATTTTTAACTCAGTGTTGACTCCAAGACCATAAGTCATTTCTAACAAAAATTATAGTCGTTACACATCATTAATCGATCAAAAAATTTAAGATGATCTATGATTGTTAGGTCCACTTTTTGCAAATAGACAAAAGGTGGGTTGTTTGGCGCATGTAAATATCCCACCACACGATAACTTTAGAATTTAATTGTTTCTACTCGAAGTTTTTATTGAACTAGTGGAATTTCCTGAACTTGGATAAGAAAACTTTTGTGCTCATTTGTAGAGTGTTAATAAATTTTATTTACTTACATTTGTTATTGCTTTAAATTCTTTCCATACATAAACTCTGAAATTTTCATTTTGTATTGATCTATTTGCCCTTTATCTCTTTTTTTGTTTACGAAGGGCAAGTGAGAACACAAGTTATTATTGAAGAAAAAAGTCTACATCTAAAAGTGCAATACACAATGCACAAATGTAAAGAGAGATAATTCCAAAATGTGTCTATAATTTTTAGGGATTGTAAACTCTTGTTAGTTTTTATATATCAGGTTTTGCAATTGTCGAGAAAAGGGGGAGGCGGGGGAATTTTTACTGAGTGTTGCACCCAATCCATAAATCATTTCTTACAAAATTATAGCCTGTTATGCATGATAAATCTCTTTACAATCATCTATGATAGTTAGGTCAGCTTTTTGTAAATGGGCAAAATAATGGCTTATTTGGCTGGGGTAAATACCCCACCGTTCACTTGAGAATTTAATGTTATTATCTTGAAAAGGTTTGGATCCACATGTCATTCGCATCTTTAACATGTTTCAAGCATGCAAAACCATTTTTTAAAACATGTGTAGAAAAATCTCTTTATTATAAAATTCCAAGCTATTAGGGTTGAACTAGTGGAATTTCCCAAACTTGGCTAGCAAACTTTTGTGTTCATTTGTGGTGTGTGAATAAATTTTCTTCACTTACATTATATAATGCTTTAAATTCTTTCCATACATAAACTCAAAAATTTTCATTTTGTTTTTATCTATTTGTCTTTAATCTCTTTTTTTGTTTATGAGATGAAGGGAAAGTGAAAACTAATGTTTTGATTTAAGAAAAAAGTATACATCTAAAATGGAAATGCACAATGCACAAATGTAGAGAGAGATAATTCCAACACGTGTATGTAGTTTTTAGGGATTGTAAACTCTTTTTAGTTTTTATATATCAGGTTTTATAATCTTCGAGAAAAGGGGGAGGCAGGGGATTTTTAACTGAGTGTTGACTCCCAATCCTTAAGTCATTCCTTACAAATAAATAGCCTGTAACGCATGGTAAATCATTTTACAATCATCTATGATCATTTGGTTAGCTTTTTGTAAATGGGCAAATTAAAGTCTATCTGACTCGGGTAAATATCCCACCGCATGTTCAGTTGAGAATTTAATGTTATTCTCTTTCAAAGGTTTGGATCCTTAGGTCATTTGCATCTTTAACGTGTTTCATGCATGCATATCCATTTTTTAAAACATGTGTAGAAAAATCTCTTTCTTATAAAATTTCAAGCTATAAGGGTTGAATTAGTAGAATTTCCAAAACAATGATAACAAAACTCTTGTGTTCATTTTTGGTGTGTCAAAAAAATTTCTTTACTTACATTTGTGATTGCTTTAAATTATTTCCATACAAAAACTCTCAAATTTTCATTTTGTAGTGATCTATTTGCCTTTTTTTTTTTTTTTTTTTACGAGATGAATGGAAAGTGAAAAATCAAGTTTTGATTTAAGAAAAAAATATACATCTAAAATGGAAATGCAAAATTCAAAAATTCAGATAGAGATAATTCCAAAAAGTGTAGTTTTTATATATCAGGTGTCACAACGGTCGGGAAAAGGGTGAGGTGGGGGATTTTTCACTGAGTGTTGACTCCCAATCCATAAGTCATTCCTTAAAAACATATAGCCCGTTACACATGATAAATCACTTTACAATCATCTATGATCGTTAGGTCAACTTGTTTTAAATGGGCAAAACAAAGGCTTGTTTGACTCAGGAAAATATCCCACCGCACGTTCACTTGAAAATTTAATTTTATTCTCTTTAAAAGGTTTGGATCCATAGGTTGTTTCCATCTTGAACATGTTTCAAGCATGCATATCCATTTTTTAAAACATGTGTAGAAAAATCTCTTTCCTATAAAATTCCGAGCTAATAGGGTTGAACTAGTGGAATTTCCCAAACTTGGATAACAAAACTTTTGTGTTCATTTGTGGCATGTGAATAAATATTTTTACTTTCAATTGTATTTTTCTTGAAATTCTTTCCGTACATAAACTCTAAAATTTTCATTTTTTTGTGATCTATTTTCCTTTTATCTCTTTTTTTGTTTAAGAGATGAAGGGAAAGTGAAAACACAAGTTTTGATTTAAGAAAAAAGTATAGATCTAAAATTGAAATGCATAATTCACAAATGTAGAGAGAGATAATTCCAAAAAGTGTCTATAATTTTTAGGGATTGTAAACTCTATTTAGATTTTATATATCAGGTTTGGCAATCATCGGGAAAAGCAGGAGGCGAGGGATTTTTAACTGAGTGTTGTCTCCCACTCCAAAAGTCTTTCCTTACAAAAATATTGCCCGTTAAACATGATAAATCACTTTAAAATCATCTATGATCGTTAGGTCAACTTGTTTTAAATGGGCAAAACAAAGGCTTGTTTGACTCGGGAAAAATCCCACTGCACATTCACTTGACAATTTAATTTTATTCTCTTTAAAAGGTTTGGATCCATAGGTTGTTTCCATCTTGAACATGTTTCAAGCATGCATATCCATTCTTTAAAACATGTGTAGAAAAATCTCTTTCCTATAAAATTCCAAGCTAATAGGGTTGAACTAATGGAATTTCCCAAACTTGGATAACAAAACTTTTGTGTTCATTTGATGCATGTGAATAAATATTTTTACTTTCATTTTTATTTTGCTTGAAATTCTTTCCATACATAAACTCTAAAATTTTCATTTTGTTGTGATCTATTTTCCTTTTATCTCTTTTTTTGTTTACGAGATGAAGGGAAAGTGAAAACACAATTTTTGATTTAAGAAAAAAGTATAGATCTAAAATGGAAATGCACAATGCACAAATGTAGAGAGAGATAATTCCATAAAGTGTCTATAATTTTTAGGGATTGTAAACACTTTTCAGTTTTTATATATCTGGTTTGGCAATTGTCGGGAAAAGGGGAAGGCGAGGGATTTTTAACTGAGTCTTGACTCCCACTCCAAAAGTCATTCCTTAAAAAAATATAGCCCGTTACACATGATAAATCACTTTACAATCATCTATGATCGTTAGGTCAACTTGTTTTAAATGTGGAAAACAAATGTTTGTTTGACTAGGGTAAATATCCCACCGGACGTTCACTTGACAATTTAATTTTATTCACTTTAAAAGGTTTGGATCCATAGGTCGTTTGCATCTTGAACATGTTTCAAGCATGCATATCCATTTTTTAAAACATGTGTAGAAAAATCTTTTTCCTATAAAATTCCAAGCTAAAAGGGTTGACTAGTGGAATTTCCCAAACTTGGATAACAAAACGTTTGTGTTCATTTGTGGCATGTGAATAATTTTTCTTTACTTTCATTTGTATTTTGCTTGAAATTATTTCCATAAATAAACTCTAAAATTTTCATTTTGTTGTGATCTATTTGCCTTTTATCTCTTTTTTTGTTTACGAGATGAAGGGAAAGTGAAAACAAAAGTTTTCATTTAAGAAAAAAGTATATATCTAAACTAGAAATGCAAAATGCAAAAATGTAGAGAGAGAAAGTTCCAAAAAGTGTCTGTAATTTTTAGGGATTGTAAACTCTTTTTAGTTGTTATATATCAAGTTTGCCAATCGTCGGGAAAAGGGGGAGGCGAGGGATTTTTAATTGAGTGTCGACTCCCACTCCATAAGTCATTCCTTACAAAAATATAGCTCGTTATGAATGATAGATCACTTTACAAGCATCTATGATCGTTAGGTCATCTTTTTGAAAATCAGCAAAATAATGGCTTGTTTGACTCGGGTAAATATCCCACTGCACATTCACTTGAGAATTTAATGTTATTCTCTTTAAAAGGTTTGGAATCATAGGTCATTTGCATCTTGAACATGTTTCAAGCATGCATATCCTTTTTTTTAAAACATGTGTAAAAAAATCTCTTTCTAATAAAATTCCATGCTATTAGGGTTGAAATAGTGAAATTTTCGGAACTTGGATAACAAAATGTTGGTGTTCATTTGTGGAGTGTGAATAAATTTTCTTTACTTACATTTTTTATTTCTTTAAATTCTTTCCATACATAAACATGAAAATTTTCATTTTGTTCTGATCTATTTGCCTTTTATCTCTTTTTTTGTTTACGAGATTAAGGGCAAGTGAAAATTCAGGTTTTGGTTTAAGAAAAAAGTAAACTTCTAAAATGGAAATGCACAATGCAGAAATGTAGAGAGAGATAATTCCAAAAAGTGTCTGTACTGTTTAGCGATTGTAAATTCTTTTTAGTTTTCATATATGAGGTTTTGCAATCGTCGGGAAAAGGGGGAGGCGGGGATTTTTAACTGAGTGGTTACTCCCAATCCATAACTCATTCCTTTAAAAAATATAGCCCTTTATGCATGATAAATCACTTTACAATCATTTATGATTGTTAGGTCAACTTTTTGTAAATGGGCAAAATAATAGCTTGTTTAACTTGGGTAAATATCCCACCGCTCGTTCACTTGAGAATTTAATGTTACTCTCTTTAAAAGTTATGGATCCATAGGTCATTTGCATCTTTAACATGTTTCAAGCATGCATATCCATTTTTTATAAACATGTGTTGAAAAATCTCTATCTTATAAAATTCCAAGCTATTAGGGTTGAACTTGTGGAATTTCCTAAACTTGGATGACAATACTTTTTTGTTCATTTATGGTGTGTGAATAAATTTTCTTTATTAAATTTGTTATTGCTTTAAATTCTTTCCATACATAAACTCTAAAATTTTCATTTTGTTGTAATCTATTTGCCATTTATCTCTTTTTTTGTTTACAAGATGAAGGGACGTGAAAAATCATGTTTTGATTTTAGAAAAAATTATACATCTAAAATTGAAATGGACAATGCACAATTGTAGAGAGTGATAATTCTTAAAAGTGTCGATAAATTTTTAGGTATTGTAAACTCTTTTTAGTTTTATATATCTGGTTTTACAGTCATCGGGAAAAGGGGGAGAGGCGGGGGATTTTTAACTGAGTGTTCACTCCCAAACCATAAGTCATTACTTACAAAAATATAGATGATTACGCATGATAAATAACTTTACAATCATCTATGATTGTAGGTCAGCTTTTTGCAAATGGGCCAAATGATGGCTTGTTTGACTCGGGTAAATATCCCACTGCACGTTCACTTGTGAATTTAATGTGATTCTCTATAAAATGTTTGGATCCAAAGGTCATTAGCATCGTTAACAAGTTTCAACCAAGCATTCCATTTTTTAAAACATGTGAATAAAAAACTCTTTCATATAAAATTCCAAGTTATTAGTGTTGAACTAGTGGAATTTCCAAAACTTGGAAAACAAAACTTTTGTCTTCATTTGTGGTGGTGTGTTATTAAATTTTCTTTACTTAGATTTGTTATTGCTTTGAAAATTCTTTCCTTTCATAAACACTAAAATTTTCATTTCGTTGTAATCTATTTTTACCTTTTGTCTCTTTTTTTGTTTACGAGATTAAGGGAAAGTGAAAACTCAAGTTTTGATTTAAGAAAAAAGTATAGATCGAAAATGGAAATGCACAATGTAGAGAGAGATAATTCTAAAAAGTGTGTGTAATGTTTAGGGATTGTAAATTCATTTTATTTTTTATATATTAGGTTTTGCAATCGTCGGGAAAAGGGGTAGGCGGGGGATTTTTTACATGATGAATCACTTTACAACCATCTATGATCTTTAGATCAGCTTTTTGTAAATGGGCAAAATTAATGGCTTGTTTGGCTCAGGTAAATATCCCACCGCAGGTTCACTTGAGAATTTATTGTTATTCTGTTTAAAAGGTTTGGATCTATAAGTCATTTGCATCTTTAACATGTTTCAAGCATGCATATCCATTTTTTAAAACATGTGTTGAAAAATATCATTCTTATAAAATTCCAAGCTATTAGGGTTGAAGTACTGGAATTTCCCAAATTTGGATAACAAAACTTTGGTGTTCATTTGTGGTGTGTGAAAAAATTTTCTTTACTTACATTTGTTATCACTTTAAAAATTCTTTCCATTCATAAACTCTAAAATTTTTATTTTGTTGTGATCTATTTTTGCCTTTTATATCTTTTTTTGTTTACAACATGAAGGGAAAGGAAAAACTCAATTTTTTATTTAACAAAAAAGTATACATCTTAAATGGAAATGCACAATGCACAAATATAGAGCAAGATAATTCCAAAATGTGTCTGAAATTTTTTAGGGATTGTAAACTCTTTTTTGTTTTAATATATCAGGTTTTGCAATGATCGGTAAAAGGGGGACGCGAGGGATTTTTAACTGAGTGTTGACTCACAATCCATAAGTCATTCCTAACAAAAATATAGACCGTTACACATGATAAATTACTTTACAATCATCTCTGATCGTTAGCTCAACTTTTTTTAAATGGCAAATAATGGCTTGTTTGACTCGGGTAAATATCCCACCGCACGAGTCAAACAAGCTATTATTTTGCCCATTAACAAAAAGCTGACCTAACGTTCATAGATGATTGTAAAGTGATTGATCATACGTAATGGGCTATATTTTTGTATGGAATGACTTATGGATTGGGAGTCAACACTCTGTTAAAAATCCCCTGCCCCCCCCCCCCCCCCCCCCCCCCCCCCCCCCCTTTTTCCTGAAGATTGCCGAACCTGATATATAAAAACTATAAAGAGTTTACAATCCCTAAAAATTACAGAAACTTTTTGGAATTATATCTCTCTACATTTGTGCATTGTGCATTTCTATTTTATATGTATAGTTTTTTCTTAAATCAAAACTTGAATTTTTACTTTCCCTTCATCTCGTAAACAAAAAAAGAGATAAAAGGCAAATAGATCACAACAAAATTAAAATTTTAGATTTTATGTATGGAAAAAATTTAAAGCAGTATACAAATTTAAGTAAAGAAAATTTATACGGACACCACAAATGAATACAAAAGTTTTGTTATCCAAGTTTTGAAAATTCCACTAGTTCAACCTTAATAGCTCGAAATTTTGATAAGAAAAAGATTTTTCTACACAAGTTTTAAAAAATGGATATAAATGCTTGAAACATGTGAAAGATGTAAATGACCTATGGATCCAAACCTTTTAAATAGAATAACATTAAATTCTCTAGTGAACGTGCGGTGAGATATTTACCCGAGTCAAATAAGCCATTATTTTGCCCATTTACAAAAAGCTGAGCAAACAATCATAGATGATTGTAAAGTGATTTATCATGCGTAACTGGCTAAATTTTTGTGAGGAATTACTTATGGATTGGGAGTCCACGCTCAGTTAAAAATCACCCTCCTGTCTCTTTTCCCAATGATTGCAGAACCTGATATATAAAAACTCAAAAGAGTTTACAATCCCAAAAATTACAGACACTTTTTGGAATTATCTCTCTCTAAATTTTTGCTTTGTGCATTTCCATTTTAGATGTATACTTTTTTCTTAAATCAAAGCTTGAGTTGTCACTTTCCCTTCAACTCGTAAAAGAAAAAAAAGATAAAAGGCAAATAGATCACAACAAAATTAAAATTTTTGAGTATATACATGGAAAGAATTAAACTAAATAAAGAAATATAAGTAAAGAAAATTTATTCACACACCACAAATGAAAACAAAATTTTTGTTATCCAAGTTTGGGAAATTCCACTAGTTCAGCTTAAATAGCTCAGAATTTTATAAGAAAGAGATTTTTCTACACATGTTTTAAAAATGGATATGCATGCTTGAAACATGTTAAAGTTGCTAATGACCTATGGATCCAAACCTTTTAAAGATAATAACATTAAATTCTCAAGTGAACGTGCGATGGGATATTTACCATAGTCAAGCAAGCCATTATTTTGCCCATTTAAAGAAAGCTGACCTAACGATCGTTGATGATGGTAAAGTGATTTATCATGTGTAACGGGCTATATTTTAGTTTGAATGATTTATCTATATGGATTCAACACTCAGTTAAAAATCCTCCACTTCCCCCTTCTCCCGACGTTTGCAAAACCTGATATATAAAACCTAAAAAGAGTTTACAATCCCTAAAAATTACAGACACTTTTTGGAATTATCTCTATCTACATTTGTTCATTGTGCATTTCCATTTTAGGTGTATACTTTTTTTTTAAATCATAGTTAGAGTTTTCACTTTCCCTTCATCTCGTAAACAAAAAAAGAAATAAAAGGCAAATAGATCACAACAAAATGAAAATTTAGAGTTTATGTATGGAAATAATTTAAAATAATAAAAAATTGTAAGTAAAGGAAATTTATTCACACACCACAAATGACCACAAAAGTTTTGTTATCCTAGTGTGGGAAATTCCACTAGTTCAACCCTAATTGCTCGAAATTTTATAAGAAAGAGATTTTTCTACACATGTTTCAAAAAATGAATATGCATGTTCCGACGATTGTCTCTCTCTCCATTTGTGCATTGTGCATTTCCATTCTAGATGTATACCTTTTTCTTAAATCAAACCTAGAGTTTTCACTTTTCGTTCGTCTCATAAACAAAAAAAGAGATAAAAGGCAAATTGATCAGAACAAAATGAAAATGTTAGAGTTTATGTATGGAAAGAGTTTAAAACATTAAACAAATATAAGTAAAGAAAATTTATTCACACACAACAAATGAACACAAAAGTTTTGTTATCTATGTTTGCGAAATTCCACTAGTTCAACCTAATAGCTCGGAATTTTATAAGAAAGAGATTTTTCTACACAAGTTTTAAAAATTGGTATGCATGCTTGAAACATGTTAAAGATGCAAATGACCTATAGATCCAAACCATTTAAAGAGAATAACTTTAAATTCTCAAATGAACGTGGGGTGGGTCATTTACCCGAGTCAAACAAGCCATAATTTTGCCCATTGACAAAAAGCTGACCTAACGATCATAGATGATTGTAAAAAGATTTATCATGTGTGATGGGCTATAATTTTTTAAGGAATGACTTGTGGATTGGGAGTCAACACTCAGTTAAAAATCCGCCACTTCCCCCTTCTCCCGACATTTGCAAAACCTGATATATAAAAACTAAAAAGAGTTTACAATACCTAAAAATTACAAACACTTTTTGGAATTATCTCTCTCTACATTTGTTCATTGTGCATTTCCATTTTAGATGTATACTTTTTTTTAAAATCATAGTTAGACTTTTCACTTTCCCTTCATCTCCTATACAAAAAAAGAAATTAAAGGTAAATAAATAAAAAAAAATTAAAATTTTAGAGTTTATGTATGGAAATAATTTAAAATAATAAAAACTTGTTAGTAAAGGAAATTTATTCACACACCACAAACGACCACAAAAGTTTTCTTATCCTAGTTTGGGAAATTCCACTAGTTCAACCCTAATAGCTCGGAATTTTATAAGAAAGATTTTTCTACACATGTTTTAAAAAATGGATATGCATGCTTGAAACAATTTAAAAAATCAAATGACCTATGGATCCAAACCTTTTATAAAGAATAACATTAAAATTTCAAGTGAACGGGTGGTGGGATATTTACCCAACTCAAACAAGCCATTATTTTGCCCATTTACAAAAAGGTGACCTAATGAACATAAATGATAGTAAAGTGATTTATGTTGTGTAATGGGCTATATTTTTAAGGAATGACTTATGGATTTGGAGTCAACACTCAGTTAAAAATCCCCCGCCTCCCCCTTTTCCCGACGATTGCAGAACCTGATATATAAAAACTAAAAAGAGTTTACAATCCCTAAAAATTACTGACACTTTTTGGAATTATCTCTCTCTACATTTGTGCAATGTGAATTTCAATTCTTGATGTATACTTTTTTATTAAATCAAAGCTTGAGTTTTCACTTTCCCTTCATCTTGTAAATGAAAAAAGAAATAAAAGGTAAATAGATCACAACAAAAGGAAAATTTTAGTGTTTGTGTATTGAAAGAACTCAAAGCAATAACAAAAGTGAGGAAAGAAAATTTATTCACACAACACAAATGAACACAAAAACTTTGGGAAATTCTACTGGTTCAACCCTAATTGCTCGGAATTTTATATGAAAGAGATTTTTCTACACATGTTTTAAAAAATGGATATGCATGCTTGAAACATGTTAAAGATGCAAATGAACTATGGATCCAAACCTTTTAAAGAGAACAACATTAAATTCTCAAGTGAACGTGCTGTGGGATATTTAACCGAGTCAAACAAGGCATTATTTTGCCCTTTAACAAAAAGCTGACGTAACGAGCAAAAATGATTGTAAACTGATTTATCATGCGTAATGGGCTGTATTTTTGTAAGAAATGATTTATGGATTCGGAGTCAACACTTAGTTAAAAATCTCCCACCTCTCCCTTTTCTCATAGATTACAGAACTTGATATACAAAAACTAAAAAGAGTTTATAATCCCTAAAAATTAAAGGCACTTTTTTGAATTATCTCTGTCTACATTTGTACATTGTGCATTTCCATTTTAGATGTATAATTGTTTCTTAAATCAAAGCTTGATTTTCCATTATTGTAAACAAAAAAAGAGATAAAAGGCAAATAGATCACAACAAAAAGAAAATTTTAGAGTTGATGTATAGAAAGAATTAAAAGCAATAAAAAAAATTTAAGTTAAGAAAATTTATTCACACCCCGAATGAATACAAAAGTTTTGTTATCCAAGTTTGGGAAATTCCACTAGTTCAACCCTTATAGCTCGAAATTTTATAAGAAAGGGATTTTTCTATACTTGTTTTAAAAAATGGATTTGCATCCATGAAACATGTTAAAGATGCAAATCACCTATAGATCCAAACCTTTTAAAGAGAATAACATTAAATTATCAAGTGAAACTGTAGTAGGATATTTACCCGAGTCAAACAAGCCATTATTTTGTTCATTTACAAAAAGCTAACCTAACGATCATAGATGATTGTAGAGTGATTTATCCTTCGCAACGGGCTATATTTTTGTAAGGAATGACTTATGGTTTGGGAGTCAACACTTAGTTAAAAATCCTCTTCCCCCCTCTTTTTCCGATGATTGCAGATCCATATATATAAAAACTAAAAATAGTTTACAATCCTTCAAAATTACGGACACTTTTTGGATTTATCTCTCTCTACATTTTTGCATTGTGCATTTACATTCTAGATGTATATTTTTTTCTTAAATCAAAGCTTGAGTTTTCTCTTTCCCTTCATCTCGTAAACAAAAAAAGAGATAAAAGGCAAATTGATCACAACAAAATGAAAATGTTAGAGTTTATGTATGGAAAGAATTTAAAACAATAAAAAAATATCAGTAAAGAAAATGTATTCACACACCACAAATGAACACAAAAGTTTAGTTTTCCAAGTTTGGGTAGTTCCACTAGTTCAACCCTAATAGCTCGGAATTTTATAAGAAAAAGATTTTTCTACACTTGTTTTAAAAAAGGGATATGCATGCTAGAAACATTTTAAAGATGACTCTGACCTATGGATCCAAACCTTTTAAAGAGAATAACATTAAATTCTCAAGTGAACGTGCGATGGGATATTTACCCGAGTCAAACAAGCTATTATTTTGCCCAATTACAAAAAGCTAACCTAACTATCATAGATCATTGTAAAGTGATTGATCATACGTAATGGGCTATATTTTTTTAAGGAATGACTTATGGATTGGGAGTCAACACTCGATTAAAAATCCCTCGCCTCTGCCTTTTCCCGACGATTGTAGAACATGATATATAAAAACTAAAACGAGTTTACAATCCCTAAAAATTACAAACACTTTTTGGAATTATCTCTCTCCACATTTGTGCATTGTGCATTTCCATCTTAGATGTATAATTTTTTCTTAAATCAAAGTTTGAGTTTTCACTTTCCCTTCTTCTCCTAAAAAAAAAGTGATAAAAGGCAAATAGATAACAACAAAATGGAAATTTTAGAGCTTAGGTATGGAAAGACTTTAAAGAAATTAAAAAAATGTAAATAAAGAAAATTGATTCACACACCAAAAATGAACACAAAAGTTTTATTATCCATGTATGGGAAATTCCACTAGTTCAACCCTAATAGCTCAGAATTTTATAAGAAAGAGATTTTTCTACACATGTTTTAAAAAATGGATATGAATGCTTGAAACATGTTAAAGATGTAAATGACCTATGGATCCAATCCTTTTAAAGTGAATAACATTAAATTCTCAAGTGAACATGCGATGGGATATTTACCCGAGTCAAACAAGCCATTATTTTGCCCATTTACAAAACGCTGCCCTATCTATCATAGATGAATCTAAAGTGATTTATCATGCGTAACGGGCTATTTTTTTTTAAGGAATGACTTATGGATTGGGAGTCAACACTCAGTTAAAAATCCCCTGCGGTCCCCTTTTCCCTACGATTGCACAACCTGATATATAAAAACTAAAAAGAGTTTACGATCCCTAAAAATTACAGACACTTCTTTGAATTATCTCTTTGTACGTTTGTGCATTGTGCATTTCCATTTTAGATGTATACTTTTTTCTTAAATCAAAGTTTGAGTTTTCACTTTCCCTTCATCTCGTAAACAAAAAAAGAGATTAAAGGCAAATAGATCACAACAAAATGAAAATTTTTGAGTGTATGTTTGGAATGAATCCAAACCAATAACCGATGTAAGGAAAGAAAATTTATGCACACACCACAAATGAACACAAAAGTTTTGCTGCCCAAGTTTGGGAAATTACACTAGTTCTACCCTAATAGCTCGAAATTTTATAAGAAAGAGATTTTTCAACACATGTTTTAAAAAATGGATATGCATGCTTGAAGCATGTTAAAGATGCAAATGACATCTGGATCCAAACCTTTTAAAGAGAATAACATTAAATTCTCAAGTGAACGTGCGGTGGGATAATTACCCGAGTCACACATGCCATTGTTTTGCCCATTTACAAAAAGCTCACCTAACGATCATCGATGATTGTAAAGTGATTGATCTTGCGTAACGGGCTATACTTTTGAAAGGAATGACTTATGGATTGGGAGTCAACACTTGGTTAAAAATCCCCCACCTCCCCCTTTTCCTGACGATTGCAGAACCTGATAGATAAAATCTAAAAATATTTTACAATCCCTAAAAATTACAGACACTTTTTGGAATTATCTATCTCTACATTTGTGCATTGTGCATTTCCATTTTAGATATATACTTTTTTATTAAATCAAAATTGAGTTTTCACTTTCCCATCAACTCGTAAACAAAAACAGAGATAAAAGGCAAATAGATCACAACAAAATGAAAATTTTAGAGTTTATGTATGGAAAGAATTTAAAGCAATATACAAATGTAAGTAAAGAAAATTTATTCACACACCACAAATGAACACAAAAGTTTTGTTATCCAAGTTTGTGAAATTCCACTAGTTCATCCTTAATAGTTCAAAATTTTGAAAGAAAAGAGATTTTTCTACACATGTTTTAAAAAATGGATATGCATGTTTGAAACATGTTAGAGGTGCGAATGACCTGTGGATGCAAACCTTTTAAAAGAGCATAAAATTAAATTCTCTAGTGAACGTGCGTTGGGATATTTACCCAAGCCAAAAAAGCCATTATTTTGCCCATTTACAAAATGCTGACCTAACGATCAAAGATGATTGTAAAGTGATTTTTCATGCGTAGCGGGCTATATTTTTTTAAGGAATAACATAAGGATTGGGAGTCAACACTCAGTTAAAAATCCCCCCTTCCCCCTTTTCCCGACGACTGCAGGACCTGATATATAAAAAGAAAAAAGAGTTTACGATGGCTAAAAATTACAAACACTTTTTGGAATTATCTCTCTCTACATTTTTTCATGGTGCATTTCAATTTTAGATGTATACTTTTTTCTTATATCAAAGCTAGAGTTTTCACTTTCCCAACATCTTGTAGACAAAAAAAGAGATAAAAAGCAAATAGATCACAACAAATTGAAAACTTTAGAGTTTATGTATCGAAATAACTCAAAGCAATAGCAAATGTGAGGAAAGAAAATTTATTCACACACCACAAATGAACACAAAAGTTTTGTTATCCAAGTTTGAGAAATTCCACAAGTTCAACCCTAATAAGTCAAAATTTTATAAGTAAGAGACGTTTCTTCACATGTTTTAAAAAATGGATATGCATGATTGAAACATGTTAAAGACACAAATGACCAATGGATCCAAACCTTTTAAAGAGAATAACATTAAATTCTCAACTGAACGTGAGGTGGGTTATTTACCTGAGTCAAACAAGCCTTAATTTCGCCCATTTACAAAAAGCTGACATAACGATCATAGATGATTATAAAGTGATTTATCAAGTGTAATGGGCTATATTTTTTTAAGGAATGACTTATGGATTGAGAGTCAACACTCAGTTAAAAATCCCCTGCTTGCCCTTTTTCCCGACGATTGCAGAACCTGATATATAAAAACTAAAAGGAGTTTACAATCCCTAAAAATTATAGGCACTTTTTGGAATTATCTCTCTCTACATTTGTTCATTGGGCATTTCCAATTTAGATGTATACTTTTTTCTGAAATCAAAGCTAGAGTTTTCACTATCCCTTTATCTAGTAAACAAAAAAAGAGATAAAAGGAAAATAGATCACAACAAAATTAAAATTTTTGAGTTTATGTATCGAAAGAACTCAATGCAATAACAAATGTGCAGAAAGAAAATTTATTCACACACCACAAATGAACACAAAAGTTTTGTTATCCAAGTTTGGGAAATTCCACTAGTTCAACCATAATAACTCGGAATTTTATAAGTAAGAGATTTTTCTTCACATGTTTTAAAAAATGGATATGCATGCTTGAAACATGTTAAAAATGCAAATGACCAAGGGATCCAAACCTTTCAAAGTGAATAACATTAAATTCTCAAGTGAACGTCCGGTTGGATATTTTCACTAATAATCGTAGAAGATTGTAAAGTGATTTATCATGTGTAACGGGCTATATTTTTGTAAGGAATGACTTATGGAATTGGAGTCAACACTCAGTTAAAGAGATAAAAGGAAAATAGATGACAACAAAATGAAAATTTTAGAATTTATGCATGGAAAGAATTTAAAGCAATAAACAATTGTAAGTAAAGAAAATTTATTCACACACCACAAATTAAAACAAAATTTTTTTTATCCAAGTTTGCAAAATTCCTCTTGTTCATCCTTAATAGTTCAAAATTTTGTATGAAAGAGATTTTTCTGCACACGTTTTAAAAAATGGATATGCATGTTTGAAACATGTTAAAGGTGTGAATGACCTATGGACCCAAACCTTTTAAAGAGAATAACATTAAATTCCCAAGTGAACGTGTGGTGGGATATTTACCCGAGCCAAACAAGCCAATATTTTGCCCATTTAAAAAAAACTGACCTAACGATTAATGATTATTGTAAAGTGATTTTTCATGTGTAACGGGCTATATTTTCTTAAGGAATAACATTTGGATTGGGTGTCAACACTTAGTTAAAAATCCCCTGCCTCCCCCTTTTCCTAACGACTGCAGAACCAAATATATAAAAAGAAAAAAAGTGTTTAAAATCCCTAAAAATTAGAGACACTTTTTGGAATTATCTCTCTCTACATTTGTTAATTGTGCATTTCCATTTTCAATGTGTACTTTTTTCTTAAATCAAAGCTGGAGTTTTCACTTTCCCTTCATCTCGTAAACAAAAAAAGAGATAAAAGGAAAATAGAACACAACAAGAAGAAAATTTTAGAGTTTATGTATGGAAATAATTTAAAGCAATAAAAAATGCAAGGAAATAAAATTTATCCACGCACCACAACTGATCACAAAATTTTTGTTATCCATGTTTGGGAAATTCCATTAGTTGAACCCAAATAGCTCAGAATTTTTTAGGAAGAGATTTTTCTACACATGTTTTCAAAAATGGATTTGCATGCTTGAAACATGTTAAATATGAAAATGACATATGGATCCACACCTTTTAAAGATAATAACATTCAATTCACAAGTCAACGTGCGGTGGGGTATTTACCCGAGTCAAACAAGCCATTATTTTGCCCATTTACAAAAACCTGACCTAACGATCATAAATGATTGTAAAGTGATTTATCATCCGTAACGAGCTATATTTTTTTAAGGAATGACTAATGGATAGGGAGTCAACACTCATTTAAAAACAAAAAAGAGTTTACAGTCCCTAAAATATACAGACACATTTTGGAATTATCTCTCTCTACATTTGTGCATTGTGCAAGTCCATTTTACATGTATACTATTTTATTAAATCAAAACTTGAGTTTTCACTTTCCCATCAACTCGCAAAAAAAAAAAAAGAGATAAAAGGCAAACAGATCACTACAAAATGAAAATTTTAGTGTTTATGTACGAAAAGAATTTAACGCAAAAAAAAATATAAGTAAAGAAAATTTATTCACACTCCACAAATGAACACAAAAGTTTTGTTATCTAAGTTTGAGAAATTCCAATTGTTCATCCTTAATAGCTCAAAATTTTGTAACAAAGAGATTTTTCTACACATGTTTTAAAAAATGGATATGCATTTTTGAAACATGTTAAAGATGAAAATGACCTATGGATCCACACCTTTTAAATAAAATAACATCAAATTCACAAGTGAACGTGCGGTGGGGTATTTACCCGAGTCAAACAAGCCATTATTTTGCCCAATTACAAAAGCCTGACCTAACGATCACAGATGATTTTAAAGTGATTTATCGTACGTAACGGGCTATATTTTTTTAAGAAATGAATTATGGATTGGGAGTAACCACTCAGTTAAAAATCCCTACCCTCCCCCTTTTCACGTAGATTGCAGTACGTGATATACAAAAACTAAAAAGAGTTTACAATCCCTAAAAAAGAAAGTCACTTTTTGGAATTATCTCTGTCTACATTTGTGCAATTATAATTTATATTTCAAATGTATACTTTTTTCTTAAATCAAAGCTTGAGTTTTCCATTTCCCTTCATCCCGTTAACAAAAAAAGACATAAAAGGCAAAAATATCACAAAAAAAAAGAAAATTTTGGAGTTTATGTTTGGAAAGAATTTAAAGTAATAGACAAAAAAAAAAAAAAATTATTCACACACCACAAATGAACACAAAAGTTTTGTTATCCAAGTTTGAGAAATTCCACTAGTTCAACCCTAATAGCTCGGAATTTTATAACAATGAGATTTTTCTACACATGTTTTAAAAAAATGATATGCATGCTTGAAACATGTGAAAGATGCAAATGACCTATGGGTCCAAACCTTTTTATGAGAATAACGTAAAATTCTCAAGTGAATGTGCAATGGGATATTTACTAGAGTCACATAAGCCATTATTTTTCCCATTTACAAAAAGCTGACATAACGATCATAGATGATTGTAAAGTGATTTATCATGCGTAACGGGCTATATTTTTGTAATGAATGACTTATGGATTGGGATTCAACACTCAGTTAAAAATCCCCCGCCTCCCCCTTTTCCCAATGATTGTAGATCCAGATATATAAAAACTAAAAAGAGTTTACAATCCCAAAAAATTAAAGACACTTTTTTGAATTATCTCTCTCTACATTTGTGTATTGAGTATTTCCTTTCTAGATGTATACTTTTTTTAAAACCAAAGCTTGAGTTTTCACTTTCCCTTCATCTCGTAAGCAAAAAAAGAAATAAAAGCCAAATAGACAACAATAAAATATAAATTTTAGAGTTCACGTCTGGAAAGAATTTAAAATAATAAACAAAAGTAAGCAAATAAAATTTATTCACACGCCACAAATGAAGACAAATGTTTTGTTATCCAAGTTTGTGACATTCCACTAGTTCAACCTTAATAGCTCGGAATTTTATAAGAAAAGAAATTTTCTACACAAGTTAAAAATCCCCCGCCTTCCCTTTCTCCCCACCATTGCAGAACCTGATATAAAAAAACTAAAAAGAGTTTACAATCCGTAAAAATTATTGAAACTTTTTAGAATTATCTCTCTCTACATTTTTGCATTTGGCATTTCCATTTTAGATATACTTTTTTCTTAAATAAAAACTTCAGCTTTCACTTTCCCTTCATCTCGTAAAAAAAAAAAAAGAGAAAAGGCAAATAGATCACAACAAAATGAAAATTTTAGAGTTTATGTACGGAATGAATTTAAAGCAATAACAAATGTAAGTAAAGAAATTTTATTCACACACCACAAATGAACAAAAAAATTTTGTTATCCAAGTTTGGGAAATTCCACTAGTTCAACCCTAATAGCTCGGAATTTTATAAGAAAGATATTTTTCTACACATGTTTTAAAAAATGGATATGAATGCTTGAAACATGTTAAAAAAGCCAATGACCTATGGATCCATACCTTTTAAATAGAATAAAATTAAATTCCCAAATGAACGTGTGGAGGGATATTTACCCGAGTCAAACAAGCCATTATTTTTCCCATTTACAAAAAGTTGACCTAACGATCATAGATGATTGTAAGTGATTTATCAAGCGTAATGAGCTATATTTTTGTAAGGAATGACTTATGGATTGGGAGTCAAGACTCAGTTTAAAATCCCCTGCCTCCACCTTTTCCCGATGATTACAGAACCTGATATATAAAAACTAAAAAGACTTTAGAATCCCTAAAACTTACAGACAATTTCTGGAATTATCTCTCTATACATTTGTGCATTGTACATTTTCATTTTAGATGTATACTTTTTTCTTAAATCAAAACTTGAGTTTTCTCTTTCCCTTCTACTCGTAAACAAAAAATTATATAAAAGGCAAATAGATCACAACAAAATGAAAATTTTAGAGTTTATGTATGGAAAGAATTTAAAGTGATAACAAATGTAAGTAAAGAAAATTTATTCACACACCACAAATGAACACTAAAATTTTTTTATCCAAGTTTGGGAAAATTCCGCTTGTTCAACCCTAATAGCTCAGAATTTTATAAGAAAGAGATTTTTCTATATACGTTTTAAAAAATGGATATACATGCTTTAAAATAGTTAAAGATGGAAATGACCTATGGATCCAAACCTTTTAAAGAGAATAACATGAAATTCCCAAGTGAACATGCGATGGGATATTCACCCTAGTGAAACAAGCCACTATTTTGCCCATTTATAAAAATCTAACCAAATGATCATAGATGATTGTAAAGTGATTTATCATGCGTAACGGGCTATATTTTTTTAAGGAATGAATTATGGATTGGGAGTTAACACTCAGTTGAAAATATCACGCCTCCCTCTTTTCCCGACAATTGCAGAACCTGATATAAAAAAACTTAAAAATAGTTTACAATCCCTAAAAAATTCAAACACTTTTTGAAATTATCTCTTTCAAAATTTGTGCATTGTGCATTTCCAATTTAGATGTATACTTTTTTCTTAAATTAAAACATGAGTTTTCACTTTTCCTTCATCTCGTAAACAAAAAAAGAGATAAAAGCCAAATAAATCACAACAAAAATGTAAATTTTAGAGTTTCTGTATGGAAAGAATTGAAGACAATAACAAATGTAAGTAAATAAAATTTATTCACACACCACAAATGAACACAAGAGTTTTGTGAACAAAGCTTGGGAAATTCCATTAGTTCAATCCTAAAAGCTCAGAATTTTTTAAGAAAGAGATTTCTCTAGTCATGTTTTAAAAAATGGATATGCATTCTTGAAACATGTTAAAGATGCAAATGACCTATGGATCCAAACTTTTAAAGAGAATAACATTAAATTCCGAAAGTGAAGGTGCAGTGGGATATTTACCTGAGTCAGACAAGCCATTATTTTGCCCATTTACGAAAAGCAGACCTAACGATCATAGATGATTGTAAAGTGATTTATCATGCGTACCGAGCTATATTTTTGTATGGAATGAGTTAAGGATTGGGCGTCAACACTCTGTTAAAAATCCCATGACTCCCCCTTTTCCTGATGATTGCAAAACCCGATATATAAAAACTAAAAATAGTTTACAATCCCTAAAAATTACAGAAATTTTTTGGTATTATCTCACTCTACATTTGGGCATTGTGCATTTCCATTTTAGATGTACACTTTTTTCTTTAATCAAAACTTGAGTTTTCACTTTCCCTTTATCTTGTAAAAAAAAAGAGATAAAAGGCAAATAGATCACAACAAAATGAAAATTTTAGAGTTTATGATTGGAAATAATTTAAAGCAATAACAAATCTAAGCAAAAAAAAATTATTCACACACCACAAATGAACACAAAAGTTTTGTTATCCAAGTTTGGGAAATTCCATTTGGTCAACCATTATAGCTCGGAATTTTATAAGAAAGAGATTTTTCTACACACGTTTTTAAAAATGGCTATACATGCCTGAAACATGTTAAAGATGCCATTGACCTATCGAACCAGACCTTTTGAAGATAATAACATTAAATTCCCAAGTGAACGTGTGGTAGGATATTTACCCAAGCCAAACAAGCCATTATTTTGCCCATTTACTAATAGCTGACCTAACGATCATAGATGATTGTAAAGTGATTTATCATGTGTAACGGGCAATATTTTTTTAAAGAATGATTTATGGATTGGAAGTCAACACTCAGTTAAAAATCCTCCACCTGCCCCTTTTCCCGACAAATGCTGAACTTAATATATAAAAATTAAAAAGAGTTTACAATCGCTAAAAATTACAGACACTTTATGGAATTATCTCTCTACATTTGTGCATTGAGAATTTCAAGTTTAGATGTATACTTTTCATCTCGTAAACAAAAAAAGAGATAAATGGCAAATAGATCACAACAAAAAGAAAATTTTCGAGTTTATGTATGGAAAGAATTTAAAGCAATAACAAATGTAAGTAAAGAAAATTTATTCACACACCACAAATGAACACAAAAGTTTTGTTAACCAAGTTTGGGAAATTCCACTAGTTCAACCCTAAGAGCTTGAAATTTTATCAGAAAGAGATTTTTGTACACATTTTTAAAAATGGATATGCATGCTTGAGACATGTTAAAGATTCAAATGACCTATGGATCCAAACCTTTTAAAGATAATAACATTAAATTTCCAAGTGAACATTCTGTGGGATATTTTCCCAAGTCAAACAAGCCATTATTTTGCCCATTTACAAAAAGCTGACATAACGATTATAGATGATTGTAAAGTGATTTATCATGCATAACAGTCTATATTTTTTGTAAGGAATGACTTACGAATTGGGAGTCAACACTCAGTTAAAAATCCCCCTCGTCGCCTTTTTCCCGACGATTGCAGAACCTATTATATAAAAACTAAAAAGAGTTTACAATCCCTAAAAATTATAGAAACTTTTTTGGAATTATTTCTCTCTATATTTGTGCATTGTGCATTTCCATTTTAGATGTATCATTTTTCTTAAATCAAAACTTGTGTTTTCACTTTCCCTTCATCTCGTAAACAAAAAAAGAGATTAAAGGCAAAAAGATCACAACAAAATGAAAATTTTAGAGTTTATGTATGGAAAGAATTTAAAGCAATAACAAATGTTAGTAAAGAAAATTTATTCACACACCACAAATGAACACAAAAGTTTTGTTAACCAAGTTTGGGAAATTCCATTAGTTCAACCCTAATAGCTCGAAATTTTATAAAAAAGAGATTTTTCTACACATGTTTTTAAAAATGGATATGCATGCTTGAAACATGTTAAAGATGCAAATGACCTATGGATCCAAACTATTTAAAGAGAATAACATTAAATTCTCAAGTGATCGTGTGGTGGGATATTTACTCGAGTGAAACAAGCCATTATTGTGCCCATTTACAAAAATCTGACCTAACGATCATAGATGATTGTTAAAGTGATTTATCATGTGTAACGGGCTATATTTTTGTAAGGAATAACTTATGGATTGGGAGTCAACACTATGTTAAAAATCCCCCGCCTCCCCCTTTTTTCGACGTTTACAGAACCTGATATATAAAAACAAAAAAGAGTTTACAATCCTTGAAATTTACAGATACTTTTTGGAATTATCTCTCTCTCCATTTGTGCATTGTGCATTTCCATTTTAGATGTATACTTTTTTCATAAATCAAAACTTGAGTTTTCACTTTCCCTTCATCTCTTAAACAAAAAAGAAGATAAAAGGCAAATAGATCACAACAAAATGAAAATTTTAGAGTTTATGTATGGAATGAATTTAACGCAATAACAAACATCAGAAAATAAAATATATTCACACACCACAAATGCACACAAATGTTTTGTTATCCAAGTTTGGGAAAATTTCACTCGTTCAAAACTAAAAGCATTGAATTTTACAAGAAAGAAATTTTTCTACACATGTTTTAAAAAATGGATATGCCTGCTTGAAACATATTAAAGATGCAAATGACCAATGGATCCAAACCTTTTAATGAGAATAACATTAAATCCCCAAGTGAATGTGCGGTGGGATATTTACCCGAGTCAAACAAGCCATTATTTTGCTCATTTACAAAAAGCTGACCTAACTATCATAGATGATTGTAAAGTGATTGATCATGCGTAACGGGCAATATTTTTGTAAGGAATGACTTATGGATAGGGAGTAAACACTCAGTTAAATATCCCTAGCCTCTCCCATTTCCCGACGATTGCAGAATCTGATATATTAAAACTACAAAGAGTTTACAATCCCTAAAAATTATAGACACATTTTGGAATTATCTCTCTCTACATTTCTGCATTGTTCATTTCCGTTTTAGATGTGTACTTTTTTCTTAAATCCAAACTTGAGTTTTCACTTTCCCTTAATCTCGTAAACAAAACAAGAGATAAAAGGCAAAAAAGATCGCAACAAAATGAAAATTTTAGAGTTCAATAATGGAAATAATTTAAAGCAATAACAAATGTACATCAATAAAAATTATTCACACACCACAAATGAACACAAAAGTTTTGTTATCCAAGCTTGGAAAATTCCACTAGTTCAACCCTAATAGCTCCGAATTTTTTAAGAAAGAGATTTTTCTACACATGTTTTAAAAAATGGATATGCATGTTTGAAACATGTTAAAGATGCAAATGACCTATGGATCCAAACCTTTTGAAGAGAATAGCATTAAATTCCCAAGTGAAAGTGAGGTGGGATATTTACCAGTGTCAAACAAGCCACTATTTTTCCCATTTAAAAAAAACTTACCTAACGATTATAGATGATTGTAAAGTGACTTATCATGTGTAACGGGCGATATTTTTGTAAGGAATGACTGATGGATTGGGCGTCAACACTCAGTTAAAAATCCCCCGACTCCCCCTTTTCCCGACGATTGCAAAACCTGATATATAATAACTAAAAATATTTTACAATCCCTAAAAATTATAGACACTTTTTGGATTTATCTCTCTCTACATTTTTGCATTGTGCATTTCCATTTTAGATGTATACTTTTTTCTTAAATCAAAACTTGAGCTTTCACTTTCCTTTCATCTCGTAAACAAAAAAAGAGATAAAAGGCAAATAGATCACAACAACATGAAAATTTTAGATTTTGTGTATGGAAATAATTTAAAGAAATAAAAAATGTAAGTAAAAAAAAATTATTCACACACCACAAATGAACAGAAAAGTTTTGTTATAGAAGTTTGGGAAATTCCACTTGTTCAACCCTTATAGCTCGAAATTTTTTAAGAAAGAGATTTTGCTACACAAGTTTTAAAAAATGGCAATGCATGCTTGAAACATGTTAAAGATGCAAATGAGCTATGGATCCAAACCTTTTAAAGGTAATAACATTAAATTTCCAAGTGAACGTGCAGTGGGATATTTACCCAAGTCAAACAAGCCATTATTATTCCCATTTGCAAATAGCAGTCCCAACGATCATAGATGATTGTAAAGTGATTTATCACGTGTAACGGGCTATATTTTTTAAGGAATGATTTATGGATTGGGAGTGAACACTAAGTTAAAAATCCCCCGCCTCCCCATTTTCCCGACGATTGTAGAACTTGATATATAAAAATTAAAAATAGTTTACAATCCCTAAAAATTACAGACACTTTTTGCAATTATCTCTCTCTAAATTTGACCATTGTGCATTTCAATTTTAGATGTATACTTTTTTCCTAAATAAAAACTTGAGTTTTCACTTTCCCCTCACATCGTAAACAAAAAAAGAGATAAACGGCAAATAGGTCACAACAAAATGAAAATTTTAGAGTTGATATAAGGAAAAAATTTAATGCGATAACAAATGTAAGTAAATTAAATTTATTCACACACCACAAATGAACACAAAAGTTTTGTTAACCAAGTTTGGGATATTCCACTAGTTCAACCTTTTTAGTTCGGAATTTTATAAGAAAGAGATTTTTCTACACATGTTTTAAAAAATGGATATGCATGCTTGAAACATATTAAAGATTCAAATGACCTATGGATCCAAACCTTTTAAAGAGAATAACTTTAAATTCCTAAGAGAACGTGCGGTGGGATAATTACCCTAGTCAAACAAGCCATTATTTTGCCCATTTACAAAAAACTGACCAAATGATCATAGATGATTGTAAAGTGATTTATCATGCGTAATGGGCTATATTTTTGTAAGGAATGACTTATGGATTGCGAGTCAACACTCAGTTAAAAATTCCTCGCCACCCCCTTTTCCCGACGATTGCAGAACCTGATATATAGAAACAAAAAAGTGTTTAAAATCCCTAAAAATTACAGATACTTTCTGGAATTATCTCTCTCTACATTTTTCCATTGTGCGTTTCCATTTTAGATGTATACTTTTCTCTTATATTAAAACTTGAGTTTTCACTTTCCCTTCATGTCGTAAACACAAAAAGAGATAAAAGGCAAATAGATCTCAACAAATTAAAAATCAAGCGTCACGGGCTATATTTTTGTAAGGAATGCCTTATGGATTGGGAGTCAACACTCAGTTAAAAATCCCCCGCTTCCCCCTTTTTCCCGTCGATTGCTAAATGAGATATATAAAAACAAAAAAGAGTTTACAATCCCTAAAAATTACAGACACTTTTTGGAATTATCTCTCTCTACATTTGTGCATTGTGCATTTCCATTTTAGATGTATAATTTTTTCTTAAATCAAAAGTTGAGTTTTCACTTTCCCTTCATCTCGTAAACAAAAAAAGAGATAAAAGGCAAATAGATCTCAACAAAATGTAAATTTTAGAATCTATGTATGGAAATAATTTAAAGAAATAACAAATATAAGTAGAGAAAATTCATACACACACCACAAATGAACACAAAAGTTTTGTCATCCGAGTTTGGGAAATTCCACTAGTTCAACCCAAATAGCTCAGAATTTTTTAAGAAAGAGATTTTTCAACACATGTTTTAAAAAATTGATATGCATGCTTGCGACATGTTGATGATGCAAATGACCTATGGATCCTAACCACTTAAAGATAATAACATTAAATTCCTAAGTGAACGTTTGGTGGGATATCTACCCAAGTGAACGGGGCGATATTTTTGTAAGGAATTACTTATGGATTGGGAGTCAACACTCAGTTAAAAATCTCTTGCCTCCCCCTTTTCCCGATGATTGCAGAACATGATAAATAAAAAACTAAAAGGAGTTTACAATCCCTAAAAATTCCTGACACTTTTTGGAATTATCTCTCTTTATATTTTTGCAATGTGCATTTCCATTTAAGGTGTATACTTTTTTCTTAAATCAAAACTTGAGTTTTCATTTTCACTTCATCTCGTAAACAAAAAAAGATATAAAAGTCAAATAGACCACAACAAAATGAAAATATTAAAGTTTATGTATTGGAATAAATTAAAGCAATAACAAATGTAAGAAAAGAAAATTTATTCACACACCACAAATGAACACAAAAGTTTTGTTAACCAAGTTTGGGATATTCCACTAGTTCAACCTTTTTAGTTCGGAATTTTATAAGAAAGAGATTTAAAAAAATGGATATGCATGCTTGAAACATTTTAAAGATTCAAATGACCTATGGATCCAAACCTTTTAAAGAGAATAACTTTGAATTCCTAAGAGAACGTGCAGTGGGATAATTACCATAGTCAAACAACCCATTATTTTGCCCATTTACAAAAAGCTGACCTAATGATCATAGATGATTGTATAGTGATTTATCATGTGTAACGGGCAATAATTTTGTAAGGAATGACTTATGGATTGCGAGTCAACACTCAGATAAAAATTCCTCGCCTCCCCCTTTTCCCGACAATTGCAGAACTTGATATATAAAAACACAAAATACTTTACAATCCCTAAAAATTACAGATACTTTTTGGAATTATCTCTCTCTATAGTTTTTGCATTGTCCGTTTCCATTTTAGATGTATACTTTTCTCTTATATTAAAACTTGAGTTTTCACTTCCCTTCATGTCGTAAACAGAAAAAGAGATAAAAGGCAAATAGATCTCAACAAATTAAAAATTTTAGATTTTATGTATGGAAAGAATTTAAAGCAATAAAAAATGTAAGTAAAGAAAATTTATTCACACACCACAAATGAACACAAAAGTTTAGTTATCCAAGTTTGGGAAAATTCCACTAGTTCAACCCTAATAGCTCGGAATTTAATAAAAAAGGGATTTTCTACACATGTTTTAAAAAACGGATATGCATGCTTTAAACATGTTAAGGATGCAAATAACCCATGGATCCAAACATTTTAAAGATAATAACATTAAATTCCCAAATGAACGTGCAGTGGGATATTTACCCAAGTCAAACAAGCGATTATTTTGCCCATTTAAAAAAAGTTGACCTAATGGTCTAAGATGATTGTAAAGTGATTAATCAAGCGTAACGGGCTATATTTTTGTAAGGAATGCCTTATGGATTGGGAGTAAACACTCAGTGAAAAATTCCCCGCCTCCCCGTTTTCCCGACGATTGCAGAGCCAGATATATAAAAAAACTAAAAAGTGTTTACAATCCCTAAAAATTACAAACACTTTTTGGAATTATCTCTCTCTATAATTGTGCATTGTGCATTTTCACTTTAGATGTAAACTTTTTTCTTAAATCAAAATTTGAGTTTTCACTTTCCCTTCATCTCATAAACAAAAAAAGAGATCATAGGCAAATAGATTACAAAAAAATGAAAATTTTAGAGTTTATGTATGCAAATAATTTAAAGCAATAACAAATGTAAGTAAAGAAAATTTATTCACACACCACAACTAAACACAAAAGTTTTGTTATCCTAGTGTGGGAAATTCCACTGGTTCATACCTAATAGCTCGGAATTTTATAAGAAAGAGATTTTTATACACATGTTTTAAAAAATGGATATGCATGCTTGAAACATGTTAACATTAAAATTCCCAAGTGAACATATGGTGGGATATTTATCCGAGTCAAACAAACCATTATTTTGCCCAATTACAAAAAGCTGACCTAACAATCAAAGATGATTGTAAAGTGATTTATCATGCGTAACGGGCTTTATTTTTGTAAGGAACAACTTATGGACTGGGAGTCAACACTCAGATAAAAATCCTCCACCTCCCCCTTTTCCCATTGATTGCTGAACCTGATATATAGTTTACAGTCCTTAAAAATTACAGACACATTTTGGAATTATCTCTCGCTTAATTTGTGTAATGTGCATTTCCATTTTAGGTGTATACTTTTTTCTTCAATCAAAACTTGAGTTTCCATTTTCACTTCACCTCGTAAACAAAAAAAGATATAAAAGGCAAATAGATCACAACAAAATGAAAATTTTAGAGCTTATGTATGGAAAGAATTTAAAGCAATAACAAATGTAAGAAAACAAAATTTATTGACACACCAAAAATGAACACAAAAGTTTGGTTAACCAAGTTTGGGAAATTTCACTAGTTCAACACTTCTAGCTCGGAATTTTATAAGAAAGAGATTTTTCTACACATGTTTTAAAAATTAGATATGCATGCCTGAAACATGTTAAATATTCAAATGACCTATGGATCCAAACCTTTTAAAGAGAATAACATTAAATTCCAAAGAGAACGTGCGGTGGGATATTTACCCGACTCAAACAAGCCATTATTTTGCCCATTTACAAAAAGCTGACCTAACGATCATAGATGATTGTAAAGTGATTTACCATGCGTAACGGGCTATTTTTTTTAAGGAATGACTTATAGATTGCACAGTTAAAAATCCCTCACTTCCCCCTTTTCCGAACGATTGTAGAACCTGATATATAAAAACAGAAAAGAGTTCACAATCCCTAAAAATTACAAACAATTTTTGGAATTATCTCTCTCTACATTTTTTCATTGTGCGTTTCCATTTTAGATGTATACTTTTTTCTTAAATTAAAATTTGATTTTTCGCTTTCCCTTTATCTCGTAAACAAAAAAAGAGATAAAAGGCAAATAGATCACAACAAAATGAAAATTTTATATTTTATTTATGGAAACAATTTAAAGCAATAAAAAATGTAAATAAATAAAATTTATTCACACACCTCAAATGAACACAAAAGTTTTGTTTTCCAAGTTTGGGAAAATTCCAGTGGTTCAACCCTTATAACTCGGAATTTTATAAGAAAGAGATTTTTCTACACATGTTTTAAAAATTGGATATGCATGCTTGAAACATGTTAAAGATGCAAATGACCTATGGATCCAAACATTTTTAAGACAATAACCTTAATTTCCCAAGTGAAAGTGTGGTGGGATATTTACCTGAGTCCAACAAGCCATTATTTTGCCCATTTTCAAAAAACTAACTTAACGATTAATCATGCGTAACGGGCAATATTTTTTTAAGGAATGACTTATGGATTGGGGGTCAACACTCTGTTAAAAATCCCCTGCCTCCCGCTTTTCCCAACGATGGCTGAACCAGATATATAAAAACATAAAAGAATTTACAATCCCTAAAAATTACAGAAACTTTTTGAAATTATCTCTCTCTATATTTGTGCACTGTGCATTTCTATTTTAGATGTATACTTTTTTCTTAAATCAAAACTTGAGTTTTCACTTTCCCTTAATCTCGTAAACAAAAAAAGAGAAAAAAGGCATATAGATCACAACAAAATGAAAATTTTAGGGTTTTTCTATGGAAAGAATTTAAAGCAATAAAAAATTTAAGCAAAGAAAATTTATTCACACCCCACAAATGAACACAAAAGTTTTGTTATCCATGTTTGGGAAATTCCACTAGTTCAACACTAATAGCTCAAAATTTTATAAGAAAATTTTTTTCTACACATGTTTCAAAAAATGGATATGCATGTTTGAAACATGTTGAAGATTAAAATGACCTATGGATCCCAACCATTTAAAGATAATAACTTTAAATTCCAACGTTCGGAGGGATATGTACCCGACTGAAACATGCCATTATTTTTCCAATTTACAAAAAGCTGACCTAACGATCATAGATGATTTTAAAGAGATTTATCAAGCGTAATGGGCTATATTTGGGAGTCAACACTAAGTTAAAAATCCCCGCCTCCCCCATTTCCAGACGATTGCAAAACCTGATATATAAAAACTAAAAAGAGTATACAGTCCCTAAAAATAACAGACACTTTTTGGAATTATCTCACTCTAAATTTATGCATTGTGCATTTCCATTTAAAATGTATACTTTTTTTCTTAAATCAAAACTTGATTTTTCACTTTCCCTTCATCACGTAAACAAAAAAATAGACAAAAGGCAAATAGATCACAACAAAATGAAAATTTCAGATTATGTATGGAAAGAATTGAAAGCAATAACAAATGTAAGTAATGAAAATTTATTCACACACCACAAAGGAACACAAAAGTTTTGTTAACCAAGTTTGGGAAATTCCACTAGTTCAACCCTAATAGCTCAAAATTTTATAAGAAAATTTTTTCTACGCATGTTTTAAAAAATGGATATGCAAGCTTGAAACATGTTAAAGATTCAAATGCCCTACGGATCCAATCCTTTTAAAGAGAATAACTTAAAATTCCCAAATGCACGTGCGGTAAGAAATTTTCCCGAGTCAAACAAGCCATTATTTTGACCATTTACAAAAAGTTGACCTAATGATCACAGAAGATTGTAAAGTGATTTATCATGCGTAATGGGCTATATTTTTTGTATGGAATGACTTATGGATTGGGAGTCAACAATCAGTTAAAAATCCCCCGCCTGCCCCTTTTCCCGACGATTACAGAACTTGATATATAAAAACTAAAAAGAGTTTACAATCCCTAAAAATTACAGACACTCTTTGGAATTATCTCTCTTTGGATTTTCGCATTGTGTTTTTCCTTCTGAGAAATATACTTTTTTCTTAAATCAAAACATGAGTTTTCACTTTCCCTTCATCTTGTATATAAAAAAAAAGGATAAAAGGCAAATAGATCACAACAAAATGAAAATTTTAGAGTTTATGTATGGAAATAATTTAAAGCAATAATAAAGTTAAGTAAAGAAATTTATTAACACACCACAAATGAACACAAAATTTTAGTTATCCAAGTGTGGGAAAATTCCACACTTCAACCATAATAGCTTGGAATTTTATAAGAAAGAGATTTTTCTACACCTGTTTTTAAAAAAGGATATGCATACTTGAAAAATGTTATGGATGCAAATGACCTTTGGATCCAAACCTTTTAAAGATAATAAAATTAACTTCCCAAGTGAACGTTCGCTCGGATATTTACCCGAGTCAAACAAGCCATTATTTTGCCCATTCACAAAAAGCTAACCTAACGATCATAGATGATTGTAAAGTGATTTATCAAGCATAACAGTCTATATTTTTGTAAGGAATGACTTATGGATTGGAAGTCAACACTCAGTTAAAAATCCCCTGCCTCCCCCTTGTCCCGACGTTTGTAGAACCTGATATATAAAAACTAAAATGAGTTTACCATCCCTAAAAATTACAGACACTTTTTGGAATTGTCACTCTCTAAATTTTTGCACTGAGCATTTCCATTTTAGATGTATACTTTTTTCTTAAATCAAAACTTGAGTTTTCACTTTCCCTTCATCTCGTAAAAAAAAAGAAGAGATAAAAGGCAAATAGATCACAACAAAAAGAAAATTTTAGAGTTTATGTATAGAAAGAATTTAAAACGATAACAAATGTAAGTAAAGAAAATTTATTCTCACACCACAAATGAACAAAAAAGGTTTGTTATCCAAGTTTAGGAAATTCCACTAGTTTAACCATAATAGCTAGGAATTTTATAAGAAAGTTATTTTCTAAAAATGTTTTAAAAAATGGATATGCTTGCTTGATACATGTTAAAGATTCAAATGACCTACGGATACAAACCTTTTAAAGATAATAACATTAAATTCCCAAGTGAACGTGCGGTGGGATATTTACTCAAGTCAAACTAGCCTTTATTTTGCCCATTTACAAAAAGTTGACCTAACTATCATAGATGATTATAAAGTGATTTATCATGCGTTACGGGCTATATTTTGGTAAGGAATGTCAGATGTATTGGCTGTCAACACTCAGTTAAAAATCCCCCGCCTCACCCTTTTCCCGACGATTGCAGAAACTGATATATAAAAACTAGAAAGAGTTTAAAATCCCCAAAAATTAAAGACACTTTTTGGAATTATCTCTCTCTACATTTGTGCACTATGCATTTCTATTTTAAATGTATACTTTTTTCTTAAATCAAAACAATATTTTTCAGTTGTCCTTCATCTCGTGAAAAAAAAATAGAGATAAAAGGCCGATCTATCACAACAAAATGAAAATTTTAGAGTTTATATATAGAAAGAATTTAAAGCAATAAAAAACGTAAGTAAAGAAAATTTATTCTCACACAAAAAATGAACATAAAAGTTTTGTTATCCAAGTTTGGGAAAGTCCACTTGTTCAACCCTAACAGCTCAGAATTTTATAAGAAAGAGATTCTTCTACACATGTTTTAAAAAATGGATATGCATGCTTGAAACATGTTAAAGATGCAAATGACCTATGGATCCAAACCTTTTAAAGATAATAACATTAAATTCCCAAGTTATGGTGGGATATTTACCCGAGTCAAACAAGCCAATTATTTTGCCCTTTTACAAAAAACTGACCTAACAATCATAGATGATTATAAAATGATTTATCAGGCATAACGGGCTATATTTTTGTAAGGAATGACTTATGGATTGGGAGTCAACACTCAGTTAAAAATCCCCGCCTCCCCCTTTTTCCCATGATTGCAGAACTTGATATATAAAAACTAAAATGAGTTTACAATCCCTAAAAATTACAAGCATTTTTTGGAATTATCTCTCTCTACATTTGTGCATTGTGCATCTCCATTTTATATGAATACTTTTTTCTGAAATAAAAACTTGAGTTTTGCCTTTCCCTTCATCTCGTAAACAAAAAAAGAGATAAAAGGCTAATAGATCACAACCAAATGAAAATTTTAGAGTTTATGTATGGAAAGAATTTAAAGCAATAACAAATGTAAGTAAAGAAAATTTATTCACACACCACAAACGAACATAAATTTTTGTTATCCAAGTTTGGGAAATTCCTCTAGTTCAACCCTAATTGCTCGGAATTTTATTAGAAAGAGATTTTCTACACATGTTTTTTAAAAAAGGATATGCATGCTTGAAACATATTAAAGATTCAAAAGACCTATGGATCCAAACATTTTAAAGATAATAACATTAAATTCCCAAGTGAACGTTCGGTGGGATATTTACCCGAGTCAAACAAGCCATTATTTTTCCTTTTAAAAAAAACTGACGTAACGATCATAGATGATTGTACAATGATTTATCGTGCGTAACGGGCTATATTTTTGTAAGGAATCACTTATGTATTGGGAGTCAACACTCAGTTAAAAATCCCATGCATTCCCCTTTTCTCGACTATTGCAGAACATGATATATAAAAAAACTAAAAAGGGTTTACAATCCGTAAAAATAAGAGAATTTTTTTGGAATTATCTCTCTCTACATTTGTGCATTGTACATTTCCATTTTAGATGTATACTTTTTTCTTAAATAAAAACTTGAGTTTTCACTTTCCCTTCATCTCGCAAACTAAAAAAGAGATAAAAGGCAAATAGATCATTACAAAATGAAAATTTTACAGTTTATCTATGGAAAGAATTTAAAGCAATAAAAAAATTAATTAAAGAAAATTTATTCATACACTACAAATGATACGAAAAGTTTTGTTATCCAAGTTTCGGAAGTTCCATTAGTTCAACCCTAATTGCTCGGAATTTTATAAGAAAACGATTTTTGTACACATGTTTTAAAAAATTGATATGCATGCTTGAAACATGTTAAATATAAAAATGAACTATGGATCCAAACATTTTAAAGAGAATAACATTAAATTCCAGAGTATATGTGCGGTGGGAAATTTATTCGAGTCAAACATGCCATTATTTTGCCCATTTACAAAAAGCTGACTTACGATCATAGATGATTGTAAAGTGATTTATCTTGCATAACAGGTTATATTTTTTTAAGGAATGACTTATGGATTGGGAGTCAACACTCAGTTAAAAATCCCCCGCCTCCCCGTTTTCCCGACGATTGCAGAGCCTGATATATAAAAAACTAAAAAGTGTTTACAATCCCTAAAAATTACAAACACTTTTTGGAATTATCTCTCTCTAAAATTGTGCATTGTGCATTTTCACTTTAGATGTTAACTTTTATCTTAAATCAAAATTTGAGTTTTCACTTTCCCTTCATCTCATAAATAAAAAAAAGAGATAAAAGGCAAATAGATAACAAAAAAATGAAAATTTTAGATTTTATGTATGCAAATAATTTAAAGCAATAACAAATGTAAGTAAAGAAAATTTATTCACACACCACAAATAAACACAAAAGTTTTGTTATCCTAGTTTGGGAAATTCCATTGGTTCAAACCTAATAGCTTGGAATTTTATAAGAAAGAGACTTTTATACACACGTTTTAAAAAATGGATATGCATGCTTGAAACATGTTAAAGATGAAAATGACCTATGGATCCAAACCTTTGGAAGAGTATAACATTAAAATTCCGAAGTGAACATATGGTGGGATATTTACTCGAGTCAAACAAGCCATTATTTTGCCCAATTACAAAAAGCTGACCTAACGATCATAGATGATTGCAAAGTGATTTATTATGCGTAATGGGCTATATTTTTGTAAGAAACAACTTATGGACTAGGAGTCAACACTCAGTTAAAAATCTCCCGCCTCCCCCTTTTTTCGACGGTTGCAGAAACTGATATATAAAAACTAAAAAGAGTTTACAATCCTTAAAAATTACAGACACTTTTTGGAATTATATCTCTCTCCATTTGTGTATTGTGCATTTCCTTTTTAGATGTATACTTTTTTCTTAAATCAAAACTTGAGTTTTCACTTTCCCTTCATCTCGTAGACAAAAAAAGAGAAAAAAGGCAAATAGATCACAACAAAATGAAAATTTTAGAGTTTATGTATGGAAAGAATTTAAAACAATAACAAATTTTAGAAAGAAAATTTATTCTCACACAACAAATGAACACAAGAGTTTTGTTATCCATGTTTGGAAATTCCACTAGTTCAACCCTAATAGCTCAGAATTTTAAAGGATACAGATTTTTCTACAAATGTTTTAAAAAATGGATATGCATGTTTGAAACATTTTAAAGATGCAAATGACCTATTGATCCAAAATTTTTAAAGATAATAACATTAAATTCCCAAGTGAACATTTAGTGGAATATTTACCCAAGTCAAACCAGCCATTACTTTACCCATTTACAAAAGGCTGACCAAACGATCATTGATGATTGTAAAGTGATTTATCATGCATAACGGGCTAGATTTTTGTAAGGAATGACTTATGGATTGGGATTCAACACTCAATTAAAAATCCCCGACCTCCCCCTTTTCTTGAAGATTACAAGACCTGATATATAAAAACTAAAAAGTGTTCACAATCCCTAAAAATTACAGACACTTTCTGGAATTATCTCTCTCTACATATGTGCATTGTGCATTACCATTTTAGATGAATACTGTTTTTATAAATGAAAACTTGAATTTTCACTTTCCCTTCATCTCGTAAAAAAAACGAGATAAAAGGCAAATAGATCACAACAAAATGAAAATTTTAGAGTTTATGTATGGAAAGAATTTAAAGCAATAAAAAATTTAAGTAAAGAAAATTTATTCACACACCACAAATGAACAGAAAAGTTTTGTTATCCAAGTTGGGGAAATTCCACTTGTTCAAACCTAATAGCTCAAAATTTTATAAGAAAGAGAATTTTCTACACATGTTTAAAAAAATGGATATGCATGCTTGAAATGTGTTAAAGATGCAAATGATCTATGGATCCAAACCGTTTAAAGATAATAACATTAAATTCCCAAGTGAACGTGCGGTGGGATATTTACCCGAGTCAAATAACCCATTATTTTACCCTTTTACAAAAAGTTTACCTAACGATCATAGATGATTATAAAGTGATTTATGAAATGTAATGGGCTATATTTTTGTAAGGAATGACTTATGGATTGGGAGTCCATCTTAGTTAAAAATCCCTCGCCTCCCCCTTTTCCCGACGATTGCAGAACTTGTTATATAAAAACTAATAATAGTTTACAATCCCTAAAAATTACAAACAGTTTTTGGAATTCTCTCTCTCTAAATTTGTTCATTGTGAATTTCCATTTTAGATATATACTTTTTTCTTAAATCAAAACTTGAGTTTTCACTTTCACTTCATCTCGTATACAAAAAAAGAGATAAAAGGCAAATAGTTCACAACAAAATGAAAATTTTAGAGTTTATGTATGGAAAGAGTTTAAAGAAATAACAAATGTTAGTAAAAAAAATTTATTCACACACCACAAATGAACACTAAAGTTTTGTTATCCAAGTTTGGAAAATTCCACTAGTTCAACCCTGATAGCTCGGAATTTTTTTGGAAAGAGATTTTACTACACATGTTTTAAAAAATGGATATGCAAGTTTTAAACTTGTTAAAGATGCAAATGACCTATGGATCCAAACCTTTTAAAGACAATAAGTGAACGTTCAGTGGGATATTTACCCGAGTCAAACAAGCCATTATTTTGCCCATTTACAAACGGCTGACCTACCGATCATAGATGAATACAAACTAGCTATATTTTTGTAAGGAATGACCTATGGATTGGGAGTCAACACTCAGTTAAAAATCCCCCGCCTCCTTCTTTTCCCGATGATTGCAAAACTTGATATATAAAAAATAAAAAGAGTTTACAATCCCTAAAAATTACAGTCACTTTTTGGAATTATCTCTCTCTACTTTTGTGCATTGTGCATTTCCATTTTAGAAATAATCTTTTTTCTTAAATCAAAACTTAAGTTTTCACTTTCCCTTCATCTCGTATACAAAGAAAGAGATAAAAGGCAAATAGATCACAACAAAATGAAAATTTTAGAGTTTGTGTATGGAAAGAGTTTAAAGCAATAACAAATGTTAGTAAAGAAAATTTATTCACACACCACAAATGAACACTAAAGTTTTGTTATCCAAGTTTGGAAAATTCCACTAGTTCAACCCTAATAGCTTGATTTTCTTAAATCAAAACTTGAGTTTTCACTTTCCCTTCATCTCACAAACAAAAAAAAAGATAAGAGGAAAATAGATCACAATAAAATGAAAACTTTAGAGTTTATGTATGGAAAGAATTTAAAGCAATCACAAATGTAAGTAAATAAAATTTATTCAAACACCACAAATGAGCACAAAAGTTTTTTTGTCCAAATTTGGGAAATTCCACTAGCCCAACCCTATTAGCTCGAAATTTTATAAGAAAGAGATTTTTTACACTTGTTTTAAAAAATGGATATGCATACTTGAAACCTGTGAAAGAAGCAAATGACCAATGGATCCAAACCTTTTAAAGATAGTAACATTAAATTCCGAAGTGAACGTGCGGTGGAATATTTACCCGAGTCAGACAAGCCATTAGTTTGCCCATTTACAAAAAGCTGACCTAACGATCATAGATGATTGTAAAGTGATTTATCATGTGTTACGGGCTATATTTTTTTTAAGGAATGATTTATGGATTGGGTGTCAATAGTCACTTAAAAATCCCCCGCCTTCCCCTTTTCTCGACGATTGCAGAACCTGATATATAAAAAAACTAAAAAAAGTTTACAATCCCTAAAAATTACATACACTTCTTTGGAACTATCTCTCTCTACATTTGAGCATTGGGCATTGCCACTTTAGATTTATACTTTTTTCTTAAATATAAACTTGAGTATTCACTTTCTCTTCATCTTGAAAACAATAAAAGAGATAAAAGGCAAATAGATCACAACAAAAAGAAAATTTTAGAGTTTATGTATGGAAAGAATTTAAAGAAATAACAAATGTAAGTAAAGTAAATTTATTCACACACCACAAATGAACACAAAAGTTTTGTTATCCAATTTTTGGAAATTCCACTAGTTCAACCCTAATAGCTCGGAAATTTATCAAAAAGAGATTTTTCTACACATGTTTTAAAAATGGGATATGCATGCTTAAAAAATGTTAAAGATGCAAATGACCTATGGATCCAAGGCTTTTAAAGAGAATAACATTAAATTCTCAAGTGAAGTGCGGTGGGATATTTACCCAAGTTAAACAAGCCATTCTTTTACCCATTTACAAAAACCTGACCTAACGACCATAGATGATTGTAAAGTGATTTATCATGCATAACGGGATATATTTTTGTAAGGAATTACTTATGGATTGGGAGTCAATACTCAGTTAAAAATCCCCCGCCTCTTCCTTTTCCCAATGATTACAGAACCAGATATATAAAAACTAAAAAGAGTTTACAATCACTAAAAATTACCGACAGTTTTTGGAATTGTCTCACTCTTCATTTGTGCATTGTCCATTTGAATTTTACATGTATACTTTTTTCTTTAATCAAAACTTGAGCTTTCACTTTCCCTTCTTCTTGTAAACAAAAAAAGATATAAAAGGCAAATAGATCACAACAAAATGAAAATTTTACAGTTTATGTATGGAAAGAATTTAAAGCAATAAATATTGTAAGTAAAGTAAATTTATTCACACACCACAAATGAACACAAAAGTTTTGTTATCCAAGTTTGGGAAATTCCACTAGTGCAACCCTTATAGCTCGGAATTTTATAAGAAAGAGATTTTTCTACAAATGTTTTAAGAAATGGATATGCATGCTTGAAACATGTTAAAGATGCAAATGACCTACGGATCCAAACCTTTTAAAGAGAATAACATCAAATTCCCAAGTGAACGTGTGGTGGGATATTTACCTAAGTCAAACAAGCCATTATTTTTCCCATTTACAAAAAGCTGACCTAACGATCATAGATGAAAAAAAAGCGATTTATCATAGGTAACGGGTTATATTTTTATAAGGAATGACTTATGGATTGGAGTCAACACTCAGTTAAAATTCCTCTGCCTCCCCCTTTTCCCGACGATTGTAGAACCTGATATATAAAAACTAAAAAGACTTTACAATCCGTAAAATTGCTGAAACGTTTTGGAATTATCTCTCTTAACTTTTGTGCATCACACATTTCCAGTTTAGATGTATGCTTTTTTCTTAAATCAAAACTTGAGTTTTCACTTGGCCCTTCACATCGTAAACAAAAATAGAGATAAAAGGCAAATAGTTCACAACAAAATGAAAATTTTAGAGTTAATGTATGGAAAGAATTTAAACCAGTAACAAATGTAAGTAAATAAAATTTATTCACACACCACAAATGAACACAAAAGTTTGTTATCCAAGTTTGGAAAATTCCACTAGTTAACCCTTATAGCTCGAAATTTTATAAGAAAGAGATTTTTCTACACCTGTTTTAATAAATGGATATGCATATTTGAAACAAGTTAAAGATGAAAATGACCTATGGATGCAATCATAATAAAGAGAATAATATTAAATTCCCAAGTGAACGTGTGGTGGAATATTTACCCGAGTCAAACAAGCTATTATTTTGCCCATTTAATAACCCTGACCTAACGATCATAGATGACTGTAAAGTGATTTATCATGTGCAACAGACTATATTATTTTAAGGAATGGCTTATGGATTGGGAGTCAACACTCAGTTAAAAATCCCCCTTCTCCCCCTTTTCCCAACAATTGCAGAACCTGATATATAAAAGCTAAAAAGAGTATACAATCCCTAACAATTTGTGCATTGTGCATTTCCATTTTGGATGTATACTTTTTTCTTAAACAAAACTTGAATTTTCACTTTCCCTTCATCATATAAACAAAAAAAGAGATAAAAGGCAAATAGATCACTACAAAACGAAAATTTTAGAGTTTTTGTATGAAATGAATTTAAAGAAATAAAAAATGTAAGTAAAGAAAATTTATTCACACACCACAAATGAACACAAAAGTTTTGTTATCCAAGTTTGCAAAATTCAAAATTCCACTAGTTGAACCCTAAATGCTTAGAATTTTATAAGAAAGAGATTTTTCTACGCATGTTTAAAAAAATGGATATGCATACTTGAAACATGTTAAAGATGGAAATGACCTATGGATTCCAACCTTTTAAAGAGAATAACATTAAATTCCCAAGTGAACGTGTGGTGGGATATTTACCTGAGTCAAGCAAGCCATTATTTTGCCCATTTACAAAAAGCTGACCTAAAGATCATAGATGATTGTAATGTGCTTTATCATGCATAACGGGATATATTTTTGTAAGGAATGACTTATTGATTGGGAGCCAACACTCAGTTAAAATTCTCCCGCCTCCCCCTTTTCCCAAAGATTGCAGAACCTGATATTTAAAAAACTAAAAAGAATTTACAATCCCTAAAAATTACATACAACTTTTAGAATTATCTCTGTCTACATTTGTGTATTGTGTATTTCCATTTTAGATGTATACTTTTTTCTTAATTCAAAACTAGAGTTTTCACTTCTCCTTCATCTTGTAAATAAAAAAAGAATTAAAAGGCAAATAGATCATAACAAAATGAAAATTTTAGAGATTATGTATGGAAAGAATTTAAAGCAATAACCAATGTAAGTAAAGAAAATTTATTCACACACCACAAATGAACACAAAAGTTTTGTTATCCAAGTTTTGGAAATTCCACTAGTTCAACCCTAATAGCTAGGAAATTAATAAGAAAGAGATTTTCTACTCTTGTTATAAAAAGTGATATGCATGCTTGAAACATGTTAAAGATGCAAATGACCTATGGATCCAAACATTTTAAATAGAATAACATTAAATTCCTAAGTGAACGTGTGGTGGGATATTTACCCGAATCGAACAAGCCATTATTTTGCCCAATTACAAATAGCTGACCTAACGATCAGAGATAATTTTAAAGTGATTTGTCATGAGTAACAGGCTATACTTTTGTAATAAATTACTTATGGGTTGGAGTCAACACTCAGGTAAAAATCCCCTGGCTCCCCCTTGTCCCGACGATTGCAGAACTTGATATATAAAAACTAAAAAGACTTTACAATCCCAAAAAATTACAAAAACATTTTGGAATTATCTCTCTCTATATTTTTGCATTGTGAATTTCCATTTTAAATGCATACTTTTTTCTTAAATCAAAACTTGAGTTTTCACTTGCCCTTCATCTCGTAAAAAAAAAAAAAGATAAAAGGCAAATAGATCACAAAAAAATGAAAATTTTAGAGTTTTTGTATGGAAAAAATTTAAAGCAATAAGAAAAGTAAGTAAAGAAAATTTATTCACACACCACAAATGAACACAATAGTTTTGTTATCCAAGTTTGGGAAATTCCACTAGTACAACCCTAATAGTTTGAAATTTTATCAGAAAGAGATTTTTCTACACATGCTTTAAAAAATAGATATGCTTTCTTGAAACATGTTAAATATGCAAATGACATATGGATCCAATCATTTTAAAGAGAATAACATTAAATTCCCAAGTAAATTTGCGGTGGGATATTTACCCGAGTCAAACAAGCCATTCTTTAGCCAATTTACAAAAAGCTGACCTACCGATCATAGATGATTGTAAAGTGGTTTATCATGCGTAACGGGCTATATTTTTGTAAGGAATGACTTATGGATTAGGAGTCAACACTCAGTTAAAAATCTCCCACCTCCCCCTATTCTCGACGATTGAAGAACTCGATATATAAAAACTAAATAGAGTTTACAATCCCTAAAAATTACAGACACTTTTTGGAATTATCTCTCTGCACAGTTGTACATTGTGCATTTCCATTTTTGATGTATCTTTTTTCTTAAATCAAAACTTGAGTTTTCACTTGCCCTTCATCTCGTAAACAAACAAAGAGATAAAAGGCAAATAGATCACAACGAAATGAAACTTTTAGAGTTTAATTATGGAAATAATTTAAAGCAATAACAAATGTAAGTAAAGAAAATTTATTTACAAACCACAAATGAACACAAAAGTATTGTTATCAAAGTTTGGGAAATTCCTCTAGTTCAACCCTAATCGCACGAAATTTTATAGGAAAGAAAATTTTCTTCTTTAAAAAATGGATTTGCATGCTTGAAACATGTTAAAGATGCAAATGACCTATGGATCCAAACCTTTTAAAGAGAATAACATTAAATTCCCAAGTGAATGTGCGGTGGGATATTTACTGGACTCCAGGAAGCCATTATTTTTCCCGTTTAGAAAAAACAAACATAACGATCATAGGTGACTGTAAAGTGATTTAGCATGCATAAGAGGCTATATTTTTGTAAGGAATGACTTATGGATTGGGAGTCAACACTCTGTTTAAAATCCCCTCCCCCGTCCCCCTTTTCCCGATGATTGCAGAACCTTATATATAAAAACTAAAAAGAGTTTACAATCCCTAAAAATTACAGACACTTTTTGGAATTATCTCTCTCTACATTTGTGCATTTTACATTTCAATTTTAGATGTATACTTTTTTCTTAAATCAAAACTTGTGTTTTCACTTTCCCTTCATCTTGTGAAAAAAAAAAGTGAAAAAGGCAAATAGATCACAATAAAATGAAAATTTTAGAGTTGATGTGTGGATAGAATTTAAAACAATAACAAATTAAAGTAAAGTGAATTTATTCACACACCACAAATGAACACAAAATTTTTGTTATCCAAGTTTGGAAAATTCCACTAGTTCAACCCTAATAGCTCGGAATTTTATAAGAAAAATAATTTTCTACAAATGATTTAAAAAATGGATATGCATGCTTGAAATATGTTATATATGCAAATGACCTATGGATCCAAACCATTTAAAGAGAATAACATTAAATTTCCAAGTGAACGTGTGGTGGGATATTTACCTGAGTCAAAAAAGCAATTATTTTGCCCATTTACAAAAATCTAACCTAAAAATTATAGAAACTATTTAGAATTATCTTTCTATATATTTGTGCATTGTGAATTTCATTTTAAGATGTATACTTTTTTCTTAAATCAAAACTTGAGTTTTCACTTGCCCTTCATCTCCTAAACAAAAAAAGAGATAAAAGGCAAATAATTTACAACAAAAATAAAATTTTAAAGTTTATGTATGGAAAGAATTTAAAGCAGTAACAAATGTAAGTAAGGAAAATTTATTCACACACCACAAATAAACACAAAAGTTTTGTTTTCCATGTTTGGGAAATTCCACTAGTTAAACCCTAATAGCTCGAAATTTTAGAAGAAAGTGATTTTTCTACGCATGTTTTAAAAAATGGATATGCATGCTTGAAACATGTTAAAGATTCAAATGACCTATGGATCCATTCCTTTTAAAGAGAATAACATTAAATTCCCAAGTGAACGTGTGGTGGGATATTTACTCGGCCAAACAAGTCATTATTTTGCCCATTTACAAAAAGATGACCTAACAATCAAAGATGACTGTAAAGTGATTTATCAAGCGTAATGCACTATATTGTTCTAAGGAATGACTTATGGAATGGGAGTCAACTCTCAGTTAAAAATCCCCCGCCTCCCCCTTCTCCCGACGATTGCAAAACCTGATATATAAAAACAAAAAAGAGTTTACAATCACTAAAAATGACAGACACTTTTTTGAATTATCTCTCTTTACATTTGTGCATTGTGCATTTCCATTTTATATCTTTTTTCTCAAATCAAAACTTGTTTTTTCACTTTCCCTTCATCTCGTAAACAAAAAAAAAGAGATGAAAGGCAAATAGATCACAACAAAATGAATATTTTACAGTTTATGTATGGAAAGAATTTAAATCAATAAAAAATGTAAGTAAGAAAATTTATTCGCACACCACAAATGAACACAAAAGTTTTTTATCTAAGTATGGGAAATTCCACTAGTTCAACCCTAATAGCTCAGAATTTTATAAGAAATAGATGTTTCTACACATGTTTTAAAAAAATGGATATGCATTCTTGAAACATGTCAAAGATGTACATGACCTATGGAACCAAACCTTTTAAAGAGAATAACATTAAATTCCCAAGTGAGCGTGGGGTGGGATATTTACCCAAGTCAAACAAGTCATTATTTTGCCCATTTACAAAAAAGCTGACTTAACGATCACAGATGATTGTAAAGTGATTTATCATGTATAACGGGCTATATTTTTGTAAGAAATGACTTATGGATTGGGAGTCAACACTCAATTAAAATTCCCCTGCCTCCCCCTTTTCCCAACGATTGCAGAACCTGATATATAAAAAACAAAAAAGAGTTTACAATCCCTAAAAATTATAGAACCTTTGTGGAATTATCTCTCTCTAAATTTGTGCATTGTCCATTTCCATTTTTTATGTATACTTTTTTCTTAAATAAAAACTTGAGTTTTCACTTTCCCTTCATCTCGTAAACAAAAAAAAAAAAGAGAAAAAGGCCAATAGTTCACAACAAAAGGAAAAATTTACAGTGTATTTATGGAAAGAATTTTTGGCAATAACAAATATAAGTAAATAAAATTTGATCACACACCACAAATGAACACAAAATCTTTGTTATCCAAGTCGGGAAATTCCACTAGTTCAACCCTAATAGCTCAGAATTTTATAAGAAAGAAAGTTTTCCACACATGTTTTAAAAAATGGATATACATATTTGAAACATGTTTAAGATGCAAATGACCTATGGATCAAATCCTTTTAAAAAGAATAACATTACATTCCCAACTGAACGTGCGATGTGATATTTACCCGAGTCAAACAAGCAATTATTTTACCCAATTACTAAAAGCATACCTAATGATCATGGATGATTGTAAAGTGATTTATAATGCGTAACGGGCTATATTTTTGTAAGTAATGACCTATGGATTGGGAATCAACACCCAGTTAAAAATCCCTCGCCTCCCCTTTTCTCAACGATTGCAAAACTGGAAAGAGTTTACAATCCCTAAAAATTACAGACATTTTTGGAATAATCTCTCTCTACATTTGTGCATTGTGCATTTCCATTTTATATGTATACTTTTTTCTTAAATCAAAACTTGAGTTTTTCACTTTCCCTTCTTCTCGTAAACAAGAAAAGAGATAAAACGAAAATCGATCACAACAAAATGAAAATTTTAGAGTATATGTATGGAAAGAAATTAAAGCATTAACAACAGTAAGTAAATATAGTTTATTCACACACCACAAATGAACACAAAGTTTAGTTATCCAAGTTTGGGAAATTCCACTAGTTCAACCCTAATAGCTCTAAATTTTATAAGAAAGAGATTTTTCTACACACGTTCTAAAAAATGGATATGCATGCTTGAAACATGTTAAAGATGAAAATGACCTGTGGATCCAAAACTTTTAAAGATAATAACATTAAATTCCCAAGTGAACGTGCGATGGGATATTTACTCGAGTGAAACAAGCCATTATTTTGCCCATTTACAATAATCTGACCTAACGATCATAGATAATTGTAAAGTGATTTATCATGCATAATGGGCTTTATTTTTGTAAGGAATGACTTGTGGATTGGGAGTCAACACTCAGTTAAAAATCCCCCAACTTCCCCTTTTCTCGACGATTGCAGACACTGATATATAAAAACTAAAAAGGGTTTACAATCGCTCAACATTACAGACACTTTTTGGAATTATCTCTCTCTACATTTGTACATTGTGCATTTCTATTTTACAAGTATACCTTTTTCTAAAATCAAAACTTGAGGTTTCACTTTCCCTTCATCTCGTAAAGAAAAAAATACAAAAAAGGCAAATGAAAATAGCAAAATGAAAATTTTAGAGTTTATTTCTGGAAAGAATTTAAAGCAATAACAAATGTAAGTAAAGAATATATTCACACACCACAGATGGACACATAAAATTTTGTTATCCAAGTTTGGGAAAATTCCACTAGTTCATCCCTAATAGCTCGGAATTTTATAACAAAGAGATTTTTCTACATATGTTTAAAAAAATGGATATGCATGCTTGAAACATGTTAGTGATGCAAATGACCTATGGATCCAAACCTTTTAAAAGAGAATAATTTTAAATTCCCAAGTGAACGTGCGGTGGGATATTTACCAGAGTCAAACAAGCCATTATTTTGACCATTTACAAAAAAGTTGACCTAACGATCATAGATGATTGTAAAGTGATTTATCATGCATAACAAGCTATATTTTTGCAAGGAATGACTTATGGATTGGGAGTCAAGACTCAATTAAAATCCCCCGCCTCCCCCTTTTCCCCAAGATTGCAGAACCTGATATATAAAAAACTAAAAAGAGTTTACAATGCCTAAAAATTACAGACACTTTTTGGAATTTTCTCTCTCTACATTTGTGCATTATGCATTTCCATTTTAGATGTATACTTTTTTCTTAAATTAAAACTAGAGTTTTCACTTTCCCTTCCTCTTGTAAACAAAAAAAGAGGTAAATGGCAAATAGATCACAAAAAATGAAAATATTAGAGTTTATTAATGGAAAGAATTTAAAGCAATAAAAAAAGTAAGTAAAGAAAATTTATTCACACACCACAAACGAACACAAAAATTTTGTTATGCAAGATTGGGAAATTCCACCAATACAACCCTAATGGCTCGGAATTTTATAAGAAAGAGATTTTTCTACACATGTTTTAAAAAATGGATAAGCAGGCTTAAAACATGTTAAAGTTGCAAATGACCTGTGGATCGAAACCTTTAAAAAGGGAATAACTTTAAATTTTGAAGTGAACGAGTTGTGGGATATTTACCCGAGTTAACCAAGCAATTATTTTTCAAAAGCTGATGAAACGATCATAGATGATTGTAAAGTGATTTATCATGCGTAACAGGCTATATTTTTTTAAGGAATAACTTATGGATTGGGAGCCAACACTCAAATAAAAATCCCCCGCCTCCCCCTCTTCCCGATGATTGCAGAACCTGATATATAAAAAACTAAAAAGAGTTTACAATCCTTAAATAACAAACACTTTTTTGAATTATCTCTCTCTACATTTGTGCATTGTGCATTTCCAATTTATATGTATACTCTTTTTCGTAAATCAAAACTTGAGTTTTCACTTTCCATTCATCTCGTAAACAAAAAAAGAGATAAAAGTCAAATAGATGAATACAAAATGAAAATTTTAGAGTTTATGTAAGGAATGAATTTAAAGCAATGACAAATGTAAGAAAATAAAATTTACTCACACACTACAAATGAACACACAAGTTATGTTATCCAAGTTTGAGAAAGGCCACTAGTTCAGCCCTAATAGCTCGGAATTTTATAAGAAAGAGATTTTTCTACACATGTTATAAAAAATATATATGCATGCTTGAAATATGTTAACGATGCAAATGACCAATGGATCAAAACCTTTTAAAGAGAATAACATTAAATTCCCAAGTGAACGTGCGGTTGGATATTTACTTGAGTCAAACAAGGCATTATTTTGCCCATTTCCAAAAAGCTGACCTAACGATCATAGATGATTGAAAAAATATTTATCATGTGTAACGGACTATATTTTTGTAAGGAATGACTTATGGATTGGGAGTCGACACTCAGTTAAAAATCCCCTGCCTCCCCCTTTTCCTGACGATTACAGAACCTCATATATAAAAAACTAACAAGACTTTACAATCCCTAAATATTACAGTCACTTTTTGGAATTATCTCTCTCTACATTTGTGCATTGTGCATTTCCATTTTAGATGTATACTTTTTTCTTAAATCATAACTTGAGTTTTATCTTTCCCTTCATCTCGTAAATAAAAAAATCATTAAAAGCCAAAGAGATCACAACAATATCAAAATTCAAGAGTTTATGTATGGAAATAATTTAAAGCAATAACAAACGTAAGTAAAGAAAATTTATTCACACAACACAAATGAACAAAAAAGTTTTGTTATCCATGTTTGGGAAATTCCACTATTTCAACCCTAATAGCTCGGAATTTTATAAGAAAAAGAGTTTTCCACACATGTTTTAAAAAATGGATATGAAAGCTTGAAACATGTTAAAGATGAAAATGACCTATGGATCCAAACCTTTAAAAGACAATAACATTAAATTCCAATGTGAACGTCCAGTGGGATATTTATCCGAGTCAAACTAGCCATTATTTTGCCCATTTATAAAAAGCTGACCTAATGATCACAAATGATTTTAAAGTGATTTATCATGCGTAACTAGCTATATTTTTTTAAGGAATGACTTATGGATTGGGAGTCAACACTCGGTAAAAAATCCACCCCTCCCCTTTTTCCCGATGATTGCAGAACCTGATATATAAAACAACTAAAAAGAGCTTACTATCCTTCAAAATTACAGACACTTTTTGGAATTATCTCTCTCTACATTGGTCCAATGTGCATTTCCATTTTAGATGTATACTTTTTTCTTAAATCAAAACTTGAATTTTCACTTACCCTTCATCTCGTAAACAAAAAAAAAAAGAGATAGAAGGCAAATAGATCACAACAAAATGAAAATTTTAGAGTCTATGTATGGAAATAATTTAAGGAAATAACAAATTTAAGTAAATAAAATTAATTCACACACTGCAAATGAACACAAAAGTTTTGTTATCCAAGTTTTGTAAATTCCACTTGTTCAACCCTAATAGCTCGAAATTTCATAAGAAAGAGATTTTTCAATACATGTTTGAAAAAATTGATATGCATGCTTGAAACATGTTAAAGTTGAAAATGACCTATGGATCCAAACCTTTTAAAGAGAATAACATTAAATTCTCAAGTGAATGTGCGGTGGGATATTTACCCGAGTCAAACTAGCCATTATTTGGCCCATTTATAAATGCGTAACGGGCTATATTTTTTTAAGGAATGACTTATGGATTGGGAGTCAACACTCAGTTAAAAATCCCCCTTGAAATTACAGACACTTTTTGGAATTATCTCTCTCCACTTTTGTGCATTTTGCATTTCCATTTTAGATGTATACTTTTTTCTTAAATCAAAACTTGAGTTTTCACTTTCCCTTCATCTCGTAAACAAAAAAAGAGATAAAAGGCAAATAGATCACAACAAAATGAAAATTTTAGAGTTTCTTAAGGAAATAATTTAAAGTAATAACAAATGTAAGGAAATTAAATTTATTCACACACCACAAATGAACACAAAAGTTGTGTTATCCAAGTTTGGGAAATTCCACTAGTTCAACCCTAATAGCTCTGAATTTTATTTGAAAGAGATTTTTCTACACATGTTTTAAAAAACGGATATGCATGTTGGAAACATGTTAAAGAGGAAAATGACCTATAGATCCAAACTTTTTAAATAGAATAACATTAAATTCCTAAGTGAAGGTGCAGTGGCATATATACCTGAGTCAAATGAGCCATTATTTTACCCATTGACTAAAAGCTGACCAAACAATCATAGATGATTCTATAGTATTTATCAAATGTAATGGGCTATATTTTTTTAAGGAATGACTTATGGATTCGGAGTCAATACTCAGTTAAAAATTCCCCGCCTCCCCCTTTTCCCGACGATCGCAGAACCTAATATATAAAAAACTAAAAAGATTTTACAATCCCTAAAAATTATAGACACTTTTTGGAATTAACTTTCTCTACATTTGTACATTGTGCATTTCCATTTTAGATGTATACTTATTTCTTAAATCAAAACTTGAGTTTTCACTTTCCCTTCATTTTGTAAACAACAAAAGAGATAAAAGACAAATAGATCACAACAAAACGAAAATTTTAGAGTTTATGTACGGAAAGAATTTAAAGCAATAACAAATGTAAGTAAAAAAAATTTATTCACACACCTCAAATGAACACAAAAGTTTTGTTTTCCAAGTTTTGGAATTCCTCTAGTTCAACCCTAATAGCTCAAAATTTTATAAGAAAGAGATTTTTCTATACATGTTTTAAAAAATGGATATGCATTCTAGAAACATGTTAAAGATGCAAATGACCTAGGGATCCAAACATTTTAAAGAGAATAACATTAAATTCCCAAGTGAACGTGCAGTGGGATATTTACTCAAGTGAAACAAGCCATTATCTTGCACATTTACAAAAAGCTAAACTAACGATCAGAGATGATTGTATAGTGATTCATCATGCGTAACGGGCTATATTCTGGTAAGGAATGACTTATGGATTGGGAGTCAACTCTCAGTTAAAAATCCCCTGCTTCCCCCTTTTCCTAAAGATTGCAGAACCTGATACATAAAAACTAAAAAGAGTTTTCAATCCCTAAAAATTATAGACAATTTTTGGAATTTTCTCTCTCTAAATTTGTGCATTGTGCATTTACATTTTAGGGGTATACTTTTTTTTTTAAATCAAAACTTGAGTTTTAACTTTCCCTTTATCTCGAAAAAAAAAGAAAGAAAAGGCAAATATATCACAATAAAATGAAAATTTTAAAGTTTATGTATGGAAAGATGTAAAACAATAAAAAATGTAAGTAAAGAAAATATATTCACACACCACAGATGAACACATAAAATTTTTTTATCCAAGTTTGGGAAAATTCCACTAGTTCAACCCTAATAGCTCGGAATTTTATAAGAAAGAGATTTTTCTACACATGTTTAAAAAAATGGATATGCATGCTTGAAACATGTTAGTGATGCAAATGACCTATGGATCCAAACCTTTTAAAATAGAATAATTTTAAATTCCCAAGTGAACGTGCGGTGGGATATTTACCAGAGTCAAACAAGCCATTATTTTGCCCATTTACAAAAAAGTTGACCTAACGATCATAGATGTAAAGTGATTTATCATGCTTAAGGGGCTATTTTTTTTTAAGGAATGACTTATGGATTGGGAGTCAACACTTTGTTAATAATTGCCCGCCTCCCCCTTTTCCCTATGGTTACTGAACCTGATATATAAAAACTAAAAATAGTTTAAAATCCCAAAAAATTACAAACACTTTTTGGAAATATCTCTTTCTACATTTTTTAATTTTACATTTTCATTTTAGACATATAATTTTTTCTTAAATCAAAACTTGAGTTTTGACTTTCCCTTCATCTCGGAAAGAAAAAGAGAGAAAAAACGCAAATAGATCACAACAAAATGGAAATTTTAGAGTTTATTAATGGAAAGAATTTAAATAAATAACTAATGTAAATAAAGAAAATTTATTCACACACCAAAAATGAACACTAAAGTTTTGTCATCCAAGTTTGGGAAAATTCAACTTTTTCAACCCTAATAGCTCGGAATTTTATAAGAAAGAGATTTTTCTACACATGTTTTAAAAAATGGATAAGCATGCTTGAAACATTTTAATGATGCAAATGACCTCTGGATCCAAACCTTTTAAAGAAAATAACATTAAATTCCCAAGTGAATGTGGGGTAAGATTTTTACCTGAGTCAAACAAGCTATTATTTTTCCCATTTACAAAAAGCTGACCTAACGATCATAGATGATTCTAAAGTGATTTTCTTGTGTAACGAGCTATATCTTTGTAAGGAATGACTTATGGTTTGGGAGTCGACACTCAGTTAAAAATCCCCCCCCCCCCCTTTTTCCCAATGATTGCAGAAATTGCTATATAAAAACTAATGAGAGTTTAGAGTTCCTAAAAATTATAGACACTTTTTTGAATTATCCCTCTCTACATCTGTGCATTGGGCATTTCCATTTTAGACGTACACTTTTTTCTTTAATCAAAACTTGAGTTTGCAGTTTCCCTTCATCTCGTAAACAAAAAAAAGAGATAAAAGGCAAATAGAACACAACAAAAAGAAAATTTTAGAGTTTATAAATGGAAAGAATTTAAAACAATAAAAAATCTAAGAAACAAAAATTTATTCACACACCTCAAATGAACACAAAAGTTTTCTTATCCAAGTTTGGGAAATTCGACTAGTTCAACCCTAATAGCTCAGAATTTTATAAGAAAGAGATTTTTCTCCACATGTTTTTAAAAATGGATATGCATGTTTGAAACATGTTAAAGATGCAAATGACCTATGGATCAAAATCTTTTAAAGATAATAACATTAAATTCCCAAGTGAACGTTCAGTGGGATATTTACCCGAGTGAAACAAGCCATTATTTTGCCCATTTACAAAAAGCTAACCTAACGATCATAGATGATTGTAAAGTGATTTATCATGTGTAACGGGTTATATTTTTTTAAGGAATGACTTATGGATTGGGATTCAACACTCAGTTAAAAATCCCCCGCCTCCCCCTTTTACCAACGATTGCTGAACCTGATCTATAAAATTTAAAAAGAGTTTACAATGCCTAAAACAAACACTTTTTGGAATTATCTCTCTCTACATTTGTGCATTGTGAATTTCCATTTTAGAGTTTACGTATGGAAAGAAGTTAAAGCATTAGCAAATGTAAGAAAATAAAATTTATTCACACAGTGCAAATGAACACAAAAGTTTTCTTATCCAAGTTTGGAAAATTCCACAAGTTCAACCCTAATAGCTCGAAATTGTATAAGAAAGAGATTTTTCTACACGTGTTAAAAAATGGATATGCATGCATGAAACATGTTAAAGATGCAAATGACCTATGAATCCAAACCTTTTAAAGAGAATAACATTAAATTCCCAAGAGAATGTGTGGTGGGATATTTACTCGAGTCAAACAAGCCATTATTTTTCCCATTTACAAAAAGCTGACCTAACGATCATAAATGATTGTAAAGTGATTTATCATGCGTGACGGGCTAACTTTTTAAAAGGAATGACTTATGGATTGGGAGTCAACACTGTTAAAAAACCCCTGCCTCCCCCTTTTCCCAACTATTGCTGAACCGTTTATATAAAAACTAAAAAGATTTTACAATCCCTAAAAACTATAGCCAATTTTTGGAATTATCTCTTTTTACATTTGTGCATTGTGCATTCCATTTTTATAAGTATACTTTTTTCTTAAATCAAATCTTGATTTTTCACCTTCCCTTCATCTCGTAAACAAAAAAATAGAAAAAAGGCAAAAAGATCACTACAAAATTAAAATTTTAGAGTTTATGTTTGGAAAGAATTTAAAGCAGTAAAAAATGTAAGTAAAGAAAATTTATTCACACACCACAAATGAACACAAAATTTTTGTTATCCAAGTTTGTGAATATTCCACTAGTTCAACCCTAATAGCTCGGATTTTTATAAGAAAGAGATTTTTCTACACATGTTTAAAAAAATGGATATGCATGCTTGAAGCATGTTAAAGATGCAAATGACCTATGGATCCAAACCTTTAAAAGAGAATAACATTAAATTCCCAAGTGAATGTGCGGTGGAATATTTACTCGAGTCAAACAATCCATTATTTTGCCCATTTACAAAACCTGACCTCATGATCATAGATGTTTGTAAAGTGATTTATCATGCGTAACGGGCTTTATTTTTGTTAGGAATGACTTATGGATTGGGAGTCAACACTCAGTTAAAAGTCCCCTGCCTCCCCCATTTCTTGACGATTGCCAAACCTGATATATAAATGCTAAAAAGAGTTTAGAATCCCTAAAAATTACAGGCACTTTTTGGGTATTATCTCTCTCTACATTTGTGCATTGTGTAATTCTATTTTAGATGTATACTTTTTTCTTAAATAAAACTTGAGTTTTTACTTTCCATTCATCTTGTAAACAAAAAAAAAAAGAGAAAAAGGCAATTAGATCACAACAAAATGAAAAATTTAGAGTTTATGTGTGGAAAGAATTTAAAGAAATAACAAATGTAAGTAAACAAAATTTATTCACATACCACAAATGAACACTAAAGTTTGGAAAAATTCCACTAGTTCAACCCTAATAGCTTGGGCATAACGGGCTATATTAATCAGGCGTAATGGGCTATATTTTCTTAAGGAATGACTTTTGGATTGGGAGTCAACACTCAGTTAAAAATCCCCCACCTCCCCTTTTCCTTATGAATGCAGAACTTGATATATAGAAACTAAGATAGTTTACAATCCCTTAAAGTTACAAACACTTTCTTGAATTATCTCACTATAAATTAGTGCATTGTGCATTTACATTTTAGATTTGTACTTTTTTCTTAAATCAAAACTTGAGTTTTCACTTGCCCTTCATCTCGTAATAAAGAAAGAAATAAAAGGCAAATAGATCACAACAAAATAAAAAGTTTAGAATATAAAGCAATAACAAATGTAAGTAAAGAAAATTTAAAGCAATAACAAATGTAAGTAAAGAAAATTTATTCACACACCACAAACGAACAAAAAAGTTTTGTTATCCAAGTTTGGGAAATTCCACTAGTTCAAGCCTTATAGCTCAGAATTTTTTAAGAAAATGATTTTTCTACACATGTTTTAAACAATGGATATGCATGCTTGAAACATGTTAAATATGCAAATGACCTATGGATCCAAACTTTTTAAAGATTATAACATTAAATTCCCAAGTGAACGTGCGGTGGGATATTTACCTGAGTGAAACAAGCCATTATTTTGCCCATTTATAAAAAAATGACGTAACGATCATAGATAATTGTAAAGTGATTTATCAGGCGTAATAGGCTATATTTTTTTAAGGAATGACTTACAGATTGGGAGTCAACACTCAGTTAAAAATCCCTCGCCTCCCCTTTTCCCGACGATTGCAAAATCTGATATATAAAAATTAAAAGGAGTTTACAATCCATAAAAATTACTGACACTTTTTGGAATTATCTCTCTCTACATTTGTGCATTGTGCATTTCAATTTTAGATGTATACTTTTTTCTTAAATCAAAACTTGAGTTTTCTCTTTCCCTTCATCTCCTAAAGAAAAAAAAAAGAAGGCAAATAGTTCACAACAAAATGAAAATTTTAGAGTTTATGTATGGAATGAATTTAAAGCAATAACAAGTGGAAGTAAAGTGAATTTATTCACACACCACAAATGAACACTAAAGTTTTTTTATCCGAGTTTGGGAAAATTCAACTAGTTCAACCCTAATAGGTCAGAATTTTTTAAGACAGAGATTTTTCTACACATGTTTATAAAAATGGATATGAATGCATGAAACATGTTAAAGATGCAAATGACCTATGGATCCAAACTTTTTAAAGAGAATAACATTAAATTCCAAAGTGAACGTGCGGTGGGATATTTACCCGAGTGAAACAAGCCAATATTTTGCCCATTTACAAAAAGCTAACCTAACAATCATAGATGATTGTAAAGTGATTTATCATGCGTAACGGGCTATATTTTTGTAAGGAATGACTTATGGATTGGGAGTCAACACTCCGTTAATAATCCCCCACCTCCCCCTTTCCCCTACGACTGCTGAACCTGATATATAAAAACTAAAAATAATTTACAATCCCTAAAAATTACACACTTTTTGGAATTATATCAATCTACATTTTTGAATTGTGCATTTCCATTTTAGATATATACTTTTTTTCTTAAATCAACACTTTGAGTTTTCACTTTCCCTTCATCTCGTAAACGAAGAAAGAGAAAAAAGGCAAATAGATCACAACAAAATGAAAATTTTAGACTTTATGTATGGAAAGAATTTAAAGCAATAACAAATGTAAGTAAAGAAAATTTATTGACACACCACAAATGAAAACTAAAGTTTTGTTATCCAAGTTTGGGAAAATTAAATTTGTTGAACCCTAATAGGTCAAAATTTTATAAGAAAGAAATATTTCTACACATGGTTTAAAAAATGGATATGCATTCTTGAAACATGTTAAAGATGCAAATGACCTATGGATCCAAACCTTTTAAAGAGAATAAATTTATAAACCCAAGTGAACGTGCGGTGGGATATTTACCGGAGTCAAACAAGCCATTATTTTGCCCGTTTACAAAAAGCTGACCTAACAATCATAGATGATTATAAAGTGATTTATCATGTGTAAAGGGTTATATTTTTGTAAGGAATGACTTATGGATTGGGAGTCAACACTCTGTTAAAAATCGCCCGCCCCCCTTTTCCCGATGATTACAGAACCTGATAAATAAAAACTAAAAAGAGTTTACAATCCCAAAAAGTTAAAAACACTTTTTGAAATTATCTCTCTCTACAATTCTGCATTGTGAATTTCCATTTTAGATGTATACATCTTTCTTAAATCAAAACTTGATTTTACACTTTCCCTTCAACTCGTAAACAAAAAAAGAGATAAAAGGCTAATAGATCACAAAAAAATGAAAATTTTAGAGTTTATGTATGGAATGAATTTAAAGTAATAACAAATTTAAGTAAAGAAAGTTTATTCACACAGCACAAATGAACACAAAAGTTTTCTTATCCAAGTTTGGGATAATTCCAGTTGTTCAACCCTAATAGATCGGAATTTTATCACAAAGGGAATTTTCTACACATGTTTTTAAAAAATGGATATGCATGCTTGAAATATGTAAAAGATGAAAAGGACCTATGGATCCAAACCTTTTAAAGAGAAAAACATTAAATTTCCAAGTGAACGTGCGGTGGGATATTTACCCGAGTCAGACAAGCCATTATTTTGCCCATTTACAAAAAGGTGACTTAACGTTCATAGATGATTGTGAAGTGATTTATCATGCGTGACGGGCTCTGTTTTTGTAAGGAATGACTTATGGATTGGGAGTCAACACTCAGTTAAAAATCCCCCGCCTCCCCTTTATCCTGAAGATTGAAGAGCCCGATATATAAAAATTAAAAATAGTTTACAATCCCTAAACATTACAGACACTTTTTGGAATTATCTCTCTCTAAATTTGTTCATTGTGCATTTCCATTTTTGATGTATAGTTTTTTCTTAAATCAAAACTTGATTTTTCACTTTCCCTTCATCTCGTAAAAAACAAAAAGAGACAAAAGGAAAATAGATCACAACAAAATGAAAGTTTTAGAGTTTATGTATGGAAAGAATTTAAAAAAACAACAAATGTAAGTAAAGTAAAATTTATTCACACACCACAAATGAACAGAAAAGTTATGTTATCCAAGTTTGGAAAATGAATAGAATTTAAACCCTACACCCTAATAGCTCGAAATCTTATAAGAAAGAGATTTTTCTACACATGTTTCAAAAAATGGATAGGCATGCTTGAAACATGTAAAACAAGCAAATGACTTATGGATCCATACCTTTTAAAAAAAAAAAAAAAAATTCCCAGGTGAACGTGCGGTGGGATTTTTACCCAAGTCAAATAAGCCATTATTTTTCCGATTTACAAAAAGCTGACCTAACGATCTTAGATGATTGTAAAGAGATTTATCATGCGTAACAGGCTTTATTTTTGTAAGGAATGACTTATGGATTGGTAGTCAACATCCAGTAAAAAATCCCCCGCCTCCCCCTTTTCTCGACGATTGCAGAACCTGATATATAAAAACTAAATAGAGTTTACAATCCCTAAAAATTACATACATCTTTTTTTAATTATTTGACTCTACATTTGTACATTGTGCATTTTCTTTTTAGTTGTATACTTTTTTCTTAAATAAAAAATTGAGTCACTTTTTGGAATTATCTGACTCTACATTTGTGCATTTTTCATTTCCATTTTAGATGTATGCTTTTTTCTTAATTAAAAAATTGAGATTTGACTTTCCATTTATCTCGTAAAAAAAAAGAGTTAAAAGGCAAATAGAACACAACAAATTGAAAATTTTAGAGTTTATATATAGAAAGAATTTAAAGCAATAACAACTGTAAGTAAAGAAAATTTATTCACACACCACAAATGAACACAAAAGTTTTGTTATCCAAGTTTGGGAATTTCCACTAGTTCAACCCTAATAGGTCGGAATTTTATAAGAAAAATATTTTTCTACACATGTTTTTAAAAAAGGATATGCATGCTTGCAACATATTAAAGATGCAAATGACCTATGGATCCAAACCTTTTAAAGATAATAACATTAAATTCCCAAGTGAACGTGCAGTGGGATATTTACAAAAAGCAGACCTAACGATCATAGATGATTGTAAAGTGATTTACCATGCGTAAATGGCTATCTTTTTGTAAGGAATGACTTTTGGAATGGGAGTCAACACTCAGTTAAAAATCCCCCGCCTCCCCGTTTTCCTGACAATTGCAGAACTTGATATATAGAAACTAAAAAGAGTTTATAATCCCTAAAATTTACAGACACTTTTTGGAATTATCTCTCTCTAAATTTGTGCATTGTGCATTTCTATTTTAGATGTATACTTTTTTCTTAAATCAAAACTAGAGTTTTCACTTTCACTTCATCTCGTAAACAAAAGAAAGAGATAAAAGGCAAATAGATCACAAAGAAATGAAAATTTTAGATACTATGTAGGGAAAGAATTCAAAGCAATAACAAATGTAAGTAAAGAAAATTTATTCACACACCACAATTGAACAAAAAAGTTTTGTTATCCAAGTTTGGGAAATTTTTCTACACATGTTTTAAAAAATGGATATACATGAGATGCAAATGACCTATGGATCCAAACGTTTTAAAGATAATAACATTACATTCCCAAAGACGTTCGGTGGGATATTTACCTGAATCAAACAAGCCATTATTTTGCCCATTTACAAAAAGCTTTCCTAACGATCATAGATGATTGTAAAGTGATTTATCATGCATAACGGGTTATATTTTTGAATGGAATGACTTATGGATTTGGGAGTCAACACTCAGTTAAAAATTCACCACCTCCTCCTTTTCCTGACGATTAGAGAACTTGATATATAAAAACGAAAAAGAGTTTACAATCCTTAAAAATTACTGTCACTTTTTTGGAATTATCTCTCTCTACAATTGTGCATTGTGCATTTCCATTTTAGATGTATACTTTTTTTCTTAAATCAAAACATGAGTTTTTACTTTCCCTTCATCTCGTAAAAAAAAAAAGGGATAAAAGGCAGCTCACAACTAAATGAAAATTTTTGAGTTTATGTATGGAAAAAATTTAAAGCAATAACAAATGTGAGTAAAGAAAATTTATTCACACACTAAAAATGAACACTAAAGTTTTGTTATCCCAGGTTTGGGAAAGTTCCAATAGTTCAACCCTAATAGCTCAGAATTTTATAAGAAACAGATTTTTCTACACATGTATTAAAAAATGGATTTGCATGCTTGAAACATGTTAAAGATGCAAATGACCTATGGATCCAAACCTTTCAAAGAGAATGACATTAAATTCCCAAGTGAAAGTTCGATGGGATATTTATCCTAGTCAAAGGAGCCATTATTTTGTCAATTTACAAAAAGCTGACTTAACGATAAAGATGATTATAAAGTGATTTATCATGCATAACAGGCTATATTTTTTTAAGGTATGGCTTTTGGATTGGGTGCCAACACTCAGTTAAAAATCCCCCGCCTCCCCCTTTTCCCGACGATTGCAGATCCTGATATATAAAAATTAAAAAGAGTTTATAATCCCTACAAATTACGAACAATTTTTTGAATTATCTCTCTCAACATTTGTGTATTGTGCCTTTCTAGTTTAGATGTATACTTTTTTCTTAAATCAAAACCTTCGTTTTCACTTTCACTTCTTCAAGTAAACCAAAAAAGAGATAAAAAGCAAATAGATCACAACACAATAAAATTTTTAGAGTTTATGTATGGAAAGAATTTAAACCAATAACAAATGTAAGTAAAGAATATTTATTCACACACCACAAATGAACACAAAGGTTTTGTTATCCAAGATTAGGAAATTCCACTAGTTCAACCCTATTAGCTCAGAATTTATAACAAAGAGATTTTTCTACACTTGTTTTAAAAAATGGTTATGCTTGCTTGAAAGATGTTAAAGATTCGAATGACCTATGGATCCAAACCTTTTAAAGATAATAACATTAAATTCCCAAGTGAACGTTCGGTGGGATATTTACCTGAGTCAAACAAGCCATTATTTTGCCCATTTACAAAAAGTTGACCTAACGATCATAGATGGTTTTAAAGTGATTTAACATGCACAACGGGCTATATTTTTGTATGGAATGACTTATGGAATGGGAGTCAACACTCAGTTAAAAATCCCCTGCTTCCCTTTTTCCTGACGATTGCAAAACCTGATATATAAAAACTAAAAAGAGTTTACAATCCCTAAAAATTACAGACACTTTTTGGAATTATCTCTCTCTACATTTGTGCATTGTGCATTTTCATTTTAGATGTATACTTTTTCCTTAAATCAAAACTTGAGTTTTCATTTTCCCTTCATCTCGTAAACAAAAAAAAATATAACAGGCAAATAAATCAAAACAAAATGAAAATTTTAGAGTTAACGTATGTAAAGAATTTAAAGCAATAACAAATGTAAGTAAAGAAAATATATTCACACACCACAAATGAACACAAAAGTTTTGCTATACAAGTTTGGGAAATTCCACTAGTTCAACACTAATAGCTCGAAATTTTATAAGAAAGTGATTTTTCTACACATGTTTTAAAAAAGGATGTGCATGCTTGAAACATGTTAAATATGCAAAAGACCTATGGATCCAAACCTTTCAAAGAGAATAACATTAAATTCCCAACTGAACGTGCGGTGGGATATTTTCCCGAGTCAAACAAGCCATTATTTTGCCCATTTAAAAAAGCCGACCTAACCATCATAGATGATTGTAAAGTGATTTATCTTGTATAATAGGCTATATTTTTTTCAGGAATGGCATATGAATTGGGAGTCAACACTCAGTTAAAATTCCCCCACCGCCCTCTTTTCCCGATGATTGCATAACCTGATATATAATAAATAAAATGAATTTAAAATCCACAAAAATTACAAACACTTTTTGGAATCATCTTTCTCTACATTTGTGCATTGTACTTTTTTCTTAAATCAAATTTTGATTTTTCACTTTCCCTTCATCTCGTAAACAAAAAAGAGATAAAAGGCAAATAGATCACAACAAAATGAAAATTTAGAGTTTATGAATAGAAAGAATTTAATGCAATTACAAACCTAAGTAAAGAAAATTTATTCACACACCACAAATGAATACGCAATTTTTGTAATCGAAATTTGGGAAATTCCAATAGTTCAACTCTAATAAGTAGGAATTTTAAAAGAAAGGGATTTTTCTACACATGTTTTAAAACATGGATATGCATGCTTAAAACTTGTTAAAGATGCAAATTACCTATGGATCCAAACCTTTTAAAGAGAATAAAATTAAATTCCAAATTGATCATGCGGTGGGATATTTTCTCTAGTCAAACAAGCCATTATTTTGCCCATTAACAAAAACTTGACCCTGCGATCATTGATGATTGTAACGTGATATATCATACATAACTGGCTATATGTTTGTAAGGAATGACTTATGGATTGGGAGTCAACATTCAATCAAAAATCCCATGCCTCCCCCTTTTCTCGACGATTGCAGAACTTGATATATACAAAACTTTAAAGATTTTACAATTCCAAAAAATTATAGACACTTTTTGGAATTATATCTCTCTACATTTGTGCATTGTGCATTTCCATGTTAAATGTATACTTTTTTTCTTAAATCAAAACTTGAATTAGTTATCACTTTCCCTTCATCATGTAAACATAAAAAGAGATAAGAGGCAAATAGATCACAACAAAATGAAAATTTTATAGTTTATGTATGGAAAGAATTTGAAGCCATAAAAAATGTAAGTAAAGAAAATTTATTCACACACCACAAATGAACACAAAAGTTTTGTTATCCAAGTTTGCGAAGTTCCACTAGATCAACCCAAATAGCTCGGAATTTTATAAGAAAGTGATTTTTCTACACATGTTTTAAAAAATGGATATGCATGCTTGAAACATGTTACAGATGCAAAGGACGTGTGGATCCAAAATTTTTAAAGAGAATAACATAAAATTCCCAAGTGAACGTGCGATTGGATATTTACTCGAGTCAAACAAGCCTTTATTTTTCCCATTTATAAAAAGTTGACGTAGCGATCATATATGATTGGAAATTGATTTATCAAGCATAACAAGCTTTATTTTTTGTATAGAATGACTTATGGATTGGGAGTCAACACTCAGTTAAAAATCCCCCGCCTCCCCCTTTTCCCGACGATTGCAGAACCTGATATATAAAACCTAAAAAGTCTTTACAATCCCTAAAAATTACAGACACTTTTTGGAATTATCTCTCTCTACATTTGTGCATTGTGCATTTCCATTTTAGATGTATACTTTTTTCTTAAATCAAAACTTGAGTTTTCACTTTCGTTTCATTTGGTAAACAAAAAAAAGAGATAAAAGGCAAATAGATCACAACAAAATGAAAATTTTAGAGTTCATGTATGGAAAGAATTTAAAGCAATAACAAACGTAACTAAAGAAAAAAAATTTCACACCACAAATGAATACGAAATTTTTGTTATCGAAGTTTGGAAAATTCCACTAGATCAACCCTAATAGCTCGGAATTTGAAAAGAAAAATATTTTTCTACGCATGTTTTAAAAAATGGATATGTATGCGTGAAACATGTTAAAGTTGCAAATGGCCTATGGATCAAAACTTTTTAAAGAGAATAACAATAAATTCCCAAGTGAACATGCGGTGGGATAATTACCCGAGTCAAACAAGCCATTATTTTGCCCATTTTTAAAAAGCTGACCTTGCGATCATAGATTATTTTAAAGTGATATATCATGCATAACGGGCTATATTTTGGTAAGGAATGACTTATGGATTGGGAGTCAACATTCAGTTAATAATCCCCTACCTCCCTCTTTTCCCGATGATTGTAGAACCTGATATGTAAAAAACTAAAAAAAGTTTACAATCCCTAAAGATTACAAACACTTTTTGGAATTATATCTCTCAACATTTGTGCATTGAGCATTTCCATTTTAGATATATACTTTTTTCTCAAATCAAAACTTGAATTTTCACTTTCCCTTCATCTCGTAAACAAAAAATGATATAAAAGGCAATTAGATCAGAACAAAATGAAAATTTTAGATTTAATGTGTGGAAATAATTTAAAGCAATAATAAATGTAAGTAAAGAAAATTTATTCCCACACCACAAATGAACACAAAATTTTTGTTATCCAAGTATGGGAAATTCCACTAGTTCAACCCTAATAGCTCGGAATTTAATAAGAAATAGATTTTTCTAGACATGTTTTAAAAAATGGATATGCATGTTCGAAACATGTTAAAGAAGCAAATGACCTATGATTCCAAACCTTTTAAAGAGAATAACATTAACTTCCTAAGTGAACGTGCGGTGGCATAGTTACCCGTCTCAAACAAGCCATTATTTTGCCCATTTACAAAAAGCTCACCTAACAATCATAAATGATTGTAAAGTAATTGATCATGAGTAACGGGATATATTTTTGTAAGGAATGACTAATGGATTTGGAGTCAACGCTCAGTTAAAAATCCCTCCCCCCCTCCTCCTTGTCCATACAATTGTAGAACCTGATATATAATTCAAAAAATAATTACAGACACTTTTTGGAATTATCTTTCTCTACATTTGTGCGTTGTGCATTTCCATTTGAGATTTATACTTTTTTCTTAAATCAAAACTTGAGTTTTCACTTTCCCTTCATCTCGTAAACAAAAAATGAGATGAAAGTCAAAAAGATCACAATAAATGAAAATTGTAGAGTTTATGTATGGAAAGAATTTAAACCAATAACAAACGTAATTATAGAAAAAATTTTCACACACCACAAAAGAACATGAAATTTTTGTTATTGAAGTTTCGAAAATTCCACTAGTTCAACCTTAATAGCTCGGAATTTTAAAAGAAAGAGATTTTTCTATGCATATTTTAAAAAATAGATATTCATGCTTGAAACATGTTAAAGATGAAAATGACCAATGGATCAAAACCTTTGAAAGAGAATAACATTAAATTCCCAAGTGAATGTGAGGTGGGATAATTACCCGAGTTAAACAAACCATTATTTTGCCCATTTAGAAAAGTTGACCTAATGATCATAGATGATTGTAAAGTGATTTATCATGCAGAACGGGGTATATTTTTGTATAGAATAACTTATGGATTGGGAGTCAATACTTAGTTAAAAATCCCCCACCTCCCCTTTTCCCGACGATTGTTGAACCTCATATATAAAAACTAAATAGAGTTTACAATCCCTAAAATTTACAGACACTTTTTTGAATTATCTCTCTCTAAATTTTTGCATTGTGCATTTCCATTTTATATATATACTTTTTTCATAAATCAAAACTTGAGTTTTCTTTTTCCCTTCACCTCGTACACAAAAAAAGAGATAAAAGGCAAATACATCATAACAAAATAAAAATTTTAGAGTTTGTATATGGAAAGAATATAAAGCAATAAAAAATGTAAGTAAAGAAAATTTATTCACACACACAAATGAACACAAAAGTTTTGTTATCCAAGTTTGGGAAATTCCACTAGTTCAACCCTAATAGCTCGGAATTTTATAAGAAAGAGATTTTTCTACACATGTTTTAAAAAAAGGATATGCATGCTTGAAACATGTTAAAGAATAAAATAACCTATGGATCCAAACCTTCTAAAGAGAATAACATTAAATTCCCAAGTGAACGAGTGGTGGGATATTTACCCGAGTCAAACAAGCCATTCTTTTGCCCATTTACAAAAAGCTAACCTAACGTTCATAGATGATTGTAATTTGTTTTATCATATGCAACGGGCTATATGTTTGGAAGGAATGACTTAAGGATTGGGAGTCAACACTCAATTAAAAATCCCCCGCCTCCCCCTTTTCTCGACGATTGCAGAACCTAATATATTAACAACTTAAGAGAGTTTACAATGCCTAAAAATTACAAACACTTTTCTGTATTATCTCTCTCTACATTTTTGCATTGTGCATTTCCATGTTAGATGTATACTTTTTTCTTAAATTAATACTTGAGTTTTCACTTTCCCTTCACCTCGTAAACATAAAAAGTGATAAAAGGCAAATAGATCCCAACAAAATGAAAATTTTAGAGTTTATGTATTGAAAGAATTTAAAGAAATAACAAACGTAAGTAAAGAAAATTTATTCACACACCACAAATGAACACAAAAGTTTTGTTATCCAAGTTTGGGAAATTCCACTAGTTCGACCCTAAAAACTCGGAATTTTAAAAGAAAAAGATTTTTCTACGCATGTTTTAAAAAATGGATATGCATTCTTGAAACATGTTAAAGATGCAAATGACCTATGGATCCAAACCTTTTGAAGAGAATAACATTAAATTCCGAAGTGAATGTGCGGTGGGATATTTACCCGAGTCAAACAAGCCTTTATTTTGCCAATTTATAAAAAGCTGAGCTAATGATCATAGATGATTGGAAAGTGATTTATCATGTGTAATGGGCTATATTTTTGGTAGGAATGACTTATGGATTGGGAGTCAATACTCTATTAAAAAACCCCCGACTCCCCCTTTTCTCGACGTTCGCTGAACTTGATATATAAAAACTAAAAATACTTTACAAGCCCTCAAAGATTAGAGGTACTTTTTAGAATTTTCTCTCCCTACATTTCTACATTGTACATTTCCATTTTAGATATATACTTTTTTCTTAAATCAAAACTTGAGTTTTGACTTTCCCTTTATCACGTAAACAAAAAAGAGATTAAATGCAAATAAATCACAACAAAATGTCAAATTTAGAGTTAATGTAAGTAAAGAATTTAAAGCAGTAAAAATGTAAGTAAAGAAAATTTATTCACACACCACAAATGATCACAAGAGTTTTGTTATCCAAGTTTGGGAAATTCCACTAGTTCAACCCAAATAGCTTTGAATTTTATAAGAAAGAGATTTTTCTACACATGTTTTAAAAAATGGATACACATGCTTGAAACATGTTAAAGATGCAAATGACCTATGGATCCAAACCTTTTAAAGAGAATAAAATTAAATTCCGAAGTGAACGTGCGGTGGGATATTTACCCGTGTCAAACAAGCAAATATTTTGCCCATTTACAAAAAGCTGACATTGCGATTATAGATGATTGTAAAGTGATATATCATGCGTAATGGGCTATATTTTGTTAGGACTAACTTATGGATTGGGAGTCAACACATAGTTAAAAATCCCCCGCCTCCCCCTTTTCCCGATGATAGTAGAACTAGATATATAAAAACTAAAAAGAGTTTACAATCCCTAAAAATTACAGACATTGTTTGGAATTATCTCTCTCTACATTTGTGCATTGTGCATTTATATTTTATATGTATTCTTTTTTCTTAAATCAAAACTTGAGTTTTCACTTTCCCTTAATCTCGTAAACAAAAAAAGTAGTAAAAGTCAAAAAGATCACGACAAAATGAAAATTTTAGAGTTTATGTATGGAAAGAATTTAAGAAATAACAAATGTAAGTAAATAAAATTTATTCACACACCACAAATGAACACAAAATTTTTGTTATCCAAGTTTGGGAAATTCCACTAGTTCAACCCTTATAGCTCGAAATTTTATAAGAAAGGTATTTTTCAACACTTGTTTTAAAAAATGGATATGAATGCTTGAAACATGTTAAAGATTCAAATGACCTATGATTCCAAAGCTTTTAAAGAGAATAATATTAAATTCGAAAGTGAACATGCGGTGGGAAATTTACTTGACTCATTCAAACCATTATTTTGCCCAATTACAAAAAGCTGACCTAACGATCATAGATGAATGTAAAGTGATTTATCATGCGTAACGGGCTATATTTTTTTAACAAATGACTTATGGATTGGGAGTCAACACTCAGTTAAAAATCCCTGCCTCCCCCTTTTCCCAACGATTGCTGAACCTGATATATAGAAACTTAATAGAGTTTCATTCCCTAAAATTTACAGACACTCTTTGGAATTACCTCTCTCTAAATTTGTGCATTGTGCATTTCCATTTTAGATATATACATTTTTCATAAATCAAAACTTGAGTTTTCACTTGCGCTTCACCTCATACACAAAAAAAAGACATAAAAGGCAAGTAGATCATAACAAAATGAAAATTTTAGAGTTTATGTGTGGAAAGAATATAAAGCAATAAAAAATGTAAGTAAAGAAAATTTATTCATACACACAAATGAACACAAAAGTTTTGTTATCCAAGTTTGGGAAATTCCACTAGTTCAACCCTAATAGCTCGGAATTTATAGGAAAGAGATTTTTCTACACATGTTTTAAAAAATGGATATGCATGCTTGAAACATGTTAAAGAATAAAATGACCTATGGATCCAAACCTTTTAAAGAGAAGAACATTAAATTCCCAACTGAACGAGCGAAGGGATATTTACCCGAGTCAAACAAGCCATTCTTTTGCCCATTTACAAAAAGCTAACCTAACGTTCATAGATGATTGTAATGTGATTTACCCTGCGTAACGGGCTACATATTTGGAAGGAATGACTTATGGATTGGGAGTCAACACTCAGTTAAAAATCCCCCAACGATTACAGAACCTAATATATTAAAAACTTAAAAGAGTTTAAAATGCCTAAAAATTATAGACACTTTCTGAATTATCTTTCTCTACATTTTGGCATTGTGCATTTCCATTTTAGATGTATACTTTTTTCTTAAATCGATTCTTGAGTTTTCACTTTCCCTTCACCTCGTAAACAAAAAAAAGAGATAAAAGGCAAATAGATCCAAACAAAATGAAAATTTCAGAGTTTATGTATGGAAAGAATTTCAAGCAATAACAAATGTAAGTAAAAAATATTTATTCACACACCACAATTGAACACAAAAGTTTTGTTACCCAAGTTTGGGAAATTCCACTAGTTCGACCCTAATAACTCGAAATTTTAAAAGAAATTTTTTTTACTACGCATGTTTTAAAAAATGGATATGCATGCTTGAAACATGTTAAAGACGCAAATGACCTATGGATCCATACCTTTTAAAGAGAATAACATTAAATTTCCAAGTAAATGTGAGGTGGGATATTTACCTAAGTCAAACAAGCCTTTATTTTGCCAATTTTCATAAAGCTGACCTAACGAACATAGATGATTGGAAAGTGATTTATCATGCGTAATGAGCTATATTTTTGGTTGGAGTGACTTATGGATTGGGAGTCAACACTCAGTTAAAAAACCCCTGCCTCCCCCTTTTCTCGACGATCGCTGAACCTGATATATAAATACTAAAAATACTTTAAAATCCCTAAAAATTCCAAAACACTTTTCAGAATTATCTCTCCCTACATTCGTGAATTGAGCATTTCCATTTTAGATGTATACTTTTTTCTTAAATCAAAAATTGAGTTTTCACTTTCCCTTCATCACGTAAACAAAAAAAGAGATTAAAGGCAAATAGATCTCAACAAAATGTAAATTTTAGAGTTAATGTATGTAAAGAATTTAAAGCAGTAACAAATGTATGAAAAGAAAATTTATTCACACACCCAAATGAACACAAAAGTTTTGTTATCCAAGTTTAGGAAATTCCATTAGTTCAACCCGAATAGCTCGAAATTTTATAAGAAATAGATTTTTGTACACATGTTCTAAAAATGGATATGCATTCTTGAAACATGTTAAAGATGCAAATGACGTATGGATCCAAACATTTTAAAGAGAATAACATTAAAATCCCAAGTGAACGTGCGGTGGGATATTTACCTGAGTCAAACAATCCATTATTTTGATCATTTACAAAAAACTGACCTTGCGATCATATATGATTGTAAAGTGATATATGATGCGTAACGGGCTATATTTATGGTAGGAATGATTTATGGATTGGGAGTCAACACACAGTTAAAAATCCCTCGCCTCCCCCTTTTCCAGATGATTGTAGAACCTGATATATAAAAACTAAAAAGAGTTTACAATCACCAAAATTTACAGACATTGTTTGGAATTATCTCTCTCTAAATTTTTGCATTGTGCATTTATATTTTAGGTGTATACTTTTTCTTAAATCAAAACTTGAGTTTTCGCTTTCCCTTAATCTCGTAAAAAAAATAATAAAAGGCAAAAAGGTCACGACAAAATGAAAATTTTAGAGTTTATGTATAGAAAGCATTTATAGAAATAAAAAATGTAAGTAAAGAAAATTTATTCACACACCACAAATGAACACAAAAAGTTTGCTATCCAAGTTTGGTAAATTCCACTAGTTCAACCCTAATAGCTCGAAATTTTATGAGAAAGGTATTTTTCAACACATGTTTTAAAAAATGGATATGAATGCTTGAAACTTGTTCAAGATGCAAATGACCTATGATTCCAAACCATTTAAAGAGAATAATATTAAATTCCCAAGTGAACGTGCGGTGGGAAATTTACTCGACTCAAACATACCATTATTTTGCCTATTTACAAAAAGCTGACCTAACGATCATAGATGATTGTAAAGTGATTTATCATGCGTAACGGGCTATATTTTTTGTAAGGAATGACTAATGGATTGGGAGTCAACACTAAGATAAAAATCCCACCCCCCCCCCCCCCCCCCCCTCCCACTTTTCCCCACGATTGCTGAACCTAATATATAAAAACTAAAAAGAGTTTACAATCCCTAAAAATTACAAACACTATTTGGAATTATCTCCCTCTACATTTGTGCATTGTGCATTTCTATTTTAGATGTCTACTTTTTTCTTAAATAAAAAGTTGAGCTTTCACTTTCCCTTAATCTCGTAAACAAAAAAAGAGATAACAAGCAAATAGATCACAATAAAATGAAAATTGCATAAACTTTTTTGAATGATCTCTCTCTTCATTTTTGCATTGAGCATTTCCATTTTTTATGTATACTTTTTTCGTCAATCAAAACTTGAGTTTTCACTTTCCCTTCATCTCGTAAAAAAAAAGAGAGATAAAAGGCAAATAGATCACAACAAAATGAAATATTTAGAGTTTATGTATGGAAAGAATATAAAACAATAACAAATGCAAATACAGAAAATTTATTCACACACCACAAATGAACAGAAAAGTTTTGTTATCCAAGTTTGGGAAATTCCACTAGTTCAACCGTAATTGCTCTGAATTTTATAAGGAAGAGACTATTCAACACATGTTTTAAAAAATGGGTATGCATGCTTTAAACATGTTAAAGATGCAAATGACCTATGGATCCAAACCTTTTAAAGAGAATAACTTTAATTTTCCAAGTGAACGTGCGGTAGGATATTTACCCGAGTCAAACAAGTCATTATTTTGCCCATTTACAAAAAGCTAACCTAGAGATCATAGATGAGTGTAAAGTGCTTTATCATGTGTAGCGGGCTATATTTTTGTAAGGAATGACTTATGGATTGGGAGCCAACCCTCAGTTAAAAATCCCCCGCCTCCCCCTTTTCCCGACGATTGTAGAACCTGTTATATAAAAACTAAAAAGAGTTTACAATCCTAAAAAATTTCATACACTTTGTGGAATTATCTCTCTCTACATTTGTACATTTTACAGTTCCATTTTAGATGTATACTTTTTTCTTAAATCAAAACTTGAGCTTTCACTTTCCCTTCATCTCGTAAACAAAAAAAGATATAAAAGGCAAATAAATCACAACAAAATGAAAATTTTAGAGCTTATGAATAGAAGGAATTTAACGCAATGAAAAATGTAAGTAAAGAAAGTTTCTTCAAACATGACAAATGAACACAAAAGTTTTGTTATCCAAGTTAGGGAGATTCCACTACTTCAACCATAATAGCTCGGAATTTTATAAGAAAGAGATTTTTCTACACATGTTTTAAAAATTAGATATGCATGCTTGAAACATGTTAAAGATTCAAATGACCTATGGATCCAAACCTTTAAAAGAGAATAATATAAAATTCCAAAGAAAACGTGTGATGGGATTTTTACGAGAGTGAAACAAGCCGTTACATTGCCCATTTATAAAAAATTGACCCTATCAATCATAGATGTTTGTAAAGTGATTTATCATGCGTAATAGGGTATATTTTTGTGAGGAATGACTAATGGATTGGGAGTCAACACTCAGTTAAAAATCCCCCACCTCCCCCTATTCCCGATGATTGCAGAACCAGATATATAAAAACTAAAAAGAGTTTACAATCCCTAAAAATTACAGAATCTTTTTGGAATGATCTCTCTCTACATTTGTGCATTGTGCATTTACATTTCAGATGTATTCTTTTTTCTTAAATCAAAACTTGAGTTTTTACAATCCCTTAATCTCGTAAACAAAAAAAGACATCAAAGGCAAATAGATCACCACAAAATGAAAATTTAGAAGTTTATGTTCGGAAAGAATTTAAGGTTATAATGAAAGTAAGTAAAGAAAATTTATTCACACACCAGAAATGAACACAAAAGTTTTGTTATCCTAGTTTGGGAAATTCCACTAGTTCAACCATAATAGCTCGGAATTTTATAAGAACGAGATTTTTCTACACATGTTTTAAAAAATGGATATGCATGCTTGAAACATGTTAAAGATACAAATGACCTATGGATCTAAACCTTTTAAAGAGAATAACATTAACTTCCCAAGTGAACGTGCAGTGGGATATTTACCCGAGTCAAACAAGCAATTATTTTCCCATTTACAAATAGTGACCTAACGATCATAGATGATTGTAAAGTGATTTATCATGCGTAACGGGATATATTTTTTTAAGGAATGACTTATGGATTGGGAGTCAACACTCAGTTAAAAATTCCCCGCCTCCAAATTTTCTTGACTTTTGGAGAATCTGATATATAAAAACTAAAAAGAGTTTACAATCCCTAAAAATTATAGACACTTTTTGGAATTATTGCTCTCTACATTTGTGCATTGCGCATTTCCATTTTAGATGTATATTTTTTTCTTAAATCAACACTTCAGTTTCTACTTTCCCTTCATCTCGTAAACAAAAAAAGAGATAAAGGGAAAATAGATCACAACAAAATAAAAATTTTCCGGTTTATGTATGGAAAGAATTTAAAGCAATAACAAATGTAAGTAAAGAAAATTTATTCACACTCCAAAAATGAACACAAAAGTTTTGTTATCAAAGTTTGGGAAATTCCACTAGTTCAACCCTAATAGCTCGGAATTTTATAAGAAAAAGATTTTCCTACACATGTTTTAAAAAATGGATATGCATGTTTGAAACATGTTAAATATGCAAATGACCTATGGATCCAAACCTTTTAAAGAGAATAACATTAAATTCCCAAGTGAACATGCGGTGGGATATTTACCTGAGTCAAACAAGCCATTATTTTGCCCATTTGCAAAAAGCTGACCTACCATCATGGATGATTGCAAAGTGATTTATAATGCGTAATGGGCTATATTTTTGTAAGGAATGACTTATGGATTGGGAGTCAACACTCAGTTAAAAATCCCCTACCTCCCCCTTTTCCTGACGATTGCAGAACCTGATATATAAAAAAACTTAAAAGAGTTTACAATTTCTAAAAATTACACACACTTTTAGGAATTATCTCTCTCTACATTTGTGCATTGTGCATTTCCATTTTAGATGTATACTTTTTACTTAAATCAAAATTTGAGTTTTCACTTTCCCTTCATCTCGAAAACAAAAAAAGAGATAAAAGGCAAATAGCTCACAAAAAAATGAAAATTTTAGAGTTTATGTATGGAAAGAATTTAAAGCCAAAACAAATGTACGTAAATAAAATTTATTCACACACAATGAATGAACACAAAAGTTTTGTTATCCAAGTTTGGAAATTTTCACTAGTTCCACTCTGATAGCTCGGAATTTTATATGAAAGAGTACACATGTTTTAAAAAATGGATATGCATGCTTGAAACATGTTAAAGATGCAACTTTCCTATGGATCCAAACTTTTTAAAGAGAATAACATTAAATTCCCTAGTGTACATGTGGTCGGATATTTACCTGAGTCAAACCAGCCATTATTTTGCCCATTTACAAAACGCAGACACTACGATCATAGAGGAGTGTAAAGTGATTTATCATGCATAGCGGGCTATATTTTTGTAAGGAATGACTTATGGATTGAGAGTCAACACTCAGTCAAAAATCCCCGCCTCCCCCCTTTTCCTGACGATTGCAGAACCTCATATATAACAACTAAAAAGAGTTTACAATCCCTAAAAATTAAAAACACTTTTTGGAATTATCTCTCTCTACATTTGTGCATTGTGTGTTTCCATTTTAGATGTATACTTTTTTCTTAAATAAAAACTAGATTATTCACCTTCCCTTCATCTCGTAAACAAAAAAAAGATATAAAAGGCTTAGATCATAACAAAATGTAAATTTTAGAGTTTATGTAAGGAAAAAATTTAAAGAAATAAAAACTGTAAGTAAAGAAAATTTATTCACACACCACAAATGAACACAAAAGTTTTGTTATCCAAGTTTTGGAAATTCCACTAGTTCAACCCAAATTGCTCGGAATTTTATACGAAAAAAATTTTTCTACACTTGTTTTACAAAATCGATAACAATGCTTGAAACATGTTAAATATGCAAATGACCTATGGATCCTAACCTTTTAAAGAGAATAACATTAAATTCCCAACTGAACGAGCGAAGGGATATTTACCCGAGTCAAACAAGCCATTCTTTTGCCCATTTACAAAAAGCTAACCTAACGTTCATAGATGATTGTAATGTGATTTACCCTGCGTAACGGGCTACATATTTGGAAGGAATGACTTATGGATTGGGAGTCAACACTCAGTTAAAAATCTCCCAACGATTACAGAACCTAATATATTAAAAACTTAAAAGAGTTTAAAATGCCTAAAAATTATAGACACTTTCTGAATTATCTTTCTCTACATTTTGGCATTGTGCATTTCCATTTTAGATGTATACTTTTTTCTTAAATCGATTCTTGAGTTTTCACTTTCCCTTCACCTCGTAAACAAAAAAAAGAGATAAAAGGCAAATAGATCCAAACAAAATGAAAATTTTAGAGTTTATGTATGGAAAGAATTTCAAGCAATAACAAATGTAAGTAAAAAATATTTATTCACACACCACAATTGAACACAAAATTTTTGTTACCCAAGTTTGGGAAATTCCACTAGTTCGACCCTAATAACTCGGAATTTTAAAAGAAATTTTTTTTACTACGCATGTTTTAAAAAATGGATATGTATGCTTGAAACATGTTAAAGATGCAAATGACCTATGGATCCATACCTTTTAAAGAGAATAACATTAAATTTCCAAGTAAATGTGAGGTGGGATATTTACCTAAGTCAAACAAGCCTTTATTTTGCCAATTTTCATAAAGCTGACCTAACGATCATAGATGATTGGAAAGTGATTTATCATGCGTAATGAGCTATATTTTTGGTTGGAGTGACTTATGGATTGGGAGTCAACACTCAGTTAAAAAACCCCTGCCTCCCCCTTTTCTCGACGATCGCTAAACCTGATATATAAATACTAAAAATACTTTAAAATCCCTAAAAATTCCAAAACACTTTTTAGAATTATCTCTCCCTACATTCATGAATTGAGCATTTCCATTTTAGATGTATACTTTTTTCTTAAATCAAAAATTGACTTTTCACTTTCCCTTCATCACGTAAACAAAAAAAGAGATTAAAGGCAAAAAGATCTCAACAAAATGTAAATTTTAGAGTTAATGTATGTAAAGAATTTAAAGCAGTAACAAATGTATGAAAAGAAAATTTATTCACACACCCCAAATGAACACAAAAGTTTGTTATCCAAGTTTAGGAAATTCCATTAGTTCAACCCGAATAGCTCGAAATTTTATAAGAAATAGATTTTTGTACACATGTTCTAAAAATGGATATGCATTCTTGAAACATGTTAAAGATGCAAATGACGTATGGATCCAAACATTTTAAAGAGAATAACATTAAAATCCCAAGTGAACGTGCGGTGGGATATTTACCTGAGTCAAACAATCCATTATTTTGATCATTTACAAAAAACTGACCTTGCGATCATATATGATTGTAAAGTGATATATGATGCGTAACGGGCTATATTTTTGGTAGGAATGATTTATGGATTGGGAGTCAACACACAGTTAAAAATCCCTCGCCTCCCCCTTTTCCAGATGATTGTAGAACCTGATAAATAAAAACTAAAAAGAGTTTACAATCACCAAAATTTACAGACATTGTTTGGAATTATCTCTCTCTAAATTTTTTCATTGTGCATTTATATTTTAGGTGTATACTTTTTCTTAAATCAAAACTTGAGTTTTCACTTTCCCTTAATCTCGTAAAAAAAATAATAAAAGGCAAAAAGGTCACGACAAAATGAAAATTTTAGAGTTTATATATAGAAAGAATTTATAGAAATAAAAAATGTAAGTAAAGAAAATTTATTCACACACCACAAATGAACACAAAAAGTTTGCTATCCAAGTTTGGTAAATTCCACTAGTTCAACCCTAATAGCTCGGAATTTTATGAGAAAGGTATTTTTCAACACATGTTTTAAAAAATGGATATGAATGCTTGAAACTTGTTCAAGATGTAAATGACCAAAGATTCCAAACCATTTAAAGAGAATAATATTAAATTCCCAAGTGAACGTGCGGTGGGAAATTTACTCGACTCAAACATACCATTATTTTGCCCATTTACAAAAAGCTGACCTAACGATCATAGATGATTGTAAAGTGATTTATCATGCGTAACGGGCTATATTTTTTGTAAGGAATGACTAATGGATTGGGAGTCAACACTAAGATAAAAATCCCCCCCCCCCCCCCCCCCCCCCCCCCCCCCTCCCACTTTTCCCCACAATTGCTGAACCTGATATATAAAAACTAAAAAGAGTTTACAATCCCTAAAAATTACAAACACTATTTGGAATTATCTCCCTCTACATTTGTGCATTGTGCATTTCTATTTTAGATGTCTACTTTTTTCTTAAATAAAAAGTTGAGCTTTCACTTTCCCTTAATCTCGTAAACAAAAAAAGAGATAACAAGCAAATAGATCACAATAAAATGAAAATTGCATAAACTTTTTTGAATGATCTCTCTCTTCATTTTTGCATTGAGCATTTCCATTTTTTATGTATACTTTTTTCGTCAATCAAAACTTGAGTTTTCACTTTCCCTTCATCTCGTAAAAAAAAAGAGAGATAAAAGGCAAATAGATCACAACAAAATGAAATATTTAGAGTTTATGTATGGAAAGAATATAAAACAATAAAAAATGCAAATAAAGAAAATTTATTCACACACCACAAATGAACAGAAAAGTTTTGTTATCCAAGTTTGGGAAATTCCACTAGTTCAACCGTAATTGCTCTGAATTTTATAAGGAAGAGATTTTTCAACACATGTTTTAAAAAATGGGTATGCATGCTTTAAACATGTTAAAGATGCAAATGACCTATGGATCCAAACCTTTTAAAGAGAATAACTTTAATTTTCCAAGTGAACGTGCGGTAGGATATTTACCCGAGTCAAACAAGTCATTATTTTGCCCATTTACAAAAAGCTAACCTAGAGATCATAGATGAGTGTAAAGTGCTTTATCATGTGTAGCAGGCTATATTTTTTTAAGGAATGACTTATGGATTGGGAGCCAACCCTCAGTTAAAAATCCCCCGCCTCCCCCTTTTCCCGATGATTGTAGAACCTGTTATATAAAAACTAAAAAGAGTTTACAATCCTAAAAAATTTCATACGCTTTGTGGAATTATCTCTCTCTACATTTGTACATTTTACATTTCCATTTTAGATGTATACTTTTTTCATAAATCAAAACTTGAGCTTTCACTTTCCCTTCATCTCGTAAACAAAAAAAGATATAAAAGGCAAATAAATCACAACAAAATGAAAATTTTAGAGCTTATGAATAGAAGGAATTTAACGCAATGAAAAATGTAAGTAAAGAAAGTTTCTTCAAACATGACAAATGAACACAAAATTTTGGTTATCCAAGTTAGGGAGATTCCACTACTTCAACCCAAATAGCTCGGAATTTTATAAGAAAGAGATTTTTCTACACATGTTTTAAAAATTAGATATGCATGCTTGAAACATGTTAAAGATTCAAATAACCTATGGATCCAAACCTTTAAAAGAGAATAACATAAAATTCCAAAGTGAACGTGTGATGGGATTTTTACGAGAGTGAAACAAGCCGTTACATTGCCCATTTATAAAAAATTGACCCTATCAATCATAGATGTTTGTAAAGTGATTTATCATGCGTAATAGGGTATATTTTTGTGAGGAATGACTAATGGATTGGGAGTCAACACTCAGTTAAAAATCCCCCACCTCCCCCTATTCCCGATGATTGCAGAACCAAATATATAAAAACTAAAAAGAGTTTACAATCCCTAAAAATTACAGAATCTTTTTGGAATGATCTCTCTCTACATTTGTGCATTGTGCATTTACATTTCAGATGTATTCTTTTTTCTTAAATCAAAACTTGAGTTTTTACAATCCCTTAATCTCGTAAACAAAAAAAGACATCAAAGGCAAATAGATCACCACAAAATGAAAATTTAGAAGTTTATGTTCGGAAAGAATTTAAGGTTATAATGAAAGTAAGTAAAGAAAATTTATTCACACACCAGAAATGAACACAAAAGTTTTGTTATCCTAGTTTGGGAAATTCCACTAGTTCAACCATAATAGCTCGGAATTTTATAAGAACGAGATTTTTCTACACATGTTTTAAAAAATGGATATGCATGCTTGAAACATGTTAAAGATACAAATGACCTATGGATCTAAACCTTTTAAAGAGAATAACATTAACTTCCCAAGTGAACGTGCAGTGGGATATTTACCCGAGTCAAACAAGCAATTATTTTCCCATTTATGAATAGTGACCTAACGATCATAGATGATTGTAAAGTGATTTATCATGCGTAACGGGATATATTTTTTTAAGGAATGACTTATGGATTGGGAGTCAACACTCAGTTAAAAATTCCCCGCCTCCAACTTTTCTTGACTTTTGGAGAATCTGATATATAAAAACTAAAAAGAGTTTACAATCCCTAAAAATTATAGACACTTTTTGGAATTATTGCTCTCTACTTTTGTGCATTGCGCATTTCCATTTTAGATGTATATTTTTTTCTTAAATCAAAACTTAAGTTTCTACTTTCCCTTCATCTCGTAAACAAAAAAAGAGATAAAGGGAAAATAGATCGCAACAAAATAAAAAATTTCCGGTTTATGTATGGAAAGAATTTAAAGCAATAACAAATGTAAGTAAAGAAAATTTATTCACACTCCAAAAATGAACACAAAAGTTTTGTTATCAAAGTTTGGGAAATTCCACTAGTTCAACCCTAATAGCTCGGAATTTTATAAGAAAAAGATTTTCCTACACAAGTTTTAAAAAATGGATATGCATGTTTGAAACATGTTAAATATGCAAATGACCTATGGATCCAAACCTTTTAAAGAGAATAACATTAAATTCCCAAGTGAACATGCGATGGGATATTTACCTGAGTCAAACAAGCCATTATTTTGCCCATTTGCAAAAATCTGACCTAACCATCATGGATGATTGCAAAGTGATTTATAATGCGTAATGGGCTATATTTTTGTAAGTAATGACTTATGGATTGGGAGTCAACACTCAGTTAAAAATCCCCTACCTCCCCCTTTTCCTGACGATTGCAGAACCTGATATATAAAAAAACTTAAAAGAGTTTACAATTTCTAAAAATTACACACACTTTTAGGAATTATCTCTCTCTACATTTGTGCATTGTGCATTTCCATTTTAGATGTATACTTTTTACTTAAATCAAAATTTGAGTTTTCACTTTCCCTTCATCTCGAAAACAAAAAAAGAGATAAAAGGCAAATAGCTCACAGCAAAATGAAAATTTTAGAGTTTATGTATGGAAAGAATTTAAAGCCAAAACAAATGTACGTAAATAAAATTTATTCACACACAATGAATGAACACAAAAGTTTTGTTATCCAAGTTTGGAAATTTTCACTAGTTCCACTCTGATAGCTCGGAATTTTATATGAAAGAGTACACATGTTTTAAAAAATGGATATGCATGCTTGAAACATGTTAAAGATGCAAATTTCCTATGGATCCAAACTTTTTAAAGAGAATAACATTAAATTCCCTAGTGTACATGTGGTCGGATATTTACCTGAGTCAAACCAGCCATTATTTTGCCCATTTACAAAACGCAGACACTACGATCATAGAGGAGTGTAAAGTGATTTATCATGCATAGCGGGCTATATTTTTGTAAGGAATGACTTATGGATTGAGAGTCAACACTCAGTCAAAAAACCCCGCCTCCCCCCTTTTCCTGACGATTGCAGAACCTCATATATAACAACTAAAAAGAGGTTACAATCCCTAAAAATTAAAAACACTTTTTCGAATTATCTCTCTCTACATTTGTGCATTGTGTGTTTCCATTTTAGATGTATACTTTTTTCTTAAATAAAAACTTGAGTATTCACCTTCCCTTCATCTCGTAAACAAAAAAAAGATATAAAAGGCTTAGATCATAACAAAATGTAAATTTAAGAGTTTATGTAAGGAAAAAATTTAAAGAAATAAAAAATGTAAGTAAAGAAAATTTATTCACACACCACAAATGAACACAAAAGTTTTGTTATCCAAGTTTTGGAAATTCCACTAGTTACCCAAATTGCTCGGAATTTTATACGAAAATTTTTTTTCTACACATGTTTTACAAAATCGATAACAATGCTTGAAACATGTTAAATATGCAAATGACCTATGGATCCAAACCTTTTAAAGAGAATAACATTAAATTCCCAAGTGAACGAGCGAAGGGATATTTACCCGAGTCAAACAAGCCATTCTTTTGCCCATTTACAAAAAGCTGACCTAACGATCATAGATGATTGCAAAGTGATTTATCATGTGTAACGGGCCATATTTTAATAAGGAATAACATATGGATGGGATCAACACGCAGTTTAAAATCCCTCACGTCCCTTTTTTCCCGTCGATTGCAGAACCTGGTATATAAAAAATAAACAAAGTTTACAATCCATGAAATTACAGACACTTTTTTGAATTATCTCTCTCTACATTTGTGGATTTTGCATTTCCATTTTAAATATATACTTTTTTCTTAAATCAAAACTTGAGTTTTTACTTTCCCTTCATCTCGTAAACAAAAAAAAGATAAAAGGCAAATAGATCACAACAAAATGAAAATTTTAGAGTTTATGTGAGGAAAGAATTTAAAGCAATAAAAAATGTATGTAAAGAAAATTAATTCACACACCACAAATGAGCACAAAAGTTTTGTGATGCAAATTTGGGAAATTCCACTAGTTCAACCCAAATAGCTCAAAATTTTATAAAAAAAAGATTTTTCTACACAAGTTTTATAAAATGGATATGCATGCTTGAAACATGTTAAAGATGCACATAACCTATATATCCGAACCTTTTAAAGAGAATAACGTAAAATTCCCAAGTGAACGTGCGGTGGAATATTTTTCCAAGTCAAAAAAGCCATTATTTTGCCCAATTACAAAAACCTAACCTAATGATCATAGATGAGTGTAAAGTGATTTATCATACGTAGCGGCCTATATTTTTGTAAGGAATGACTTATGGATTGGGTGTCAACACTCTGTTCAAAATCCCACGCCTCCCCCTTTTCCCGACGATTGTAGAACCGGATATATAAAAACAAAAAAGAGTTTACAATCCCTAAAAATTAGAGACACTTTCTGGAATTAGCTCTCTCTACATTTGTGCATTGTGCATTTCCTTTTTAGATGTATACTTTTTTCTTAAATCAAAACTTGATTTTTCACTTCTTCTTCATCTCGTAAACAAAAAAAGATATTAAAGGCAAATAGATCACAACAAACTGAAATTTTTAGAGTTTATGTACGGAAAGAATGAAAAGCAATAAAAAATGTAAGTAAAGAAATTTTTTTCATACACCACAAATGAACACAAAAGTTTTGTTATCCTAGTATTGGAAATTCCTCTAGTTCATCCCTAACAGCTCGGAATTTTATGAGAAAGAGATTTTTCTACACATGTTTTAAAAAATGGATATGCATGCTTGAAACATGTTAAAGTTGCAAATGACCTATGGATCCAAACCTTTTAAAGAGAATAACATTAAATTTCCAAGTGAACATGCGGTGGGATATTTACTCGAGTCAAACAAGCCATTATTTTTCCCATTTACAAAAAGTTGACCTAGCAATCATAGATGATTGTAAAGTGATTTATAATGCGTAACGGGCTATAATTTTGTAATGAATGACTTATGGATTAGGAGTCAACACTCAATTAAAAATCCCCCGCCTCCCCCTTTTCCCGACAATTGCAGAACCTCATACATAAAAACTAAAAAGACCTTACAATCCGTAAAAATTACAGACACTTTTTGGAATTATCTCTCTCTACTTTTGTGCATTGGGCATATCCATTGTAGATGTATACTTTTTTCTTAAATCAAAACTTGAGTTTTCACTTTCCTTTCATCTCGTAAACCCAAAAAGAGGTAAAAGGCAAATAGATCCCAACAAAATGAAATTTATTGAGTTTATGTTTGGAAAGAATTTAAAGCAATAACAAATGTAAGTAAATAAAATTTATTCACACACCACAAATGAACACAAAAGTTTTGTTATCCAAGTTTGGGAAATTCCACAAGTTCAACCCTAATTGCTCGGAATTGTTAAAGAAAGAGATTTTCCTATGCATGTTTTAAAAAATGGATATGCATGCTTGAAACATGTTAAAGATGCAAATGACCTATGGATCCAAACCTTTTAATAAGAATAACATTAAATTCCTGAGACAAACAAACCATTATTTTGCCCATTTACAAAATGATGACCTAACGATCATAGATGATTGTAAAGTGATTTATCTTACGTAACGGGCTATATTTTGGTAAGGAATGACTTATGGATTAGGAGTCAACTGTCAGTTAAAAATCCCCGCCTCCCCCATTTCCCAACTATTTCAGAACCTGATAAATAAAAAATAAAAAGAGTTTAACATCCCTCAAAATTACCGACACTTGTTTGAATTATCTCTCTCTACATTTGTACATTGTGCATTTCCATTTTAGATGTATAATTTTTTCTTAAATCAAAACTTGAGTTTTCATTTTCCTTTCATCACGTAAACAAAAAAAGAGATAAAAGGCAAATAGATAAAAAAAAAATGAAAATTTTTGAGTTTATGTGTGGAAAGAATTTAAAGCAACAAAAAATGTATGTAAAGAAAATTTACAAGTTTTGTAATGCAAGTTTGGGAAATTCCACTAGTTCAACCCTAATAGCTCAGAATATTATCAAAAAGAGATTTTCCTAGACATGTTTTAAAAATTGGATATGCATGCTTGAAACAAGTTAAAGATGCACATGACTTATGGGTCCAAACCTTTTAAATAGAATTACATTAAATTCCCAAGTGAACGTGTGTTGGGATATTTACCTGAGTTAAACAAGCCATTATTTTGCCCATTTACAAAAAGCTAACCTAATGATTATAGATGAGTGTAAAGTGATTTATCATGTGTAGCGGGCTATATTTTTGTAAGTAATGACTTTTGTATTTGGAGTCAACACTCAGTTAAAAATCCCTCGATCCACCTTTCCCTGTCGATTGTAGAACCTCATATATAAAAACCAAAAAGTCTTTACAATTTCTAAAAATTACAGAAACGTTTTTGAATTATCTCTCTCTACATTTGTGTATTGTGCTATTCCATTTTAGATGTATACTTTTTTCTTAAATCAAAACTTGACGTTTCACTTTCCCTTCTTCCCGTAAAAAAAAAGAGATAAAAGGCAAATAGATCCCAACAAAATGAAAATATTAGAGTTAATGTGTGGAAAGAATTTGAAGAAATAAAAAACGTAAGTAAAGAAATTTTATTCACACACCACAAATGAACACAAAATTTTTGTAATCCATGTTTGGGAAATTCCACTAGTTCAACCTTAATATCTCGAAATTTTCTAATAAGCAGATTTTTCTACACATTTTTTAAAAAATGGATATGCTTGAAACATATTAAAGTTAAAAATGACCTATGGATCCTAACCTTTTAAAAACAATAGCATTAAATTCCCAAGTGAACGTGCGGTGGGATATTTATGTGAGTCAATCAAGCCATTATTTTGCCCATTTACAAAAAGTTGACCTATCGATCATTGATGACTATAAAATGATTTATAATGCGTAACGGGCTATATTTTTGTCAGAAATGACTTATGGATTTAGAGTCAACACTCAGTTAAAAATCCCCCGCCTCCCCCTTTTCCCGACGATTGCAGAACCTGATATATCAAAACTAAAAACAGTTTACAATCCATAAAAATTACAGACACTGTTTGGAATTATCTCTCTCTACATTTGTGCACTGTGCATTTCCATTTTAGACGTATACTTTTTTTCTTAAATCAAAACTTGCGTTTTACGTTTCCCTTCATCTCGTAAATAGAAAAAGAGATAAAAGGCAAATAGATCACAACACAATGAAAATTATAGAGTTTTGTATGGAAAGAATTTACAGCAAAAAAAAATGTAAGTAAACAAAATTTTTCATATACCAAATGAAAACAAAATTTTTTTATCCAAGTTGGGGAAATTCCACTAGTTCAACCCTAATAGCACGGAATTTTATAAGAAAGAGACTTTTCTACACATGTTTTAAAAAGTGGATATGCATGCCTGAAACATGTTAAAGATGCAAATGACCTATGGATCCAAACCTGTTAAAGAGAATAACATTAAATACCCAAGTGAACATGTGGTGAGATATTTACCCGAGTCAAACAAGCCATTATTTTGCCCAGTTACAAAAAGCTTACCTAACGAGCATAGATGAGTGTAAAGTGATTTATCATGTGTAATGGGCTATATTTTTTTAAGGAATAAATTGATGGATTGGGAGTCAACACTCAGTTAAAAATCCCCCGCCTCCCCCTTTTCCTGACGATTGCAGAACCGGACTTATAAAAACTAAAAACAGTTTACAATCCCTAAAAATTACAGACATTGTTTGGAATTATCTCTATCTACATTTGTGCACTGTGGATTTTCATTTTAGATGTATACTTTTTTCTTAAATAAAAACTTGAGTTTTCACTTTCCCTTCATTTCGTTAACAAAAAAAGAGATAAAAGGGAAATAGATGACAACAAAATGAAATTTTTAGAGTTTATATATGGAAAGAATTTAAAGCAATAACAAATGTAAGTAAGGAAAATTTATTCATACCCCACAAATGAACACAAAATTTTTGTTATCCAAGTTTGGGAAATTCCACTATTTCAACCCTAAAGGCTCGGAATTTTCTAAGAAAGAGATTTTTCCACACGTCTTAAAAAACAGATATGCATGCTTGAAACATGTTAAAGATGAAAATGTCCTATGGATCCAAACCTTTTAAAGAGAATAACATTAAATTCCAAAGTGAACGTGCGGTGGGATATTTACCCGAGTCAAACAAGCCATTACTTTGCACATTTACAAAAAGCTGACCTAACGATCATAGATGATTGTAAAGTGATTTATAAAGCGAACAGGCTATACTTTTGTAAGGAATGACTTCAGGTTTGGGAGTCAAAATCCCCACCTCCCCCTTTTCCCGATGATTGTAGAACGTGATATTTAAAAACTAAAAAGATTTTAAAATCCCTAAAAATTATAGACACTTTTTGGAATTATTTCTCTCTACATTTGTGCATTGTGCAATTACATTTTAGATGTCTTCTTTTTTCTTCAATCAAAACTTGAGTTTTCGCTTTCCCGTCTTCTCGCAAACAAAAAAAGAGATAAAAGGCAAATAGATCATACCAAAATGAAAATTTTAGAGTTTGTGTCCGGAAAGAATTTAAAGAAACAAGGAATGTAAGTAAAGAAAATTTATTCACACACCACAAATGAACACAAATGGTTTGTTATCCAAGTTTGGGAAATTCCACTAGTTCAACCCTATTAGCTCGGAATTTTATAAGAAAGAGATTTTTCAACACACGTTTTAAAAATAGATATGCAAGCTTGAAACATGTTAAAGTTGAAAATGTCCTATGGATCCAAACCTTTTAAAGAGAATAACATTAGACTCTCAAGTGAACGTGTGGTGGGATATTTACCCGAGTCAAACAAGCAATTATTTTGCCGATTTACAAAAAGTTGACTTAACGATCATAGATGATTGTAAAGTGATTTACCATGCGTAACGGGCTATATTTTTTTATGGAATGTCTTATGGATTGGGATTCAATACTCAGTTAAAGATCCCCCGCCCCTCCCTTTTCCCGACGATTGGAAAACCAAATATAAAAAAATAAAAAAGAGTTTACAATCCCTTAAAATTATGGACACTTTTTGGAATTATCTCTTTCTACATTTGTGCATTGTGCATTTCCATTTTAGATGTATACTTTTTTCTTAAATCAAAAATTGAGTTTTCACTTTCCCTTCAACTCGTAAACAAAAAAAGAGATAAAAGGCAAATAGATCACTAAAAAATGAAAATTTTAGAGTTTATGTAGGGAAATAATTTAAAGAAAAAACAAATTTAAGTAAAGAAAATTTCTTCACACACCACAAATGAACACAAAAGTTCTTTTATCCAAGTTTGGGAAATTCCACTAGTTCAACCCTAATAGCTTGGAATATTATAAGAAAGAGATTTTTCTACACATGTTTTAAATAAGGGATATGCATGCATGAAACATGTTCAAGATGCAAATGACCTATGGATCCAAACCTTTTAAAGAAAATAACATTAGATTCTCAAGTAAAAGTGCGGTGGCTTATTTTTCCGAGTCAAACAAGCCATTATTTTTCCCATTTACAAAAAGCTGACCTAAAGATCATAGATGATTGTAAAGTGATTTATCATGCGTAACGGGCTATAGTTTTGTAAAGAATGACTTATAGATTGGTAGTCAACACTTACTTAAAAATCCCCCGCATCCCCTTTTTCCCGACGATTGCAAAACTTGATATCTAAAAAAAAAAAAGAGTTTACAATCCCTAAAAATTATATGTACTTTTTAGAATTATCTCTCTCTACATTTGTGCATTGTGCATTTCCATTTTAGATGTACACTTTTTTCTTCTGTCAAAAGTTAAGTTTTCACTTTCCCTTCAACTCGTAAGCAAAAAAAGAGATAAAAGGCAAATAGATCACAAAAAAATGAAAATTATAGAGTTGATGTATGGGAAAAATTTTAAGCAATAACAAATGTAAGTAAATAAAATTTCTGCACACACCAGAAATGAACATAAAAGTTTTGTTATCCAATTTTGGGAAATTCCACTAGTTCAACCCTTATAGCTTGGAATTTTATAAGAAAGATTTTTCTACACATGTTTTAAAAAGTGGATATGCATGCTTGAAACATGTTAAAGATGCAAATGGCCTATGGATCCAAACCTTTTAAAGAGGATAACATTAGATTCTCATATGAACGTGCGATGGGATATTTACCCGAGTCAAGCAATCCATTATTTTGCCCATTTACAAAAAGCTCACCTAACGATCATAGATGATTGTAAAGTGATTTATCATGCATAACGGGCTATATTTTTTTAAGGAATGACATATGGATTGATAGTCAACACTTAGTTAAAAATCCCCCGTCTCCCCCTTTTCCCGACAATTGCAAAACCTTATATGTAAAAACAAAAACGATTTTAAAATCCTTAAAAATTATATACACTTTTATGATTTATCTCTCTCTAAATTTGTGCATTGTGCATTTCCTTTTTAGATATATACTTTTTTCTTAAATCAAAACTTGAGTTTTCACTTTCCCTTCATCCGTAAAACAAACAAGAGATAACAGGCAAATATAGATCACACCAAAATGAAAATTTTAGAGTTTAAGTATGGAAACAATTTAAACCAATTACAAATTTAAGTAAAGAAAATTTATTTTCACATAAAAAATGAACACAAAAGTTTAGTTATCCAAATTTGGGAAATTGCACTAGTTCAACCCTAATAGCTTGAAATTTTATAAGACAGAGATTTTTCTACACTGGTTTTAAAAAATGGATATGCATACTTGAAACAAGTTAAAGATGCAAATGACCTAAGGATCCAAAATTTTTAAAGAGATTAACATTAGATTCTCAAGTGAACATGAAGTGGGATATTTACCCGAGTAAAACAAGCAATTATTTTGCCCATTTAAAAAAAGTTGACCAAACGATCATAGATGATTGTAATGTCATTTATCATGCTTAACGGGCAATATTTTTGCAAGGAATGAATTATGGATTGGGAGTCAACACTCAGGTAAAAATTCGCCGCCTCCCCCTTTTCCCGACGATTGCAAAACCTGATATATAAAAACTAAAAAGAGTTGACAATCCCAAAAAATTACAAATATTTTTTGGAATTATCTCTACATGTGTGCATTGTGCATTTCAATTTTATATGTATACTTTTTTCTTAAATCAAAACTTGACTTTTCACTTTCCCTTCACTTCGTAAACAAGAAAAGAGATAAAAGGGAAAAATAGATCACAACAAAATGAAAATTTTAGAGTTTATGTACGGAAAGAATTTAAAGCAATAACAAATGTAAGTAAATAAAATTTATTCACACATCACGATTGAACACAAAAGTTTTGTTATCCAAGTTTGGGAAATTCCAATAGTTCAACCCTAACTACTTGGAATTTTTTAAGAAAGAGATCTTTCTACACATGTTTTAAAAAGTGGATATGCATGTTTGAAACATGTTAAAGATGCAAATGACCAATGGATCAAAACCTTTTAAAGAAAATAACATTAGATTCTCAAGTGAACATGCGGTGAGATATTTACCTGACTCAAACAAGACATTATTTTGCCCATTTACAAAAAGCTGACCTAACGATCATAGATGATTGTAAAGTGATTGATCATGCATAACGGGCAATATTTTGTAAGGAATGACTTATGGATTAGGAGTCCACACTCAGTTAAGAATCCCCCGCCTCCCCCTTTTCTTGGCGATTGCAAAACCTGATATATTAAAACTAAAAGGAGTTTACAATCCCTAAAAATTACAGACACTTTTAGGAATTATCTCTCCCTACATTTGTCTATTGTGAATTTCCATTTTAGATGTATACTTTTTTATTAAATCAAAACGTGAGTTTTCACTTTCCCTTCTTCATCTTGTAAACAAAAAAAGAGATAAAAGGAAAAAATAAATCACAAAAAAACAAAATTTTTAGATTTTATGTATGGAAATGATTTTTAAAGAAATAAAAAATGTAAGTAAATAAAATTTATTCACACACTACAAATGAACACAAAAGTTTTGTTATCCAAGTTTGGGAAATTCCACAAGATAAACCCTAATAGCTCAGAATTTTATAAGAAAGAGATTTTTCTAGACATGTTTTAAAAAATGGATATGCATGCTTGAAACATGTTAAATATGCAAATGACCTATGGAGCCAAACCTTTTAAAGAGAATAACATTAAATTCTCTTTTGAATGCGCGATGGGATATTTACCCGAGTCAAACAAGCCATTATTTTGCCCATTTACAAAAAGATGACCTAACGATCATAAATTATTCTAAAATGATTTATCATGCATAATGGGCTATATTTTTGTAAGGAATGACTTAAGGATTGGGAGTCAGCAGTCAGTTAAAAATCCCCCACCTCCACCATTTCCTGACATTTGCAAAACCTGATAAATAAATACAAAAAAGAGTTTACAATCCCTTAAAATTGTAGACATTTTTTCGAATTATCTCTCTCTACATTTGTGCATTGTGCATTTCCATTTTAGATGTAGACTTTTTTCTTAAATCAAAGCTTGAGTTTTCACTTTCCCTTCATCTCGTAAACAAAACAAGAGATAAAAGGCAAATAGATCACAACAAAATGAAAATTTAAGAGTTTATGTGTGGAAAGAATTCAAAGAAATAAACAAATGAAAGTAAAGAAAATTTATTCCTCACTACAAAAGAACACATAAGTTTTGTTACCCAAGTTTGGGAATTCCACTTGTTCAACCCTAATTGCTCTGAATTTTAAAAGAAAGAGATTTTTCTACACATGTTTTAAAAAATGGATATGCATGCTTGAAAAAAGTTAAAGAGGTACATGACCTATGGATCAAAACCTTTTAAAGAGAATAACATTAAATTCTCAAGTGACGGTGCGGTGGGATATTTACTTGAGTCAAACTAGCCCTTATTTTTCCCCTTTACAAAAAGTTGACCTAACGATCATAGATGATTGTAAAGTGATTTATCATGCGTAACTGGCAATATTTTTGCAAGGAAGGACTTATGGATTGGGAGTCAACACACAGTTAAAATTCCCCCGCTTCCCATTTTTCCCAACGATTGCAAAACCTGATATATAAAAACTAAAAAAGTGTTTACCCTAAAAATTATAGACACTTTTATGAATTATCTCTCTCTACATTTGTGCACTCTGCATTTCCATTTAAGATGTATAATTTTTTCTTAAATCAAAGCTTGAGTTTTCACTTTCCCTTCATCTCGTAAACAAAAAAAGAGATAAAAGGCAAAAGGATCACAACAAAATGAAAATTTTAGATTTCAGGTATGGAAAGAATTCAAAGCAATAAAAAAATGCAAGTAAATAAAATTTATTCACTCACCACAAATGAACACAAAAGTTTTGTTATCCAAGTTCGGAAATTCCTTTAGTTCAACCCTAATAGCTCGGAATTTTATAAGAAAGAGATTATTCTACACATGTTTTAAAAAATGGATATGTATGATTGAAACATGTTAAAGATGCAAATGACCTATGGATCCAAACCTTTTAAAGAGAATAACATTAAATTCTCATGTGAACGTGTGGTGGGATCTTTACTTAAGTCAAACAAGCCATTATTTTGCCCATTTACAAAAAGCTGGCGTAGCTATCATAGATGATTTAAAGTGATTTATCATGCGTAACGGGCTATATTTTGTTAAGGAATTACTCATAGATTGGGAGTCAACACTGAGATAAAAATCCCCAGCCTCCCCCTTTTATCGACAATTGCAGATCCTAATAAATAAAAACTAAAAGGAGTTCACAATCCCTAAAAATTACCGACACTTTTAGAAGTTATCTCTCTCTACATTTGTGCATTGTGCATTTCCATTTTAGATGTATACATTTTTCTTAAATCAAAGCTTGAATTTTCACTATCCCTTCATCTCGTAAAAAAAAAGCGATAAAAGGCAAGAGGATCACAACAAAATGAAAATTTTAGAGTTTATGTATGGAAAGAATTTAAAGCAATAAAAAAATGTAAGTAAAGAAAATTGATTCACACACCTCAAATGAACACTAAAGTTTTGTTATCCAAGTTTGGGAAATTCCACTAGTTCAACCCTAAGAGCTTGAAATTTTATCAGAAAGAGATTTTTGTACACATTTTTAAAAATGGATATGCATGCTTGAGACATGTTAAAGATTCAAATGACCTATGGATCCAAACCTTTTAAAGATAATAACATTAAATTTCCAAGTTATGGTGGGATATTTACCCGAGTCAAACAAGCCAATTATTTTGCCCTTTTACAAAAAACTGACCTAACAATCATAGATGATTATAAAATTGATTCACACACCAAAAATGAACACAAAAGTTTTATTATCCATGTATGGGAAATTCCACTAGTTCAACCCTAATAGCTCAGAATTTTATAAGAAAGATATTTTGCTACACATGTTTTAAAAAATGGATATGCATGCTTGAAACATGTTAAAGATGCAATTGACCTAGGGATCCAAACCTTTTAAAGAGAATAACATTAAATTATCAAGTGAACGTGTGGTGGGGTATTTACTTGAGTCAAACAAGCCATTATTTTACTCATTTACCAAAAGCAGACCTAACTATCAATGATGATTGTGAAGTGATTTATCATGCGTAACGGGCTAAGTTTTTGTAAGGAATGACTTATAGATTGGGAGTCAACTCTCAGTTAAAAATCCCCCGCCTCCCCCTTTTCTCGACGATTGCAGAACCTGATATGTAAAAATTAAAAAGAGTTTACTATTCATAAATATTATAGACACTTTTTGTAATTATCTCTCTCTACATTTGTGCATTGTGCATTTCCATTTTTTGATATATAGTTTTTTCTTAAATGAATACTTCAGTTTTCACAATCCTTTCATCTCGTAAACAAAAAAAGAGATTAAAGGCAAATAAATCACAAAAAAATGAAAAGTTTAGAGTTTATATATGGAAATAATTTAAAGCAATAAATAAATGTAAGTAAAGAAAATTTATTCTACACCACAAATCAACACAAAAGTTTTTTTATCCAAGTTTGGGAAATTCCACTACTTCAACCTTAATAGCTTGGAATTTTATAAGAAGGGTATTGTTCTACACATGTTTTAAAAATGGATATGCATGCTTGAAACATGTTAAAGATGCAAATGACCTATAGATCCAAACCTTTTAAAGAGAATAACTTTAAATTCTCAAGTGAACGTGCGGTGGGATATTTACCCGAGTCAAAAAAGCCATTATTTTGACCATTGACAAAAAGCAGACTTAACAATCATAGATGATTGTAAAGTGATTTATCTTGCGTAATGGGATATATTTTTGAAAGCAATGACTTATGGATTGTGAGTCAACACTCAATTAAAAATCCCCCGGCTCCCCCTTTTCCAAACAATTGCAAAACCATATAAATAAAAAATGAAAAGAGTTTACAATCCCAAAAAAATTACAGACACTTTTTGGAATTTTCTCTGTCTACATTTTTGCATTGTGCATTTCCATTTTAGATGCATACTTTTTTCTTAAATCGAAGCTTGAGTTCTCATTTTCACTTCATCTAGTAAGAAAAAAAGGATAAAAGGATAATAGATCACAACAAAATGAAACTTTTAGAGTTTATGTATGGAAAGAATTCAAACCAATATACAAATGTAAGTAAATAAAATTTATTAAACACCACAAATGAACACAAAAGTTTTTTTTCCCAAGATTTGGAAATTCCACTAGTTCAACCCTAATAGCTTGGAATTTTATAAGAAAGAGATTTTTCTACACATGTTTTAAAAAATGGATATGCATGCTTGAAACATTTAAAAGATGAAAATTACCTTTGGATCCAAACTTTTTAAAGAGAATAACATTAAATTCTCAAGTGAACGTGCGATGGGATATTTACTCGAGTCAAACAAGCCATTATTTTGCCCATTTAGAAAAAGCTGACCTAATGATCATAGATGATTGTAAAGTGATTTATGATGCGTAATGGGCTATATTTTTGTAAGAAATGACTTATGGATTGGTGTCAACATTTAGTAAAAAATCCCCTACCTCCCCCTTTTCCCGACGAACGAAGAACCTGATATATAAAAACTAAAAAGAGTTTACAATCCCTAAAAATCACAGACACTTTTTGGAATTATCTAACTCTACATTTGTGCATTGTGCATTTCCATTTTAGATATATAATTTTTCTTAAATCAAAGCTTGAGTTTTCAAAGAAATAAATGGAAAATAGATCACAACAAAATGAAAAATTTAGAGTTTATTTGTGGAAAGAATTCAACGCAATAAACAGATGTAAGTAAATAAAATTGATTCACACACCACAAATGAAAGACAAATGTTTTGTTATCCATGATTGAGAAATTCCACTAGTTCAACCCTAATAGCTCAGAATTTTATAAGTACGAGATTTTTCTGAACATGTTTAAAAAAATGGATATGCATGCTTGAAATATGTTAAAGATACAAATGACCTATGGATCAAAATCTTTTAAAGAGAATAACATTAAATTCTCAAGTGAACGTACGGAGGGATATTTACCCGAATCAAACAAGCTATTATTTTGCCCATTTACAAAAAGCTGACCTAATGATCATAGATGATTGTAAAGTGATTTATCATGCGTAACGGGCTATATTTTTGTAGGAATGAGTTATGGATTGGGAGTCAACACATAGTTAAAATTCCCCCGCCACCCCCTTTTTCCAACAATTGCAAAACCTAATATATAAAGACTAAAAAGAGTTAAAATCCCTAAATATTAAAGACACTTTTTTGGAATTATCTCTCTTTACATTTGTGCATTGTGCATTTCCATTTTAGATGTATATTGTTTTCTTAAATCAAAGCTTGAGTTTTCACTTTCCCGTCATCTCGTAAAAAAAAAGTGCAAAAAGGCAAATAGGTTACAAAAAAATGAAAGCTTAAGAGTTTATATATGAAAAGAATTGAATAAATAAACAAATTTAAGTAAAGAAAATTTATTCATACACCACAAATGAACACAAAAGTTTTGTTATCCAAGTTTGGGAAATTCCACTAGTTCAACCCTAATAGCTCGAAATTTTATAAGAAAGAGATATTTCAACACATGTTTTAAAAAATGGATATGCATGCTTGAAATATGTTAAAGATACAAATGACCTATGGATCAAAACCTTTTAAAGAGAATAACATTAAATTCTCAAGTGAACGTGCGGAGGGATATTTACCCGAATCAAACAAGCTATTATTTTGCCCATTTACAAAAAGCTTACCTAATGATCATAGATGATTGTAAAGTGATTTATCATGTGTAACGGGCTATATTTTTGTAAGCAATGACTTATGGATTGTGATTCAACACTCAGTTAAAAAGCCCCTACCTCCCCCTTTTCCCGACGATTATAAAACCAGATAAATTAAAACTAAAAAGAGTTTAAAATCCCTAAAAATTAGAGACATTTTTTTAATTTTCTCTCTCTATTTTTGTGCATTGTCCATTTTCAATGTATACTTTTTTCTTAAAATGAAGCTTGATTTTTCATTTTCCCTTCATCACGTAAGAAAATAGAGATAAAAGGCAAATAGATCACAACAAAAGGAAAATTTTAGAGTTTATGTATGGAAGGAATTCAAAGCAATAAACAAATGTAAGTAAAGAAAATTTATTTACACAGCACAAATGAATACAAAAGTTTTTTTGTCCAAGTTTGGGCACTAGTTAAACCCTAATAGCTCGGAATTTTATAAGAATGATATTTTTCTACACATGTTTTAAAAAATGGATATGCATGCTTGAAACATGTTAAAGATGCAAATTACCTATGGTTCAAAACCTTTTAAAGAGAATAACTTTAAATTCTCAAGTGAACGTGCGGTGGGATATTTACCAGCGTCAAACAATCAATTATTTTGCCCATTTACAAAAAGTTGACCTTCATAGATGATTGTAAAGTGATTTATGATGCGTAATGGGCTATATTTTTTTAAGGAATGATTTATGGATTGGGAGTCAATACTCAGTCAAAAATCCCTTGCCTCCCCCTTTTCCCTTCGAATGAAAAACCCGATATATAAAAACTAAAAAGAGTTTACAATCCCCAAAAATCACAGAAACTTTTTGCAATTATCTCTCTCTACATTTATGTATTGTGCATTTCCATTTTAGATGTATAATTTTTTCTTAAATCAAAGCTTGAGTTTTCACTTTCCCTTCATCTCGTAAACAAAACAAGAAATAAAAGGAAAATAGATCACAACAAAATGAAAGTTTTAGAGTTTATGGAAAGAATTGAATGCAATAAACAAGTCTAAGTAAAGAAAATTTATTCACGCACCACAAATGAACACAAACGTTTTGTTATCCATGTTTGGGAAATTCCACTAGTTCAACCCTAATAGCTCAAAATTTATAAGAAAGTGATTTTTCTACACATGTTTAAAAAAATGGGTATGCATACTTGAAAGATGATAAAGATGCAAATGACCTATGGATCCAAACATTTTATAGAGAATAACAATAAAGTCTCATGTGAACGTGCGGTTGGATATTTATCCATGTCAAACAAACCATTATTTTGTCCATTTACAAAAAGCTAACCTAACGATTATAGATGATTTTAAAGTGATTTATCATGCGTAACGGGCTATATTTTGGTAAAGAATGACATATGGATTGGTAGTCAAAACTCAGTTAAAAATCCCCTGCCTCCCCCTTTTCTGGATGATTGCAGAACCTGATATATAAAAACTAAAATGTGTATATAATCCTTTAAAATTATAGATACTTTTATGAATTATCTCTCTCTACATTTGTGCATTGTGCATTTCTATTTTAGATGTATACTTTTTTTCTTAAATCAAAGCTTGTGTTATCACTTTTCCATAATCTCGTAAACAAAATAAGAGATAAAAGGCAAATCGATCACAACAAAAAGAAAATTTTAGAATTTATGTGTGAAAAGAATTAAAAGCAATAAAAAATGTAATTACAGAAAATTTATTCACACATCACAACTTAACACAAAAGTTTTGTTATCCAAGTTTTGGAAATTCCATTAGTTCAACCCTAATAGCTTGGAATTTTATAAGAAAGAAATTTTTCTGCACATGTTTTACAAAATGGATATGCATGCTTGAAATAGGTTGAAGATACAAATGACCTATGGATCAAAACCTTTTAAAGAGAATAACATTAAATTCTCAAGTGAACGTGCGGAGGGATATTTACCCGAATCAAACAAGCTATTATTTTGCCCATTTAGAAAAAGCTAACCTAATGATCATAGATGATTGTAAAGTGATTTATCATGCATAACGGGCTATATCTTTTTTAGGAATGACTTATGGATTTGGAGTCAACACACAGCTAAAATTCCACCGCCACCCCCTTTTCCCAACAATTGAAGAACCTAATATATAAAGACTAAAAAGAGTTAAAATCCCAAAATATTAAAGACACTTTTTGGAATTATCTCTCTGTACATTTGTGCACTGTGCATTTACATTTTAGATGTATACTTTTTTCTTAAATCAAAGCTTGAGTTTTCACTTTCCCTTCATCCCGTAAAAAAAAAAGTGATAAAAGGCAAATAGATTACAAAAAAAGGAAAGTTTAAGAGTTTATATATGGAAATAATTGAATAAAAAAAAAATGTAAGTAACGAAAATTTTTTCACACACCACAAATGAACACAAAATTTTTGTTATCAGAGTTTGGGAAATTCCACTAGTTCAACACTAATAGCTTGGAATTTTATAAGAAAGAGATATTTCTACACATGTTTTAAAAAATGGATATGCATGCTTAAAACATGTTAAAGATGCAAATGACCTATGGATTCTAACCTTTTAAAGAGAGTAAAGTTAAATTCTCAAGTGAATGTGCGGTAGGATATTTACCCAAGTCAAACAAGCCATTATTTTGTCCATTGATAAAAAGCAGACTTTACGAACATAGATGATTGTAAAGTGATTTATCATGCGTAATGGGCTATATTTTTGTAAGCAATGGCTTATGGATTGTGAGTAAACACTCAGTTAAAAATCCCTCGCCTCCCCCTTTTCCCGACATTTGCAAAACAAGATAAATAAAAACTAAAAAGTGTTTACAATCCCAAAAAATTATAGACACTTTTTCGATTTTTCTCTCTCTACATTTGTGCACTGTGCATTTCATTTTTTGATGTATACTTTTTTCTTAAATCGAAGCTTGAGTTTCATTTTCCCTTCATCTCGTAAGAAAATAGAGATAAAAGGCAAATAGATCACAACAAAATGAAAATTTTAGAGTTTATGTATGGAAAGAATTCATAGCAATAAACAAATGTAAGTAAAGAAAATTTATTAACACTCCACAAATGAACACAAAAGTTTATTTGTCCAGGTTTGGGCACTAGTTCAACCCTAATAGCTCAAAATTTTATAAGAAAGAGATTTTTCTGCACATGTTTTAAAAAATGGATATGCAGGCTTGAAACATGTTAAAGATGCAAACTACCTGTAGATCCAAACCATTTAAAGAGAATAACTTTAAATTCTCAAGTGAACGTGCGGAGGGATATTTACCAGAGTCATACATTCCATTATTTTGCCCATTTAGAAAAAGCTGACCTAACAATCATAGATGATTGTAAAGTGATTTATGATGCGTAATGGGCTATATTTTTGTAAGGAATGATTTATGGATTGGGAGTCAATGCTCAGTCAAAAATCCCTTGCCTCCCCCTTTTCCCAAAGAATGAAGAACCCGATATATAAAAACTAAAAAGAGTTTAAAATCCCTGAAAATCACAGAAATTTTTTGGAATTATCTCTCTCTACATTTGTGCATTTTGCATTTCCATTTTAGATGTATAATTTTTTCTTAAATCAAAGCTTCAGTTTTCACTTTCCCTTCATCTCGTAAACAAAAAAAGAGATAAAAGGAAAATATATCACAACAAAATGAAAGTTTTAGAGTTTATGTATGGAAATAATTCATTGCAATAAAAAAATGTAAGTAAAGAAAATTTATTCACACACCACAAATGAACACAAACGTTTTGTTATCCATGTTTGGGAAATTCCACTAGTTCAACCCTAATTGCTCAGAATTTTATAAGAGAGAGATTTTTATACACATGTTTAAAAGAATGGATATGCATACTTGAAAGATAAATAAAGATGCAAATGACCTATGGAACCAAACATTTTATAGAGAATAACTTTAAAATCTCATGTGAACGTGCGGTGGGATATTTATCCGAGTCAAACAAGCCATTATTTTGTCCTTTTAAAAAAATCTAACCTAACGAGTATAGATGATTGTAAATTGATTTATCATGCGTAACGGGCTATATTTTTGTAAGGAATGACATATGGATTGGTAGTCAACACTCAATTAAAAATCCCCTGCCTCCCCTTTTTCCCGACAATTCTAGAACCTGCAATATAAAAACTAAAATGTGTTTACAATCCTTAAAAATTATAGACACTTTTATGAATTATCTCACTTTACATCTTGTGCATTGTACATTTCCTTTTTAGACGTATATTTTTTTCTTAATCAAAACTTGTGCTTTCACTTTCCCATAATCTCGCAAACAAAAAAAGAGATAAAAGGCAAATCGATCACAACAAAATGAAAATTTTAGAGTTTATGTATGGAAAGAATTCAAAGCAATAAACAAATGTATATAAATAAAATTTATTCACACATAAAAAATGAAGACAAAAGTTTTTTTATCCAAGATTTTCAAATTCCACTAGTTCAACCCTAATAGCTTAGAATTTTGAAAGAAATAGATTTTTCTCCAGATGTTTTACAAAATGGATATGCATGCTTGGAATATGTTAAAAATAAAAATGATCTATGGATCAAAACCTTTTAAAGCGAATAACATTACATTCTCAAGTGAACGTGCAGTGGGATATTTACCCGAATCAAACAAGCTATTATTTTGCCCATTTACAAAAAGCTGACCTAACGATCCTAGATGATTGTAAAGTGATTTATCATGTGTAACAGGCTATATTTTTTTTAGGAATGACTTATGGATTGGGAGTCAACACTCAGTTAAAATTCCCCCGCCACCCCCTTTTCCCAACGATTGTAGAACCTGATATATAAACACTAAAAAGAGTTTACAATCCCTAAATATTACAGACTGTTTTTGGAATTATCTCTCTGTACATTTGTGCATTGTGCATTTCCATTTTTGATGTATACTTTTTTCTTAAATCAAAGCTTAAGCTTTCACTTTCCCATCATCTCGTAAACAAAAAGAGATATAAAAGGCAAATAGATCACAAAAAAATGAAAGTTTTAGAGTTTATATATGGAAATAATTTAAATAAATAAAAAATCTAAGCAAATAAAATTTATTCACACACCACAAATGAACACAAAAGTTTTGTTATCCAACTTTTGTAAATTCCACTAGGTCAACCCAAATAGCTCGGAATTTTATCAGGAGATATTTCTACACATGTTTTAAAAAATGAATATGCATGCTTAAAACATGTTAAAGATGCAAATGACCGATGGATCCAAACCTTTTAAAGAGAATAACATTAGATTCTCAAGTGAACGTGCGGTAGGATATTTACACGAGTCAAACAAGCCCTTATTTTGCCCATTGACAAAAAGCAGACTTAACGATCATAGATGATTGTAAAGTGATTTATCTTGCATAACGGGCTATATTTTTGTAAGAAATGACTTATGGATTGTGAGTCAACACTCAGTTAAAAATCCCCCGCTTCACCCTTTTCCGGACGATTCCAAAACCAGATAAATAAAAACTAAAAAGAGTTTACAATCCAGAAAAGTTATTGACACTTTTTGGAAATTTCTCTGTCTACAATTCTGCATTTTTCATTTCCATTTTAGTTGTATACTTTTTTCGTAAATCGAAGCTTGAGTTTCATTTTCCCTTCATCTCATAAGAAAATAGAGATAAAAGGCAAAAAGATCACAACAAAATGAAAATTTTAGAGTTTATGTATGGAAAGAATTCAAAGCAATAAACAAACGTAAGTAAAGAAATTTTATTTACACACCACAAAGGAACACAAAAGTTTTTTTGTTCAAGTTTGGGAAATTCCACTAGTTCAACCCTAATAGCTCGGAATTTTATAAGAAAGAGATTTTTCTACACAAGTTTTAAAAAATAGATATGCATGCTTGAAACATGTTAAAGATGCAAATTACCTATGGATCCAAACGTTTTAAAGAGAATAACTTTAAATTCTCAAGTGAATGTGTGGTGGGATATTTACCCCAGTCTAACAAGCCATTATTTTGTCCATTTAGAAAAAGCTGACCTAACGATCATAGATGATTGTAAAGTGATTTATGATGCATAATGGGCTATATTTTTGTAAGTAATGACTTATGGATTGGGAGTCAACACTCAATCAAAAATCCCCTGCCTCCCTCTTTTCCCGACGAATGAAGAACCTGATATATAAAAACTAAAAAGAGTTTACAATCCTTAAAAATCACAGAAACTTTTTGGAATTATCTCTGTCTACATTTGTGATTTTTGTTTTTCCATTTTAGATCTATAATTTTTTGTTAAATCAAAGCTTGAGTTTTCACTTTCCCTTCTTCTCGTAATAAAAAAAAGTGATAATAGGAAAATTAATCATGAGAATAAGAAAATTTTAGAGTTTATGTATGGAAAGAATTCAACACAATAAGCAAATATAAGTAAAGAAAATTTATTCACACACCACAAATGAACACAAATGTTTTGTTATCCATGTTTGGGAAATTCCACTAGTTCACCCTAACAGCTCAGAATTTTATAAGAAAGAGATTTTTCTACACAAGTTTAAAAAAATGGATATGCATGCTTGAAAGATGATAAATATGCAGATGACCTATGGATCCAAACATTTTATAGAGAATAACATTAAAGTCCCAAGTGAACGTGCGGTGGGATATTTACCCGAGTCAAAAGAGCCATTATTTTGTCCATTTACAAAATGCGAACCTAACGATCATAGATGATTGTAAAGTGAATTATCTTGCGTAACGGGCTATATTTTTTTAAGGAATGGCATATGGATTGGTAGTCACCACTCAGTTAAAAATCCCCTGCCTCCCCCTTTTCCCGACGATTGAAGAACCTGATATATAAAAACTAAAATGTGTTTACAATCCTTAAAAATTACAGACACTTTTATTAATTATCTCTCTCTAAATTTGTGCATTGTGCATTTCCATTTTAGATGTATACTTTTTTTCTTAAATCAAAGCATGTGTTTTCACTTTCCCATAATCTCGTAAACAAAAAAAGAGTTAAAAGGCAAATCGATCACAACAAAATGAAAATTTTAGAGTTTATGTATGGAAAGAATTCAAAGCAATAAAAAAATGTAAGTAAAAAAATTTATTCACACATCACAAATAAACAAAAATGTTTTGTTATCCAAGTATTAGAAATTCCACTAGTTTAACCCAAATAAGTTGGAATTTTATAAGAAAGAGATTTTTCTACACATGTTTTACAAAATGGATATGCATGCTTGAAATATGTTAAAGATACAAATGACCTATGGATCAAAACCTTTACGGAGAATAACTTTAAATTCTCAAGTGAACTCGCGGTGGGATTTTTACCCTAATCAAACAAGCTATTATTTTGCCCATATGCAAAAAGCTGACCTAACGATCATAGATGATTGTAAAGTGATTTATCAGGCATAACGGGCTATATTTTTGTTAGGAATGACTTATGGATTGGGAGTCAACACTCAGGTAAAATTCCGCCGCCACCCCCTTTTCCCAACGATTGCAGAACATGATATGTAAAGACTAAAAAGAGTTTACAATCCCTAAATATTACTGACACTTTTTGGAATTATCTCTCTGTACATTTGTGCAATGTGCATTTCCATTTTCGATGTATACTTTTTTCTTAAATCAAACCTTGAGTTTTCACTTTCCTTTTATCTCGTAAGATCATAGAGATAAAAGGCAAATAGATCACAACAAAAAAAAAAAAAAATTTGAGAGTTGATGTATGGAAAGAATTCAAAGCAATAAACAAATGTAAGCAAAGAAAATTTATTTACACACCACAAATGAACACAAAAGTTTTGTTATCCAAGTTTTGAAAATTCCACTAGTTCAACCCTAATAGGTCAGAATTTTATAAGAAAGAGATTTTTCTACGCATGTTTTAAAAAATGGATAAGCATGCTTCAAACAAGTTAAAGATGCAAATGAGCTATGGATCCAAACCTTATATAAAGAATAACATTAAATTCTCAAGTGAATGTGCGATAGGATATTGACCCGAGTATAACAAGCCATTATTTTGCCCATTGACAAAAAGCAGACTTAACGATCATAAATGATTGTAAATTGATTTATCATGTGTTACGGGCTATAATTTTTTAACCAATGATTTATGGATTGTGAGTCAACACTAAATTAAACATCCCCTGCCTCCCCTTTTTCTCGACGATTGCAAAACCAAATAAATAAAAACTAAAAAGAGTTTACAATCCAAAAAAATTACAAGCATTTTTTTTAGATTTTCTCTCTGTACATTTGTGCATTGTGCATTTCCATTTTAGATGTATACTTTTTTCTTAAATCAAAGCTTGAGTTTTCATTTTCCCTTCATCTTGTAAAGAATAAAATAGATAAAAGGAAAATACATCACAACAAAAGGAAAATTTTAGAGTTTATGTATGGAAAGAATTCAAAGTAATAGACAAATTTAAGTAAAGAAAATTTATTCACACACCACAAATGAACACAAACGTTTTGTAATCTATGTTTGGGAAATTCCACTAGTTCAACCCTAATAGCTTTGAATTTTATAAGAAAGAGATTTATCTACACATGTATAAAAAAATGGATATGCTTGCTTGAAAGATTAAAAAGATGCAAATGACCTATGGATCCAAACATTTTATAGAGAATAACATTAAAGTCTCATGTGAACGTGCGGTGCGATATGTACCCGAGTCAAACAAGCCATTATTTTGTCCATTTACAAAAGCTAACCTAAAGATCATAAATGATTGTAAAGTGATTTATCATGTGTAACGGGCTATATTTTTGTAAGGAATGACATATGGATTGGTAGTCAACACTGAGTTAAAAATCCCCTGTTTCCCCCTTTTCTCGATGATTGCAGAGCCTGATATATAAAAATAAAATGTCTATACAATCCCTAAAAATTACAGACACTTTTATCAATTATCTCTCTCTACATTTGTGCATTGTGCATTTCCATTTTAGATGTATACTTTTTTCTTAAATCAAAGCTTGTATTTTCACTTTCCCATAATCTCGTAAAAAAAAAGAGATAAAAGGCAAATTGATCACAACAAAATGAAAATTTAAGAGTTTATGTATGGAAGGAATTCAAAGCAATAAAAAAATTTAAGTAAATAAAATTTATTCACACATCACAAATGAACCCAAAAGTTTTGTTATCCAAGTTTTGGAAATTCCACTAGTTCAACACTAATAGCTTGGAATTTTATAAGAAAAAGATTTTTCTACACATGTTTTACAAAATGGGTATGCATGCTTGAAACATGTTAAAGATACAAATGACCTATGGGCCAAAACCTTTTAAACATAATAACATTAAATTCTCAAGTGAACGTGCGGTGGGATATTTACCCGTATAAAACAAGCTATTATTTTGCCTATTTACAAAATGTTAACCTAACGATTATAGATGATTGTAAAGTGATTTATCATGCATAACGAGCTATATTTGTGTTAGGAATGACTAATGGATTCGGAGTCAACACTCAGTTAAATTTCCCCTGCCTCCCCCTTTTTCCAACGATTGCAGAACCTGATATATAAAACCTAAAAAGAATTTACAATCCCTAAATATTATAGACACATTTTGGAATTATCTCTCTATACATTTGTGCATTGTGAAATTTCCATTTTAGAAGTATACTTTTTTGTTAAATAAAAACTTGAGTTTTCACTTTCCCTTCATCTCGTAAACAAAAAAAGAGATAAAAGGCAAATAGATCACAATGAATGATAGTTTTAGAGTTTATATATGGAAAGAATTTAAAGAAAAAAAAATGTAAGTAAAGAAAATTTATTGACACACCACAAATGAACACAAAAGTTTTGTTATCCAAGTTTTGGAAATTCCACTAGTTCAACCCTAATAGCTCGGAATATTATAAGAAAGAGATATTTCTATACATGTTTTAAAAAATGGATATGCTTTTTTAAAACATGTTAAAGATGCAAATGACCTATGGATCCAAACCTTTTAAAGAGAATAATATTAAATTCTCATGTGAACGTGCGTAGAGATATTTTCCTGAGTCAAATAAGCCATTATTTTACCCATTTACAAAAAGTTGACCTAACGATCATAGATGATTGTAAATTGATTTATCATGTGTTACGGGCTATATTTTTGTAAGCAATGACTTATGGATTGTGAGTCAACACTCAGTTAAAAATCCCCCGCCTCCCCCTTTTCTCGACGATTGCAAAACCAGATAAATAAAAACTAAAATGATTTTACAATCCAAAAAAATTACAGACACTTTTTTTAGATTTTCTCTCTGTACATTTCTGCATTGTGCATTTCCATTTTAGATGTATACTTTTTTCTTAAATCAAAGTTTGAGTTTTCATTTTCCCTTCATCATGTAAACAAAAAAAGAGATAAAAGGAAAATACATCACCACAAAATGAAAATTTTAGAGTTTATGTATTGAAAGAATTCAAAGCAATAAACAAATGTAAGTAAAGAAAATTTATTCACACACCACAAATGAACACAAACGTTTTGTAATCTATGTTTGGGAAATTCCACTAGTTCAACCCTAATAGCTCTGAATTTTGTAAGAAAGAGATTTATCTACACATGTTTAAAAAAATGGATATGCTTGCTTGAAAGATTATAAAGATGAAAATGACCTATGGATCCAAACATTTTATAGAGAATAACATTAAAGTCTCATGTGAACGTGCGGTGCGATATGTACCCGAGTCAAACAAGCCATTATTTTGTCTATTTACAAAAGCTAACCTAAAAATTGTAAATGATTGTAAAGTGATTTATCATGTGTAACGGGCTATATTTTTGTAAGGAATGACATATGGATTGGTAGTCAACACTCAGTTAAAAATCCCCTGCCTCCCCCTTTTCCCGATGATTGCAGAGCCTGATATATAAAAACTAAAATGTATATACAAGCCTTAAAAATTACAGACACTTTTATCAATTATCTCTCTCTACATTTGTGCATTATGTATTTCCATTTTAGATTTATACTTTTTTCTTAAATCAAAGCTTGTGTTTTCACTTTCCCATAATCTCTAAAAAAAAAGAGATAAAAGGCAAATTGATCACAACAAAATGAAAATTTTAGAGTTTATGTATGGAAAGAATTCAAAGCAATAAACAAATGTAAGTAAATAAAATTTATTCACACATCACAAATGAACCCAAAAGTTTTGTTATCCAAGTTTTGGAAATTCCACTAGTTCAACCCTAATAGCTTGGAATTTTATAAGAAAAAGATTTTTCTACACATGTTTTACAAAATGGGTATGCATGCCTGAAACATGTTAAAGATACATATGACCTATGGGCCAAAACCTTTTAAATAGAATAACATTAAATTCTCAAGTGAACGTGCAATGGGATATTTACCCGAATAAAACAAGCTATTATTTTGCCTATTTACAAAATGCTAACCTAACGATTATAGATGATTGTAAAGTGATTTATCATGCATAACGGGTTATATTTTTTTTAGGAATGACTAATGGATTCAGAGTCAACACTCAGTTAAAATTACCCCGCCTCCCCCTTTTTCCAACGATTGCAGAACCTGATATATAAAAACTAAAAAGAGTTTACAATCCCTAAATATTACAGACACTTTTTGGAATTATCTCTCTATACATTTGTGCATTGTGCATTTTCCATTTTAGAAGTATACTTTTTTGTTAAATAAAAACTTGAGTTTCCACTTTCCCTTCATCTCGTAAATAAAAAAAGAGATAAAAGGCAAATAGATCACAATGAATGAAAGTTTTAGAGTTTATATATGGAAAGAATTTAAAGAAAAAAAATGTAAGTAAAGAAAATTTATTCACACACCACAAATGAACACAAAAGTTTTGTTATCCAAGTTTTGGAAATTCCACTAGTTCAACCCTAATAGCTCGGAATTTAATAAGAAAGAGATATTTCTACACATGTTTTAAAAAATGAATATGCTTTTTAAAAACATGTTAAAGATGCAAATGATATATGGATCCAAACCTTTTAAAGAGAATAACTTTAAATTCTCATGTGAACGTGCGTAGAGATATTTTCCCGAGTCAAACAAGCCATTATTTTACCCATTTACAAAAAGCTGACCTAACGATCATAAATGATTGTAAAGTGACTTATCATGTGTAACAGGCTCTACTTTTGTAAGCAATGACTTATGGTTTGGGAGTCAACACTCAATTAAAAATCCCCCGCCTCCCCCTTTACCCGACGATTGCAGAACCTGATATATAAAAACTAAAAAGTGTTTACAATCCCTAAAAATTACTGACACTTTTTGGAATTATCTCTCTCTACATTTGTGCATTGTGCATTTCCATTTTAGATGTATACTTTTTTCTTAAATCAAAGCTTGAGTTTTCACTTTCCCTTCATCTCGTAAACAAAAAAAGAGAAAAAAGGCAAATAGATTACAACAAAATGAAAAATTTTCAGTTTATATGTGGAAAAAATTTAAAGCAATAAACAAATGTTTGTAAATAAAATTTATTCACACACCACAAATGAACACAAAGGTTTTGTTTTCCAAGTTTGGGAAATTCCACTAGTTGAACCCAAATAGCTCAGAATTTTATAAGAAAGAGATTATTCTACAGAAGTTTTAAAAAATGGATATGAATGCTTGAAACATGTTAAAGATACAAATGACCTATGTATTAAAACCTTGCAAAGAGAATAACAGTAAATTCTTGAGTAAACATGCGGTGCGATATTTACCTGAGTCAAACCAGCCATTATTTTCCCCATTTACAAAAAGCTGACCTAGCTATCATAGATGATTGTGAAGTGATTTATCATGCGTAACGAACTATATTTTTTTAAGGAATGACTTATGGATAGGGAGTCAACACTCAGTCAAAAATCACCCACCTCCCCCTTTTCCTAACGATTGCAGAACCTGATATATAAAAAATAAAAAGGGATTTGAATCCCTAAATATTACAGACACTTTTTGGAATTATCTCTCTCTACATTTGTGCATTGTGCATTTCTATTTTAGATGTATACTTTCTTCGTAAATCAAACCTTGTGTTTTAACTTTCACTTCATCTTGTAAACAATAAAAGAGATAAAAGGCAAATAGATCACAACAAAATGAAAAATTTAGAGTTTATATATGGAAATAATATAAAGTAATAAACAAATTTAAGTAAATAAAATTTATTCACAAACCACAAATGAACACAAAATTGTTGTTATCCAAGTTTGGTAAATTCCACAAGTTCAACCCTGATAGCTTGAAATCTTATAAGAAAGAGATATTTCTACACATGTTTTAAAAAATGGATATGCATGCTTTAAACATGTTAAAGATGCAAATGACCTATGGATCCAAACCTTTTAAAGAGAATAAAATTAAATTCTCATGTGAACGTGTGGTAGGATATTTACCTGACTCAAACATGCCATTATTTTGCCTATTTACAAAAAGCTAACCTAACGATCATAGTTGATTGTAAAGTGATTTATCATGCATAACGAGGTATAGTTTATTATGAAATGACTTATGGATTAGCAGTCAACACTCAGTTAAAAATCCCTTGCCTCCCCCTTTTCCCAACGATTGCAGAACCTGATTTATAAAACTAAAAGGAGTTATACAATCCCTAAAAATTACAGACACTTTTTGGAATTATCTCTCTCTACATTTGTGCATTGTGCATTTCAATTTTAGATGTATACTTTTTTCTTAAATCAAAGCTTGAGTTTTCAATTTCCCTTCATCTCGTAAACTAAAAAAGAGATAAAAGGCAAATAGATCACAACAAAATGAAAATTTTAGAGTTTATGTATCGAAAGAATTCAAAGCACTAAAAAAATGTAAGTAAAGAAAATTTATTCACACACGACATAAGAACACAAATGTTTTATTATCCAAGTTTTCAAAATTTCACTAGTTCAACCTTATTAGCTCGAAATTTAAAAAGAAAGAGATATTTCTACACATGTGTTAAAAAATGATTATGCATGCTAGAAACTAGTTAAAAATGTAAATGACCTACAGATCCAAACCATTTAAAGAGAATAACATTAAATTCTTATATGAACGTACGGTGGGATATTCACCCGAGTCCAACAAGCCATTATTTTTCCCATTTACAAAAAGTTGACCTAACGATCATAGATGATTATAATGTGATTTATCATGCGTAACGGGCTATATTTTTGTTAGGAATGACTTATGGATTGGGAGTCAACACTATATTAAAAATCCCACGCCTCCCCCTTTTCCCGACTATTGCAGAACCAGATATAAAAAAACTAAAAAGAGTTTACAATCCCTAAAATTTACAGAAACTTTTTGGAATTATCTCTCTTTACATTTGTGCATTGTACATTTCAATTTTAGATGTATTCTTTTTTTCTGAAATCAAAGATTGAGTCCCTTCATCTCGAAAAGAAAAAAAGAGATAAAAGCCAAATAGATCACAACAAAATGAAAATTTTAGAGTTTATATATAGAAAGAATTTAAAGCAATAAACAAATGTAAGTAAAGAAAATTTATTCACACGCCACAAATGAACACAAAAGTTTTGTTATCCAAGTTTGGAAAATTCCACTAGTTCAACCTAATAGCTCAGAATTTTATAAGAAAGAGATTATTCTACACAAGTTTTAAAAAATGGATGAGCAATGCTTGAAAAGAGATAGAGATTGAAATGACCTATGGATCAAAACCTTTTAAAGAGAATAACATTAAATTCTAGAGTGAACGAGTGGTGGGATATTTAACAGAGTCAAACAAGCCATTTTTTTGTCCATTTACAAAAAGCTGACCTAACGATCATAGATGATTGTAAAGTGATTTATCATGCGTAATGTGCTATATTTTTGTAAGGAATGACTTATGGATTGGGAGTCAAAACTCAGTTAAAAATCCCCCACCTCCCATTGCAGAACCTGATATATAAAAACTAAAAAGAGTTTACAATTCCTAAATATAACAAACACTTTTTGGAAGTATCTCTCTACATTTACACATTGTGCATTTCCATTTTAGATGTATAGTTTTTTCTTAAATCAATACTTTAGTTTTCACATTCCCTTCATCTCGTCAACAAAAAAATGAGATAAAAGGCAAATAGATCACAACAAAATGAAAACTTTAGAGTTTATATATGGAAAGAATTTAAAACAATAAACAAATCTAAGTAAAAAAATTTATCCACACACCACAAATGAACACAAAATTTTTTTCATCCAAGTTTGGGAAACTCCACTAGTTCAACCCTAATAGCTCGAAATTTTATAAGAAAGAGATTTTTCTACACATGTTTTAAAAAATGGATATGCATGCTTGAAACATGTTAAAGATGCAAATGACCTATGGATCCAAACCTTTTAAAGAGAATAACATAAAGTTCTCAAGTGAACGTGCGGTGGGATATTTACCCGAGTCACACATGCCATTACTTTGCCCTTTTACAAAAAACCTAACCTAATGATCATAGATGATTGTAAACTGATTTATCTTGCGTAACGGGTTATATTTTTGTAAGGAATGACTTATGGATTGGGAGTCAACACTCAGTTAAAATCCCCTGCCTCCCCCTTGCAGAACCTAATATACAAAAACTACAAAGAGTTTACAATCCCTAAAAATTACAGACACTTTTTGGAATTATCTCTCTCTACATTTGTGCATTGTGCATTTGAATTTTAGTGGTATACTTTTTTCTTAAATTAAAGCTCGAGTTTTCACTTTCCCTTCATCTCGAAAACAAGAAAAGAGATAAAAGGCAAATAGATCAAAAGAAAATGAAAATTTTGGAGTTTATGTATGGAAAGAATCCAAAGCAATAAACAAATGTAAGTAAAGAAAATGTATTCACAGACCACAAATGAACACAAAAGTTTTGTTATCCAAGTTTGGGAAATTCCACTTGTTCAACTCTAATAGCTCAGAATTTTATAAGAAAATGATTTTTCTACACATGTTTTAAAAAATGGATATGCATGCTCGAAACATGTTAAAAATGCAAATGACCTATGGATGCAATCCTTTTAAAGAGAAAACATTAAATTCGCAAGTGAACGTGCGGTGGGATATTTGCCCGAGTCAAACAAGCCATTATTTTGCCTATTTACAAAAAGCTGACCTACTGATCATAGATGATTGTAAAGTGATTTATCATGTGTAACATGCAATTTTATTGTAAGGAATGACTTATGGATTGGGACTCAACACTTAGGTAAAAATCCCCCGCCTCCCCATTTTCCCGACGATTGCAGAACCTGATACATAAAAACTAAAATGAGTTTACAATCCCTAAATATTAAAGACACATTTTGGAATTATCTCTCTCTACATTTGTGCATTGTGCATTTCCATTTTAGATGTAAACTTTTTTCTTAAATCAAAGGTTGAGTATTTACTTTTCCTTCATCTCATAAACAAAAAAAGAGATAAAAGGCAAATAAATCACAACAAAATGAAAAATTTAGAGTTTATATATGGAAAGAATTTAAAGAAATAAAAAAATGTACGAAAAAAACTTTATTCACGCACACAAACATACACAAAAGTTTTGTTATCTAAGTTTGGGAAATTCCACTTGTTAACCTTTAATAGCTCGGAATTTTATAAGCAAGAGATATTTCGACACATGTTTTTAAAAAATGGATATGCATGCTTGAAACATATTACAGATACAACTGGCCTATGGATCCAAACCTTTTAAAGAGAATAACATTAAATTCTCAAGTGAACATGCGGTGGGAAATTTACTCGAGTCAAACAAGCCATTATTTTTTGCCTATTTACAAAAAGCTGACCTAATGATCATAGATGATTGTAAAACGATTTATCTTGCATAATGGGCTATATTTTTTTAAAGAATGAATTATGGATTGGGAGTCAACACTTAGTTAAAAATCCCCCGCCACCCTCTTTTCCCGACGATTGCAGAACCTGATATATAAAAATTAAAAGAAATTCACAATCCCTAAAAATTACAGACTTTTTTTGGAATTATCTCTCTCTACATTTGTGCATTGTGTATTTCCATTTTAGATGTATACTTTTTTCTTAAATCAAAGCTTGAGTTATCACTTTGCCTTCATCGTGTAAACAAAAAAAGAGATAAAAGGCAATAAGATCTCAACAAAATGAAAATTTTAGAGTTTATGTATGGAAAGAATTCAAAACAATAAACAAATGTAAGTAAAGAAAATTTATTCCTACACCATAAATTAACAAAACTTTTGTTATCCAAGTTTGGCAAATTCCACTAGTTCAACCCTAATAGCTTGTACTTTTATAAGAAAGAGATTTTTCTACACATGTTTTAAAAAATGGATATGCAAGCTTGAAACATGTTAAAGATACAAATGACCTATGAATAAAAACTTTTTAAAAAGAATAACATTATATTCTAGAGTGAACGTGCAGTTGGATATTTACCTATGTCAAACAAGCCATTATTTTGCCCATTTACAAAAACCTGACCTAACGATCATAAATGATCGTAAAGCGATTTATCATGCATAACAGGCTCTATTTTTGTTAGGAATGACTTATGGATTTGGAGTCGACACTCAATTAAAAACCCCCCGCCTCCCCCTTTTTCAACACTAATGTAGAACCTGATATATAAAAACTAAAACAGGTTTACAATCCCTAAAAATTACATACACTTTTTGGAATTATCTCTCTCTACATTTTTGCATTGTGCAATTCCATTTTAGATGTATACTATTTTCTTAAATCAAAGCTTGGGTTTTCACTTTCCCATCATCTCGTAAACAATAAAAGAGATAAAATGCAAATAGGTCATAACAAAATGAAAATTATGGGGTTTATGTATGGAAAGAATTCAAAGCAATAAACAAATGTATGGAAAGAAAATTTATTCACACACGACAAATGAACACAAAAGTTTTTTTATCCAACTTTGGGAAATTCCACTAGATCAACCCTAATAGATCGGAAATTTATAAGAAAGCGATTTTTCTACACATGTTTTAAAAAATGGATACGCATGCTTGAAACAAGTTAAAGATACAAATTACCTATGGATCAAATCATTTTCACGAGAATAACAATAAATTCTCAAGAGTGGGATATTTACCCGAGTCAACCAAGCCAATATTTTGCCCATTTACAAAAACTGACCTAACGATCATAGATTATTGTAAAGTGATTTATCATCCGTAACGGGCTATATTTTTGTTAGGAATGACTTATCGATTGGGATTCAACACTCAGTTAAAAATCCCCCGCCTCCCCCTTTTCCCGATGATTGTAGAACCTGATAAATAAAAACTAAAAAGAGTTTATAATCCCTCAATATTACAGACACTTTTAGGAATTATCTCTCTCTACATTTGTGCATTGTGCATTTCCATTTTAGAAGTACAATTTTTTCTTAAATCAAAGCTTGAGTTTTCACTTTCCCTTTTAAAAAATGGCTATGCATGCTTGAAACATGTTAAAGATGCAAATGATCTTTGGATCCAAACCTTTTAAAGAGAATAACATTAAATTCTCAAGTGAAAGTGTGGTGTGATATTTACTCGAGTAAAACAAGCCATTATTTTGTCCATTTGCAAAAGGATCACCTAACGATCATAGACGATTGTAAAGTGATTTATCATGCGGAACGGGCTATATTTTAGTAAAGAATGACATATGGATTGGGAGTCAACACTCCGTTAAAAATCCCCCGCCTCCCCCTTTTCCCGACGATTGCAGACCTGATAAATAAAAACTAAAAAGAGTTTACAACCCATAAATATTACCGACACTTTATGGAATTATCTCTCTGTACATTTGTGCATTATGCATTTCTCTTTTAGATGTATACTTTTTTCTTAAATCAAAGCTTGAGTTTTCACTTTCCCTTCATCTCGTAAACAAAAAAAGAGATAAAAGGCAAATACATCAGAATGAAATGAAAATTTTAAAGTTTATATTCGGAAAGAATTTAAGTAAAAATAATTTATTAACATACCAGAAATGAACACAAAAGTTTTGTTATCCAAGTTTGGGAAATTCCACTAGTTCAACCATAATCGCTCGGAATTTTATAAGAAAGATATTTTTATACACATGTTTTAAAAAATGGATATGCATGCTTGAAACAAGTTAAAGATGCAAATGACCTATGGATCCAAACCTGTTTAAAAAGAATAACATTAAATTCTCATGTGAACGTGCTGTGGGATATTTACCCGAGTCAAACAAGCTATTATTTTGCCCATTTAAAAAAAGTTGACCTAACTATCATTGATGATTGTAAAGTGCTTTATCATGCGTGACAGGCTATATTTTTGTAAGGAATGACTTATGGATGGGAGTCAACACTCAGTTTAAAATCCCCCGCCTCCCCCTTTTCTCGATGATTGCAGAACCTGATATATAAAAACTAAAAAGAGTTTAGAATCCCTAACAATTATAGACACTTTTTGAAATTATCTCTCTCTACATTTTTGCATTGTGCATTTCCATTTTAGATGTATACTTCTTTCTTAAATCAAAGCTTGAGTTTTCACTTTCCCATCTTCTCGTAAACAAAAAAAAAGAGATAAAAGGCAAATAGTTCACAACAAAATGAAAATTTTAGAGTTTATGTATGGAAAGAATTCAAAGCAATAAAGAAATGTAAGTAAAGAGAATTTATTCACACACCACTAATGAACACAAAAGTTTTGTTATCCAAGTTTGGGAAATTTCACTAGTTCAACCCTAATTGCTCGAAATTTAATAAGAAAGAGAATTTTCTACACATATTTTAAAAAATGGATATGTATGCTTGAAACATGTTAAAGATGCAAATGACCTATCGATCCAAATCTTTAAAAGAGAATAACATTAAATTTTCAAGTGAACGTGCGGTGGAATATTTAACCGAGTCAAACAAGCCATTATTTTGTCCATTTCCAAAAAAGCTGACCCAACGATCTTAAATGATTTTCAAGTGATTTATCATGCGTTACGGGCTATATTTTTGTAAGGAATGACTTATAGATAGGGAGTCAAAACTCAGTTAAAAATCCCATGCCTCCCCCTTTTCCCGACGATTGCAGAACTTGATATATAAAAACTAAATAGAGTTTAAAATCCCTAAAAATTATAGACACTTTTTGGAATTATCTCTCTCTACATTTGTGCATTGTTCATTTCCATTTTCGATGTATACTTTTTTCTTAAATCAAAGCTTCCCTTCATCTCGTAAACCAAAAAAAAAAAGATAAAAGGCAAATAGATAACAACAAAATGAAAATTTTAGAGTTTATGTATGGAAAGAATTTAAAGAAATAAAATAATGTTAGCAAAGAAAACTTATTCACACACCACAAATGAACAAAAAAGTTATGTTATCCAAGTTTAGGAAATCCCTCTAGTTTATCCCTAATACCTCAGAATTTTATAAGAAAGAGATTTTTCTATACATGTTTTAAAAAATGGATATACATGCTTGAAACATGTTAAAGATGCAAATGACATATGGATCCAAACCTTTTCCAAAGAGCAACATTAAATTCTCATGTGAACGTGCGGTGGGATATTTACCCGAGTCAAACAAGTCATTATTTTGCCCATTTACAAAAAGTTAACCTAACGATCATAGATGATTGTAAATTGATTTATCATGCGTAACAGGCTTTATTTTTTTAAGAAAAGAGTCATGAATTGGGAGTCAACACTCAGTTAAAAATCCCCCGCCTCCCCCTTTTTCCGACGATTGTAGAATCTGATTTCTAAAAACTAAAAAGAGTTTACAATCCCTAAAAATTACCAACACTTTTTGGAATTATCTCTCTCTACATTTGTGCAATGTGCATTTCCATTGTAGATTTATACTTTTTTCTTAAATCAAAACTTGAGTTTTCACTTTCCCTTCCCCTTCTTCACGTAAACAAAAAAGAGATAAAAGGCAAATAGATCACAACAAAATGAAAATTCTTGAGTTTATGTATGGAAAGAATTTTAAGCAATAAACAAATGTCAGTAAAGAAAATTTATTGAAATACCAAAATGAACACAAAAGTTTTGTTATCCAAGTTTGGGAAGTTCCACTAGTTCAACCCTATTAGCTCGAAATTTTATAACAAAGTGATTTTTCTACACATGTTTTAAAAAATGGATATGCATGCTTGAAACATGTTAACTACTCAAATGACCTATGGATCCAAACCTTTTATAGACAATAACATTAAATTCTCATATGAACGTGTGGTGGGATATTTACCCGAGTCGAACAAGCCATTATTTTGCTCATTTACAAAAAGTTGACCTAACGATCATAGATGATTGTAAAGTGATTTATCATGCCTAACGGGCTATATTTTTGTAAGGAATGACTTATGGAGTGGGAGTCAACACTCTGTTAAAAATCCCCCGACTCCCACTTTTCCCGATGGTTACAGAACTTGATATAAAAAAACTAAAAAGAGTTTACAATCCCTAAAAATTATAGACACGTTTTGGAATTTTCTTTTTCTACATTTGTGCATTGTTCATTTCCATTTTAGATGTGTACTTTTTTCATCAATCAAATTTTGAATTTTCACTTTCCCTACATCTCATAAACATAAAAAGAGATAAAAGGCAAATAAAACACAACAAAAGGAAAATTTTAGAGTTTATGTAAGGAAAGAATTCGAAGCAATAAAAAAATGTAAGTAAAGAAAATTTATTCACAACCACATATGAACACAAAAGTTTTGTCATCCACGTTAGGGAAATTCCACTAGTTCAACCCTAATAGCTTAGAATTTTATAAGAAAAAGAGTTTTCTACACATGTTTTTAAAAATGGATATGCATGCTTGAAACATGTTAAAGATGCAAATGACCTATGGGTCCAAACCTTTTATAGAGAATAATATTAAATTCACATGTGAACGTGCGGTGGGATATTTACCCAAGTCAAACAAGCCATTATTTTGCCCATTTAAAAAAAGCTGACCTAAGGATCATAGACGATTGTAAAGTGATTTATCATACGTAACGGGCTATATTTTTGTAAGGAATGACTCATAGATTGGGAGTCAACACTCAGTTAATAATCCCCCACCTCCCCCTTTTCATGACGATTGTAGAACCTGATATATAAAAACTAAAAAGAGTTTACAATCCCTAAAAATTAGAGAAACTTTTTGGAATTATCTCTCTCTACATTTCTGCATTGTGCATTTCCATTTTAGATGTATACTTTTTTCTTAAATCAAAGCTTGAGTTTTCACTTTCCCTTCATCTCGTAAACCAAAAAAATAGAAAAAAGGAAAATAGATCACAACAAAATGAAAATTTTAGAGTTTATGAATGGAAAGAATTTAAACCAATAAACAAATGTAAGTAAAGAAAATTTATTCACACACCTCAAATGAACACAAAAGTTTTGTTATCCAAGATATGGAAATTCCACTAGTTCAACACTAATAGGTCTGAATTTTATAAGAAAGGGATATTTTAACACATGTTTTAAAAATTGGGTATGCATGCTTGAAACTAGTTAAAGTTGCAAATGACCTATGAATCCAAACCTTTTAAAGAGAATAACATTAAATTATCAAGTGAACGTGCGGTGGGATATTTACCAGAGTCAAATAAGCCACTATTTTTCCCATTTACAAAAAGCTGACCTAACGGTCATAGATGAATGTAAATTGATTTATCATGTGTAACTGGATATATTTTTTTAAGGATTGACTTATGGATTGGCAGTCAACACCTAGTTAAAAATCCTCCGCCTCCCCCTTTTCGCGACGATTGCAGAACATAATATATAAAAACTGGAAAAAGTTTACAATCCCTAAAAATTACAAAGACTTTTTGGAATTATCTCTCTCTACATTTGTGCATTGTGCATTTCCATTTTTGATGTGTACTTTTTCCTTAAATCAAAATTGTAGTTTTTACTTTCCCTTCATCTCGTAAACAAAAAAAGAGATAAAAGGCAAATAGATCACTAAAAAATGAAAATTTTAGAGTTTATGAATAGAAAGAATATAAAGCAATAAAAAAATGTAAGTAAAGAAAATTTATGCACACAACACAAATGAACAAAAAAGTTTTGTCATCCAAGTTTTAGAAATTCCACTAGATCAACCCTAATCGCTTGGAATTTTATAAGAAAGAGATTTTTGTACACATGTTTTAAAAAATGGATATGCATGCTTGAAAGATGTTAAAGATGCCAATGACCTATGTATAAAAAACTTTTAAAAAGAATAACAGTAAATTCTAAAGAGAACGTGCGGTGGGATATTTACCCGAGTCAAACAAGACATTATTTTGCCCATTTACCAAAAGCTGACCTAATGATCATAGATTATTGTAAAGTGATTTATCATGCGTAATGGGCTACATTTTTGTAAGCAATGAATTATGGATTGGGAGTCCACACTCAGTTAAAAATCCCATACCTCTCCCTTTTCCCGACGATTGCAGAAACTGATAAATAAAAACTAAATATTACAGAAAATTTTTGGAATTATCTCTCTGTATATTTGTGCATATTGCATTTCCATTTTAGATGTATACTCTTTGTCTTAAATCAAAGCTTGAGTTTTCATTTTCCCTTCATCTCGTAAGCAAAAAAAGAGATAAAAGGGAAATAGATCTCAACAAAATGAAAATTTTAGAGTTTATGTATGGAAAGAATTCAAAGCAATAAACAAATGTAAGTAAATAAAATTTATTCACACATCACAAATGAACACAAAAGTTTTTTTATCCAAGTTAAGGAAATTCCACTAGTTCAACCCTAATAGCTCAGAATTTTATAAGAAAGAGAGTTTTCTACACATGTTTGAAAAAATGGATATGCATGCTAGAAACATGTTAAAGATACAAATGAACTATGGATCAAAACCTTTTAAAGAGAATAATATTAAATTCTCATGTGCATGTGCGATTGGATATTTACCCGAGTCAAACAAACCATTATTTTGCCCATTTACAAAAAGCTGACCTAACGATCATAGATGATTGTAAAGCGATTTATCATGGGTAACATGCTATTTTTTATTTAGGAATGACTAATGGATTGGGAGTCAACACTGAGTTAAAAATCCCCAGCCTCCCTCTTTTCCCATCGATTGTTGAACCTGATATATTAAAACTAAAAAAATTTTACAATCCCTAAAAATTACAAACACATTTTGGAATTATCTCTCTCTATATTTGTGCATTGTGCATTTACATTTTAGATGTACAATTTTTTCTTAAATCAAAGCTTGAGTTTTCAGTTTCCCTTCATCTCGTAAACAAAAAAAGAGATACAAGGTAAATAGATCACAAAAAATGAAAATTTTAGAGTTTTTGTATGGAAATAATTCAAAGAAATAAACAAATGTAAGTAAAGAAAATTAATTCACACACCCCAAAGGAACACAAAAGTTAGGTTATCCAAGTTTGGGAAATTCCACCATTTCAACCATAATAACTCTGAATTTTATAAGAAAGATATTTTTCTACACATATTTGAAAAAATAGATATGGATGCTTGAAACATATTAACGATGCAAATGACCTATGGATCCAAACCTTTTAAAGAGAATAACATTAAATCATCAAGTGAATGTGCGGTGGGATATTTACCTGGGTCAAATACGCCATTATTTTTTCCATTTAAAAATAGCTGACCTACCGGTCGTTGATGATTGTAAATTGATTTATCATGTGTAACCGGCTATATTTTTTTAAGGATTGACTTATGGATTGGGAGTCAACACCTAGTTAAAAATCCTCCGCCTCCCCCTTTTCCCGAAAATTGCAGAACCTAATAAATAAAAACTAAAAAGAGTTTACAATCCTTAAATATTACAAACACTTTTTGGAATTATCTATCTCTTTATTTGTGCATTGTGCATTTCCATTTTGGATGTGTACTTTTTCCTTAAATCAAAACTGTAGTTTTTACTTTCCCTTCGTCTCGTAAACAAAAAAAGAGATAAAAGGCAAATAGATCACTAAAAAATGAAAATTTTAGAGTTTATGAATAGAAAGAATATAAACCAATAAAAAAAATGTAGGTAAAGAAAATTTATGCACACACAGTAAATGAACAAAAAAGTTTTGTCTTCCAAGTTTTAGAAATTCCGCTAGTTCAACCCTAATAGCTCGGAATTTTATAAGAAAGAGATTTTTGTACACATGTTTTAAAAAATGGATATGCATGCTTGAAAGATGTTAAAGATGCCAATGACCTATGGATCAAAAACTTTTAAAGAGAATAACAATAAATTCTCAAGAGAACGTGCGGTGGGATATTTACCTAAGTCAAACAAGCCATTATTTTGCCCATTTATAAAAAGCTGACCTAACGATCATAGATCATTGTAAAGTGATTTATCATGTGTAACGGGCTACATTTTTGTAAGGAATGACTTATCGATTGGGAATCCGCACTTAGTTAAAAATCCACCACCTCCCCTTTTCCTGAAAATTGCAGAACCTAATAAATAAAAACTAAAAAGAGTTTACAATCCCTAAATATTACAGACACTTTTTGGAATTATCTATCTCTTTATTTGTGCATCGTGCATTTCCATTTTAGATGTATACTTTTTCTTAAATCAAAGCATGAGTTTTCACTTTCCCTTCATTTCGTAAACAAAAGAAGAGATAAAAGGGAAATAGATCACAACAAAATGAAAATTTTAGAGTTTTTGTATGGAAATAATTCAAATCAATAAACAAATGTAAGTCAAGAAAATTTATTCAAACACCACAAATGATCACAAAAGTTTTGTTATACAAGTTTGGGAAATTCCGCTAGTTCAACCCTAATAGCTCGGACTTTTATAAGAAAAAGATTTTTCTACAAATGTTTTAAAAATTGATATGCATGCTTGAAACATGTTAAAGATGCAAATAACCTAAGGATCCAAACCTTTTTAAGATAAAAACATTAAATTCTCAAGTGAACGTGCGGTGGGATATGTACCCGAGTCAAAATGCCATTATTTTGCCCATTTACAAAAAGCTGACCTAATGATCATAGATGATTGTAAAGTGATTAATCATGCGTAACGGGCTATATTTTTTTTAGGAATGACTTATGGATTGGGACTCAACACTCAGTTAAAAATCCCCCGCCTCCCTCTTTTCCCGACGATTGCAGAACCTGATATATAAAAAGTAAAAAGAGTTTATAATCCCTAAATATTTCAACCACTTTTTGGAACTATCTCTCTCTACATTTGTGCATCGTGAATTTCCATTTTAGATGTCAAATTTTTTCTTAAACAATACTTCAATTTTCACATTCCCTTCATCTTGTAAACAAAAAAAGAGATAAAAGGCAAACAGATCACAACAAAATGAAAATTTTAGAGTTTATATATGGAAAGAATTTAAACCAATAAAAAAATCTAAGTAAATAAAATTTATTCACACACCAAAAATGAACACCAAAGTTTTGTTGTCCAAGTCTAGGAAATTCCACTTGTTCAACCCTAATAGCTCGTACTTTTATAAGAAAGAGATTTTTCTACACATGTTTAAAAAAATGATATGCATGCTTGAAACATGTTAAAGATGCAAATGACCTATAGATCCAAACCTTTTAAAGAGAATAATATTAAAGTCTCAAGTGAACGTGTTGTGGGATATTTACATGAGTCAAACAAGCCATTATTTTGCCCATTTACAAAAAAGTTGACCTAACGATCAAAGATGATTGTAAAGTAATTTATCATGCGTTATGGGCTATATTTTTGTAAGGAATGACTTATGGATAGGGATTCAGTACTTAGTTAAAAATCCCCCGCCTCCCCCTTTTCCCGACGATTGAAGAACCTGATTTATCAAAACTAAAAAGAGTTTATAATCGCTAAAAATTGCACACACTTTGTGGAATTATCTCTCTCAACATTTATGCATTGTGCATTTCCATTTTAGATGTATAATTTTTTCTTAAATCAATGCTTGAGTTTTCACGTTCTGTTCATCTCGTAAACAAAAAAAGAGATAAAAGTCATATAGATCACAACAAAATGAAAATTTTAGACTTTATGTATCGAAAGAATTCAAAGCAATAAACAAATGCAAAGTAGAGAAAATTTATTCGCACACCACAAATGAACACAAAAGTTTTGTTATCCAAGTTTGGGAAATTCCACTAGTTCAACCCAAATAGCTTAGAATTTTATAAGAAAGAAATATTTCTACACATGTTTTAAAAAATGGATAGGCATACTTGAAAGATGTTAAAGATGCAAATGACCTATGGATCCAAACCTTTTAAAGAGAATAATATTAAATTCTCTAGAGAATGTGCGGTGGGATATTTACTAGAGTCAAACATGCCATTATTTTGCCCATTTAAAAAAGCTGACCTAACGATTATAGATGATTGAAAAGTGATTTAGCATGCATAACGGGCTATATTTTTCTAAGGAATGACTTATGGATTGGGAGTCTACACTCAGTAAAAAATCCCCCACCTTCCCCTTTTCCCAACAATTGCAGAATCTGATAAATAAAAAATAAAAAGAGTTTACAATCCCTAAATATTACAGACACTATTTGGAATTATCTCTCTCTATATTTGTGCAATGTGCATTTCCATTTTAGATGTATACTGTTTTTCTTAAATCAATGCTTGAGTTTTCACTTTCTCTTCATCTCGTAAACAAAAAAAGAGAAAATGGAAACAGATCACAACAAAATAAAAATTTTAGAGTTTATATATAGAAAGAATTTAAAGAAATATACAAATGTAAGTAAAGAAAATTTATCAACACCCCACAAATTAACACAAGTTTTGTTATCCAATTTTGAGAAATTCCACTAGTTCAACCCTAATAGCTCGGAATTTTATCAGAAAGAGATTTTTCTACACATGTTTTAAAAAATGGATATGCATGCTTGAAACATGTTAAAGATGCAAATGACCTATGGATCTAAACTTGTTAAAGAGAATAACATTAAATTCTCATGTGAACGTGCGGATGGATGTTTACCCGAGTCAAACAAGCCATTATTTTGCCCATTTACAAAAATCTAACCAAATGATCATAGATGATTGTAAAGTGATTTATCATGTGTAATGGGCTATATTTTTTTAAGGAATGACTTATGGATTGGTAGTCAATACTTAGTTAAAAATCCCCCTCCTCCCCCTTTTCCCGACGATTGAAGAACCTGATATATAAAAAATTAAAAGAGTTTACAATCCCTAACAATTATAGACACTGTACATTTGCACTTTAGATGTATACTTTTTTCTTTATTCAAAGCTTGAGTTTTCACTTTCCCTTCATCTCGTAAACAAAAAAAAACGATCAAAGGCAAATAGATCACAAAAAAATGAAAATTTTAGAGTTTATGAATGGAAATAATTCAAAGAAATAAACAAATGTAAGTAAAGAAAATTTATTCACACACCACAAATTAAGACAAAAGTTTTGTTATCCAAGTTTGGGAAATTCCACTAGCTTGATCCAAATAGCTCAGAATTTTATAAAAAAGATATTTTTCTACACATGTTTTAAAAAATGGATATGCATGCTTGAAAGTTGTTAAAGATTCAAATGACCTATGGATCCAAATCTTTTAAAGAGGATAACATTAAACTCGAATGAATGTGCGGTGGGATATTTAACCAAGTCAAACAAGCCATTATTTTGCCCATTTACAAAAAGCTAACCTAACGATCATAAATTATTGTATAATGTTTTATCATGTGTAACGGGCTATATTTTTTTAAGTAATGACTTATAGATTGGGAGTCAACACAAAGTTAAAAATCCCCTGCCTCGCCCTTTTCCCGACAATTGCAAAACCTGATATATAAAAACTAAATGGAGTTTACAATCCTTAAAAATTACAGACACTTTTTGGAATTATCTCGCACTACATTTGTGCATTGTTCATTTCCATTTTCGATGTATACTTTTTTCTTAAATCAAAACTTGAGTTTTCACTTTACCATCATCTCGTTAAAAAAAAGAGATAAAAGGCAAATAGATCACAACAAAAATGAAAAATTTAGAGTTTATGTATGGAAAGAATTTAATGCCATAAAAAAATGTAAGCATAGAAAATTTATTCACCCATCACAAATGAACACAAAATTTATGTTATCCAAGTTTGGGAAATTCCACGAGTTCATCCCTAATAGCTCGGAATTTTTTAAGAAAGTGATTTTTTTACACAAGTTTTAAAAAATGGAAATGCATGCTTGAAACATGTTAAAGATGCAAATGACCTATGGATCCAAACCTTTTAAAGAGAATAACATTAAATTATCAAGTGAACATGTAGTGGGATATTTACCCGAGTCAAACAAGCCATTATTTTTTCCATTTACAAAAAGCTGACCTAATGATCTTAGAAGATTGTAATGTGGTTTATCATACGTAACGGGCTACATTTTTGTAAGTAATGACTTATGGATTGGGAGTCAACACCTAGTTAAAAATCCCCCGCCTCGCCCTTTTCCAGACGATTGCAAAACCTGATATATAAAAACTGAAAAGAGTTTACAATCCCTAAAAAGTATAGACACCTTTTGGAATTATCTCTCTCTATATTTGTGCATTGTGCATTTCCATTTTAGATGTATAATTTTTTATTAAATCAAAACAAGAGTTTTCCATTTCCCTTCATCTCGTAAACATAAAAAGAGATAAAAGGCAAATAGATCACCACAAAATGAAAATTTTGGAGTTTATGAATGGAAAGAATTTAAAGCAATAAACAAATGTAAGTAAACAAAATTTATTGACACACCACAAATGAACACAAAATTTTTTTATCCAAGTTTTGGAAATTCCAGTAGTTCAACCCTAATATCTCAAAATTTTATAAGAAAAAGATTTTTCTACACATGTTTTAAAAAATGAATATACAGACTTGAGACATGTTAAAGATTCAAATGACCTATGGATCCAAACCTTTTAAAGGGAATAACATTAAATTATCAAGTGAACATACGGTTGGATATTTACCCGAGTCAAAGAAGCCATTATTTTGCCCATTTACAAAAATCTGACCTAACGATTATAGATGATTGTAAAGTGATTTATCATGCATAACGGGCAATATTTTTGTAGGAATGACTTATGGATTGGGAGTCAACACTTAATTAAAAATCCCCTGCCTCCCCCTTTTTTCGACGATTGCAGAACCTGATATATAAAAACTGAAGACAGTTTACAATCCCTAAAAATTACAGACACTTTTTGGAATTATCTCTCTCTAAATTTGTGCATTGTGCATTTATATTTTAGATGTATACATTTTTCTTAAATCAACATTTGAGTTTTCACTTTCCCTTCATCTCGTAAACAAAAAAAGAGATAAAAGGCAAATAGAACACTACAAAATGAAAAATTTAGAGTTTATGAATGGAAAAAATTTATAGCATTAAACCAATGTAAGTAAATAAAATTTATTCACACACCACAAATGAACACAAATGTTTTGTTACCCAAGTTTGGGAAATTCCACTAGTTCGACCCTTTTAGCTCGGAATTTTATATGAAAGAGATTTTTCTACACATGTTTTAAAAAAAGGATATGCATTCTTTAAACATGTTAAAGATGCAAATGATATACGGATCCTAACCTATTAAAGAGAACAAAATTAAATTCTCAAGTGAACGTGCGGTGGGATATTTACCCGAGTCAAACAAGACATTATTTGCCGCATATACAAAAAGTTGACCTAACGATCATAGATTATTGTAAAGTGATTTATCATGAGTAACGAGCTATATTTTTGTAAGGAATGCCTCAAACATTGGGAGTCAACACTCATTTAAAAATTCCCCGCCTCTCCCTTTTCTCGACTATTGCTGAACATGATATATAAAAACTGAAAAGAGTTTACTATCCCTAAAAATTACAGACACTTTTTGGAATTATGTCTCTCTACATTTGTGCATTATGCATTTCCATTTTAGATGTATACTTTTTCATAAATCAAAGCTTGAGTTTTCACTTTCCCTTCATCTCGTAAACAAGAAAAGAGATAAAAAGGGAAATAGATCACCACAAAATGAAAATTTTAAAGTTTATGTATGGAAAGAATTTAAAGCAATAAAAAATGTAAGTAAAGAAAATTTATTGGCACAACACAAATGAACACAAAATTTTTGTAATCCAACTTTGGGAAATTCCACTAGTTCAACCCTTATATCTCGAAATTTATAAGAAAGTGATTTTTCTACACATATTTTAAAAAATGAATATGCATGCATGAAACATGTTAAAGATGCAAATAACCTAAGGATACAAACCTTTTAAAGGGAATAACATTAAATTCTCAACTGAACGTGCGGTGGGTTATTTACCCGAGCCAGACCAGCCATTATTTTGCCCATTTACAAAAGCCTGACCTTACGATCATAGATGATTGTAAAGTGATTTATCATATGTAATGGGCTATATATTTGTAAGGAATTACTTATGGATTGAAAGTCAACACTCAGTCAAAAATCCCTCTCCTCCCCCTTTCCCCGACGATTGCAGAACCTGATATAAAGACTAAAAAGCGTTTACAATCCCTAAAAAATATAAAATTTTTTTGGAAATATCTCTCTCTACATTTTTGCATTGTGCATTTCCATTTTAGATGTATAATTTTTTCTTAAATCAAAGCTTGAGTTTTCACATTCCCTTCATCTCTAAAACAAAAAAAGAGATAAAAGGCAAATAGATCACAAAAAAATCAAAATTTTAAAGTTTATGTATGGAAAGAATCTAAATTAATATACAAATGTAAGTAAAGAAAATAATTGACTCACCACAAATAAAAAAAAAGTTTTGTTATCAAAGTTTGGGAAATTTCACTTGTTCAACCCTAATAGCTCGGACTTTTATAAGAAAGAGATTTTTCTACACATGTTTTAAACATTGGATATGCATGCTTGAAACATGTTAAAGATGAAAATGACCTATGGATCCAAACCTTTTAAAGATAATAACATTAAATTCTCAAGTGAACGTGATGTGGGATATTTACCCGAGTCAAACAAGCCATTATTTTGCCCATTTACGAAAAGTTGTCCTAACGGTCATAGATGATTGTAAAGTGATTTATCATGTGTAACGGGCTATATTTTTTTAAGGAATGACTTATGGATTGGGAGTCAACACTCAGTTAAAAATCCCCCGCCTCCCCCTTTTCCCGACGATTGAAGAACCGGATATATCAAAACTAAAAATAATTTACGATCCCTAAAAATTACAGACACTTTGGGGAATTATCTCTCTCTACATTTGTGCATTGTGCATTTCCATTTTAGATGTATAATGTTTTCTTAAACCAATGTTTGAGTTTTCAATTTCCCTTCATCTAGTAAAAAAAAAAGGGATAAAAGGCAAACAGATCAGAACAAAATTAAAATTATAGACTTTATGTATCGAAAGAATTTAAAGCAATAAACACATGTACGTTAAGAAAATTTATCCACACGCCACAAATGAAAACAAAAGTTTTGTTATCCAAGTTAGGGAGATTCCAATAGTTCAACCCTAATAGCTCGGAAATTTACTAGAAAGAGATTTTTCTACGCATGTTTTAAAAAATGGATATGCATGTTGGAAACAAGTTAAAGATATAAATGACCTATGGATCAAAACCTTTTAAATATAATAACATTAAATTCTCAAGTGAACGTGCGGTGCGATATTTACCTGTGTCAAACAAGCCATTATTTTGCCCATTTACAAAAAGCTGACCTAACGATCATAGATCATTGTAAAGTGATTTATCATGCATAATGGGCTATATTTTTGCGAGGAATGACTTATGGATTGGGAATCCACACTCAGTTAAAAATCCCCCGCCTCCCCCTTTTTCCTGACGATTGCAGTACCTGATACATAAAAACTAAAAAGTGTTTAAAATCCATAAACATTACGGACACTTTTTGGAATTATCTCTCCCTACATTTGTGCATTTTGAATTTCCATTTTAGTTGTATACTTTTTTCTTAAATCAAAGCTTGAGGTTTCACTTTCCCTACATCTCGTAAACAAAAAAAGACATAACCAGCAACCAGATCACAACAAAAAGAAAATTTTAGAGTTTATGTATGGAAAGAATTCAAAGCAATAAAAAAATATAAGTAAATAAAATTTATTCACACACCACAAATGAACACAAAAGTTTTTTTATCCAACATTGGGAAATTCTACTTGCTCAACCCTAATAGCTCGGAATTTTATAAGACAAATTTTTCTTCACATGTTTTAAAAAATGGATATGCATGCTTGAAACATGTTAAAGATACAAATGACCTATGGATCAAAACCTTTTAAAGAGAAAAACATTAAATTCTGAAGTGAACGTGCGGTGCGATATTTACACGAGTCAAACAAGCCATTATTTCGAACATTTACAAAAACTTGACCTAACGATCATAGATGATACTAAAGGGAATTATAATGCGTAACGGGCTATATTTTTGTTAGGAATGACTTATCGATTGGGAGTCAACACTCAGTTAAAAATCCACTGCCTCCCCCTTTTCCCAACGATTGCAGAACTAGATATTTAAAAAATAAAAAGAGTTTACAATCCATAAATGTAACAGACACTTTACGGAATTACCTCACTCTACAATTGTGCATTGTGCATTTCTATTTTAGATGTATATTTGTTTCTTCAATCAAAGTTGAGTTTTTACTTGTCCTTCATCTCATAAACAAAAAAAGAGATAAAAGGCAAATAGATGACAACAAAATGAAAATTTTAGAGTTCATAGATGGAATGAATTTAAAGCAATAAACAAATGTAAGTATAGAAAATTTATTCACACAACAGATATGAACACAAAAGTTTTGTTATCCAAGTTTGCGAAATTTCACTAGCTCAACACTAATAGCTCGGAATTTTAAAAGAAAGAGATTTTTCTACACATGCTTTTAAAAATGGAATCCATGCTTGAAACTTATTAAAGATGCAAATGACCTATGGATCCAAACCTGTTAAAGAGAATAACAATAAATTCTCATGTGAACGTGTGGTGGGATATTTACCCGAGTCAAACAAGCCATTAGTTTTCCCATTTATAAAAAGCTGACCTAAAGATCATAGATAATTGTAAAGTGATTTATCATGCATAATGGGTTATATTTTTTTTAAAGAATGACTTTTTGATTGGGAGTCAACATTCAGTTAAAAATCCCCCGCCTTCGTCTTTTCCCGATGATTGCAGAACATGATATATAAAAACTAAAAAGAGTTTACTATCCCTAACAATTATAGACACTTTTTGGAATTATCTCTCTCCACATTTTTGCATTGTGCATTTCCATTTTATATTTATACTTTTTTCTTAAATCAAAGTTTGAGTTTTCAATTTCCCTTCATCTCGTAAACAAAAAAAGAGATAAGAGGCAAATAGATCACTATAAAATGAAAAATTTAGAGTTTATCAATGGAAAGAATTTAGAGCAATAACCAAATGGAAGTAAATAAAATTTATTCACACACCACAAATGAACACAAAAGTTTTGTTACCAAAGTTTTGGAAATTCCACTAGTTCAACCCTTTTAGCTCGGAATTTTATAAGAAAGAGATTGTTTTACACATGTTTTAAAAAAATGATATGCATGCTTTAAACATGTTAAAGATGCAAATGATCTATGGATCCTAATCTTTTAAAGAGAATAACATTAAATTCTCAAGTGAATGTCTGGTGGGATATTTACCCGAGTCAAACAAGCCATTATTTTTTCCATTTAGAAAAAGTTGACCTAACGATCATAGATGACTGTAAAATGATTTATCAAGCGTGACGGGCTATATTTTTGTAAGGAATGACTCATAAATTAGGAGTCAACACTCAAATAAAAATTCCCCGCCTCTCCCTTTTCTTGACGATTGCAGAACATGATATATAAAAACTAAAAAGAGTTTACTCTCCCTAAAAATTACAGACACTTTTTGGAATTATGTCTCTCTACATTTTTGCATTGTGCATTTCCTTTTTAGATGTATACTTTTTTCATAAACCAAAGCTTGAGTTTTCACTTTTCCTTCATCTCGTAAACAAGAAAAGAGATAAAATGGCAAATAGATCACAACGAAATAAAAAATTTAAAGTTTATGTATGGAAAGAATTTAAAGCAATAAACAAATATAAGTAAAGAAAATTTATTGACACAGAACAAATGAACACAAAATTTTTGTTATCAGAGTTTTGGAAATTCCACTAGTTCAACCCTAATATCTCGGAATTTTATAAGAAAGAGATTTTTCTACACATGTTTCAAAAATTGAATATGCATGCTTGAAACTTTTTAAAGATGCAAATGACCTAAGGATCCAAACCTTTTAAATGGAATAACATTAAATTCTCAACTGAACGTGTGGTGGGATATTTACCTGAATCAGACAAGCCATTATTTTGCCCATTTAAAAAAACCTGACCTAACGATCATAGATGATTGTAAAGTGATTTATCATATGTAATGGGCTATATTTTTAATATATGACTTATGGATTAAAAGTCAACACTCAGTCAAAAATCCCACTCCTCCTCCTTTTCCCGGCGATTGCAGAACCTGATATATAAAAACTAAATAGAGTTTACAATCCCTAAAAATTGCAGACACCTTTTTGAATTATCTCTCTCTACATTTGTGCATTGTTCATTTCCATTTTCGATGTATACTTTTTTCTTAAATCAAAGCTTGAGTTTTCACTTTCCCTTCATCATGTAAACAAAAAAAGAGATAAAAGGCAAATAGATCACAACAAAATGAAAATTTTAGAGTTTATGTATGGATAGAATTTAAAGCAATAAAAAAATATAAGCAAAGAAAATTTATTCACACACCACAAATGAACACAAAAGTTATGTTATCCAAGTTTGGGAAATTTCTCTAGTTCATCGCTAATAGCTCAAAATTTTGTAAGAAAAGAGTTTTTCCTAAACATATTTTAAAAAATGGATATGCATGCTTGAAACATGTTTAAGATACAAATGACCTATGGATCCAAACATTTTAAAGGAAATAACTTTAAATTCTCATGTGAACGTGGGTGGGATATTTACCCGAGTGAAACAAGCCATTATTTTGCCCATTTAAAAAAAGTTGAGTTAACGATCATAGATGATTGTAAAGTGATTTATCATGCATAATAGGCTTTATTTTTTGTAAGGAATGACTATGGATTGGGAGTCAACACGCAGTTAAAAATCCCCTACATCCCCCTTTTCTCGACGATTGCAGAATCTGATATATAAAAACTAAAAAGAGTTTACAATCCCTAAAAATTACAGACACTTTGGGAATTATCTCTATCTACATTTTTGCATTGTGCATTTCCATTTTAGATGTATACCTTTTTCTTAAATCAAAACTTGAGTTTTCACTTTCCCTTCTTCTCGTTAACAAAAAAAGAAGTAAAAGGCAAAGAGATCACAATAAAATGAAAATTTTAAAGTTTATGTATGGAAAAAATTTAAATAAATAAACAAATATAAGTAAATAAATTTATTGACACACCACAAATGAACACAAAAGTATTGTTATCCAAGTTTGCGATATTCCACTAGTTATACCGTAATTGCTTGGAATTTTATGAGGAAGTGATTTTTCTACACATTTTTTAAAAAATTGATATGCATGCTTGAAACATGTTAAAGACTCAAATGAGCTATGGATCCAAAAATTTTAAAGAGAATAACATTAAATTCTCATGTGAACATGCGGTGGGATATTTACCAGAGTCAAACAAGCCATTATTTTGCTCATTTACAAAAAGCTAACCTAACGATTATAGTTGATTGTAAAGTGATTTATTATGCGTAATGGGCTATATTTTTTAAGGAATGACTTATGGATTGGGAATCAAAACTCTGTTAAAAATTCCCCGCCTCCCCCTTTTTCCGACGATTGTAGAACTTGATATAGAAAAACTAAAAAGAGTTTACAATCCCTAAAAATTATAGACACTTTTTGGAATTATCTTTTTCTACATTTGTGCATTTTTCAGTTCCAATTTAGATGCATACTTTTTTCTTAAATAAAAGCTTGACTTTTCACTTTCCCTTCATCTCGTAATCATAAAAAGAGATAAAAGCCAAATAGATCACAACAAAAGGAAAATTTTAGAGTTGATGTAAAGAAAGAATTGATAGCAATCAACAAATGTAAGTAAGGAAAATTTCAGAGTTTATGTTAAGAAAGAATTGATAACAATCAACAAATGTAAGTAAATAAAATTTATTCATACACCACATATGAACACAAAAGTTTTGTTATCCAAGTTTGGGAAATTCCACTAGCTCAACACTAATAGCTCGGAATTTTAAAAGAAAGAGATTTTTCTACACATGTTTTAAAAAAAGGATATGCATGCTTGAAACTTGTTTAAAATGCAAATGTCCCATGGATCTAAACCTTCTAAAGAGAATAACAATAAATTCTCAAGTGAACGTGCGGTGGGATATTTACCCGAGCCAAACTAGCCATTATTTTGCCCTATTACAAAAAGCTGACCTAACGATTAGAGATGATTATAAAGTGATTTATCATGCGTAACGGGCTATATTTTTGTAAGGAATGACCCATAGATGGGGAGTCAACACTCAGTTAAAAATCCCTCGCCTCCCCCTTTTCACGACGATGGTAGAACCTGATATATAAAAAATAAAAAGAGTTTACAATACCTAAAAATTACAGACACTTTTTGGAATTATCTCTCTCTTCATTTGTGCATTGGGCATTTCCATTTTAGATGTATACTTTTTTCTTAAATCAAAGCTTGAGTGTTCACTTTCCCTTCAACTCGTAAACAATAAAAGAGAAAAAAAGACACAAAGATCACAAAAAAATAAACATTTTAGAGTTTATGTATGAAAATAATTTAAAGCAATAAACAAATGTAAGTAATGCAAATTTATTCACATACCACAAATGAACACAAAGTTTTGTTATCCAAGTTTTGGAAATTCCACTAGGTCAACTCTAATAGCACGAAATTTTATAAGAAAGAGATTTTTCTACACATGTTTTAAAAAATGGATATGCATGTGTTGAAACATGTTAAAGATGCAAATGACCTATGGATCCAAACCTTTTTAAGATAATAACATTACATTTTCAAGTGAACGTGCGGTGGGATATTAACCCGAGTCAAATTAGCCATTATTTTTCTCTATTACAAAAAGTTAACCTAACAATCATAAATGATTGTAAAGTGATTTATCATGCGTAACGGGCTATAATTTTTTAAGGAATGACTTATGGATTGGGAGTCAACACTCAGTAAAAAATCCCTTGCCTCCCCCTTTTCTCGACGGTTACAGAACCTGATTATAAAAACTAAGAGGAATTTAAAATCCCTAAAAATCACAGACACTTTTTTGAATTATCTCTCTCTACATTTGTGCATTGTGCATTGTGCATTTCCATTTTATATGTACACTTTTGCTTAAATCAAAACTTCAGTTTTTACTTTTCATTCAGCTCGTAAACAAAAAAAGAGATAAAAGGCAAATAGATCACAACAAAATGAAAATTTTAGAGTGTATGTATGGAAAGAATTTAAAGAAATATACAAATGTAAGTAAAGAAAATTTATTCACACACCACAAATGAACACAAAAGTTTTGTTATCCAAGTTTGGCAAATTCCACTAGTTCAACCCTAATAGCTCGGAATTTTAAAGAAAGAGATTTTTCTACACATGTTTTAAAAAATGGATATGCATGCTTGAAACATGTTAAAGATGCAAATGAACAATGGATCCAAACCATTTAAAGATAATAACATTAAATTCTCAAGTGAACGCGCGGTGGGATATTTACCTTTGTCAAACAAGCCATTATTTTGCCCATCTACAGAAAGTTGACCTAACGATCATCGATTATTGTAAAATTATTTATCATGTGTAATGGGCTATACTTATGGATATGCATTCAACACTTAGTTAAAAATCCCTCGCCTCCCCCTTTTCTCAACAATTCCAGAACCTGATATATAAAAACTAAAAAGAGTTTACAATCCCTAAAAATTTATAAACTTTTTGGAATTATCTCTCTCAAAATTTGTGCATTGAGCATTTCCTTTTCAGATGTATACTTTTTTCTTAAATAAAAACTTGAGTTTTCACTTTCCCTTCTTCTCGTAAAAAAAAAAAAAAGAGATAAAAGGCAAATAGATCACAACAAAATGAAAATTTTAGAGTTTATGTATGGAAAGAATTTAAAGCAATAAACAAATGTAAGTAAAAAAAATTTATTCACACAGCTAAAATGAACACAAAAGTTTTGTTATCCAAGTTTGGGAAATTCCACTAGTTCAACCCTAATTGCTCGGGATTTTAAGAAAGACATTTTTCAACACATGTTTTAAAAATTGGATATGCATGCTTGAAACATGTTAAAGATGCAAATGAACTATGGATCCAAACCTTTTAAAGAAAACAACATTAAATTCTCAAGTGAACGTATGGTGGGATATTTACCCGAGTTAAATAAGCCATTATTTTGCCCTTTAACAAAAAGTTGACCTAACAATCATAGATGATTGTAAAGAGATTTATCATGCGTAATGGGCTATATTTTTTTAAGGAATGACTTATGGATTGGGAATCAACACTCAATTAAAAATCCCCCGGCTCCCCCTTTCCTCGTAGATTACCGAAGCTGATATACAAAAACTAAAAAGAGTTTATAATCCCTAAAAATTAAAGACACTTTTTTGAATTATCTCTCTCTACAATTGTGCATTGTGCATTTCAATTTTAGATGTATACTTTTTTCTTAAATCAAAGCTTGAGTTTTCCATTTCCCTTCATCTCGTAAACAAAAAAATAGATAAAAGGCAAATGGAGCACAACAAAATGTAAATTTTAGAGTTCATGTATGGAAAGAATTAAAAGCAATAAAAAAAATCTATGTAAAGAAAATTTATTCACACACCACAAATGAATACAAAAGTTTTGTTATCCCAAGTTTGGGAAATTCCACTAGTTCAACCCTAATAGCTCAAAATTTTATAAGAAAGTGATTTTTCTACACATGTTTTACAAAATCGATATGCATGCTTGAAACATGTTAAAGATCCAAATGACTTATGGATCCAAACATTTTAAAAATAATAACATTAAATTCTCAAGTGAACGTGTGATGGGATATTTACCCGAGTCAAACAAGCTATTATTTTTCCCATTAACAAAAAGTTGACCTAACGTTCATAGATGATTGTAAAGTGATTGATCATACGTAATGGGCTATATTTTTGTATGGAATGACTTATGGATTGGGAGTCAACACTCTGTTAAAAATCCCCTACCCCCCCCCCCCCCCCCCCCCCCTTTTTCCCGACGATTGCAGAACCTGATATATAAAAACTATAAACAGTTTACAATCCCTAAAAATTACAGACACTTTTTGGAATTATATCTCTCTACATTTGTACGTTGTGCATTTCTATTTTATATGTATAGTTTTTTCTTAAATCAACACTTGAGTGTTTACTTTCCCTTCATCTCGTAAACAAAAAAAGAGATAAAAGGCAAATAGATCACAACAAAATTAAAATTTTAGATTTTATGTATGTAAACAATTTAAATCTGTATACAAATTTAAGTAAAGAAAATTTATACACACACCACAAATGAATACAAAAGTTTTGTTATCCAATTTTTGGAAATTCCACTAGTTCAACCTTAATAGCTCGAAATTTTGATAAGAAAAAGATTTTTCTGCACAAGTTTTAAAAAATGGATATAAATGCTTGAAACATGTTAAAGATGAAAATGACCTATGGATCCAAACCTTTTAAATAGAATAACAATAAATTCTCTAGTGAACGTGCGGTGGGATATTTACCCGAGTCAAACAAGCCATTATTTTGCCCATTTACAAAAAGCTGAGCAAACAATCATAGATGAGTGTAAAGTGATTTATCAAGCGTAACTAGCTAAATTTTTGTGAGGAATTACTTATGGATTGGGAGTCCACGCTCGGTTAAAAATCACCCTCCTGTCTGTTTTCCCGATGATTGCAGAACCTGATATATAAAAACTTTAAAGAGTTTACAATCCCAAAAATTACAGACACTTTTTGGAAGTATCTCTCTATAAATTTGTGCTTTGTGCATTTCCATTTTAGATGTATAATTTTTTCTTAAATCAAAGATTGAGTTGTCACTTTCCCTTCAACTTGTAAAAGAAAAAAGAGATAAAAGGCAAATAGATCACAACAAAATTAAAATTTTTGAGTTTATACATGGAAAGAATTAAACAAAGTAAAGAAATATAACTAAAGAAAATTTATTCACACACCACAAATGAAAACAAAATTTTTTTTATCCAAGTTTGGGAAATTCCACTAGTTCAGCCCAAATAGCTCGGAGTTTTATAAGAAAGAGATTTTTCTACACATGTTTTAAAAATGGATATGCATGCTTGAAACATGTTAAAGTTGCTAATGACCTATGGATCCAAACCTTTTAAAGAGAATAACATTAAATTCTCAAGTGAACGTGCGGTGGGATATTTACCTTAGTCAAGCAAGCCATTAATTTGCCCATTTAAAGAAAGCTGACCTACCGATCATTGTTGATGGTAAAGTGATTTATCATGTGTAACGGGCTATATTTTAGTTTGAATGATTTATCTATATGGATTCAACACTCAGTTAAAAATCCTCCACATCCCCCTTCTCCCGACGTTTGCAAAACCTGATATATAAACCTAAAAAGAGTTTACAATCCCTAAAAATTACAGACACTTTTTGGAATTATCTCTCTCTACATTTGTTCATTGTGCATTTCCATTTTCGGTGTATACTTTTTTTTTTAAATCATAGTTAGAGTTTTCACTTTCCCTTCATCTCGTAAACAAAAAAAGAAATAAAAGGCAAATAGATCACAACAAAATGAAAATTTTAGAGTTTATGTATGGAAATAATTTAAAATAATAAAAAATTGTGAGTAAAGGAAATTTATTCACACACCACAAATGACCACAAAAGTTTTGTTATCCGAGTTTGGGAAATTCCACTAGTTCAACCCTAATTGCTCGAAATTTTATAAGAAAGAGATTTTTCTACACATGTTTCAAAAAATGAATATGCATGCTTGAAACATGTTGATGCAAATGACCTATAGATCCAAACCTTTTAAAGATAATAACTAGAAATTCTAAAGTGAACATGCGGTGGGATATTTACTCGAGTCAAACAAGCCATTATTTTGCCCATTTACAAAAAGCTGACCTAACGATCGTAGATTGTAAAGTGATTTATCATGCGTAACGGGCTATATTTTTGTAAGGAATAACCTAAGAATTGGGAGTCAACACTCAGTTAAAAATCCCCTACCTCCTCCTTTTTTCGAGGATTGCAGATCCAGATATATAAAAACTAAAAAGAGTTTACAACCTTTAAAAATTACAGAAACTTTTTGGAATTGTCTCTCTCTACATTTGTGCATTGTGCATTTCGATTCTAGATGTATACCTTTTTCTTAAATCAAACCTAGAGTTTTCACTTTTCGTTCATCTCATAAACAAAAAAAGAGATAAAAGGCAAATTGATCAGAACAAAATGAAAATGTTAGAGTTTATGTATGGAAAGAGTTTAAAACATTCAACAAATGTAAGTAAAGAAAATTTATTCACACACAACAAATGAATACAAAAGTTTTGTTAGCTATGTTTGCGAAATTTCACTAGTTCAACCTAATAGCTCGGAATTTTATAAGAAAGAGATTTTTCTACACAAGTTTTAAAAATTGATGTGCATGCTTGAAACATGTTAAAGATTCAAATGACCTATAGATCCAAGCCATTTAAAGAGAATAACTTTAAATTCTCAAATGAACGTGGGGTGGGTCATTTACCCGAGTCAAACAAGCCATAATTTTGCCCATTTACAAAAAGCTGACCTAACAATCATAGATGATTGTAAATGATTTATCATGTGTGATGGGCTATAATTTTTTAAGGAATGACTTGTGGATTGGGAGTCAACACTCAGTTAAAAATCCGCCACTTCCCCCTTCTCCCGACATTTGCAAAACCTGATATATAAAAACTAAAAAGAGTTTACAATACCTAAAAATTACAAAAACTTTTTGGAATTATCTCTCTCAACATTTGTTCATTGTGCATTTCCATTTTAGATGTATACTTTTTTTTAAAATCATAGTTAGACTTTTCACTTTCCCTTCATCTCCTAAACAAAAAAAGAAATAAAAGGTAAATAAATCACAAAAAAAAGAAAATTTTAGATTTTATGTATGGAAATAATTTAAAATAATTAAAACTTGTTAGTAAAGGAAATTTATTCACACACCACAAATGACCACAAAAGTTTTCTTATCCTAGTTTGGGAAATTCCACTAGTTCAACCCTAATAGCTCAGAATTTTATAAGAAAGAGATTTTTCTGCACATGTTTTAAAAAATGGATATGCATGCATGAAACAATTTAAAAAATCAAATGACCCATGGATCCAAACCTTTTATAAAGAATAACATTAAAATTTCAAGTGAACAGGTGGTGGGATATTTACCCAACTCAAACAAGCCATTATTTTGCCCATTTACAAAAAGGTGACCTAACGATCATAAATGATAGTAAAGTGATTTATCTTGTGTAATGGGCTATATTTTTTTAAGGAATGACTTATGGATTTGGAGTCAACACTAAGTTAAAAATCCCCCGCTTCCCCCTTTTCCCGACGATTGCAGAACCTGATATATAAAAACTAAAAAGAGTTTACAATCCCTAAAAATTACTGACACTTTTTGGAATTATCTCTCTCTACATTTGTGCAATGTGCATTTCAATTCTTGATGTATACTTTTTTCTTAAATCAAAGCTTGAGTTTTCACTTTCCCTTCATCTTGTGAATAAAAAAAGAAATAAAAGGTAAATAGATCACAACAAAAGGAAAATTTTAGTGTTTGTGTATCGAAAGAACTCAAAGCAATAACAAAAGTGAGGAAAGAAAATTTATTCACACAACACAAATGAACACAAAAACTTTGGGAAATTCTACTAGTTCAACCCTAATTGCTCGGAATTTTATAAGAAAGATATTTTTGTACACACGTTTTAAAAAATGGATATGCATGCTTGAAACATGTTAAAGATGCAAATAAACTATGGATCCAAACCTTTTAAAGAGAACAACATTAAATTCTCAAGTGAACGTGTTGTGGGATATTTAACCGAGTCAAACAAGGCATTATTTTGCCCTTTAACAAAAAGCTGACGTAACGAGCAAAGATGATTGTAAACTGATTTATCATGCGTAATGGGCTGTATTTTTGTAAGAAATGACTTATGGATTCAGAGTCAACACTTAGTTAAAAATCTCCCACCTCTCCCTTTTCTCGTAGATTGCAGAACTTGATATACAAAAACTAAAAAGAGTTTATAATCCCTAAAAATTAAAGGCACTTTTTTTTTGAATTATCTCTCTCTACATTTGTACATTGTGCATTTCCATTTTAGACGTATAATTGTTTCTTAAATCAAAGCTTGATTTTCCATTATCGTAAACAAAAAAAGAGATAAAAGGCAAATAGATCACAACAAAATGAAAATTTTAGAGTTGATATATAGAAAGAATTAAAAGCAATAAACAAAATTTAAGTTAAGAAAATTTATTCACACCCCTAAATGAACACAAAAGTTTTGTTATCCAAGTTTGGGAAATTCCACTAGTTCAACCCTTATAGCTCGGAATTTTATAAGAAAGGGATTTTTCTATACTTGTTTTAAAAAATGGATATGCATCCATGAAACATGTTAAAGATGCAAATCACCTATAGATCCAAACCTTTTAAAGAGAATAACATTAAAGTATCAAGTGAAACTATAGTAGGATATTTACCCGAGTGAAACAAGCCATTATTTTGTTCATTTACAAAAAGCTAACCTAACGATCATAGATGATTGTAGAGTGATTTATCCTTCGTAACGGGCTATATTTTTGTAAGGAATGACTTATGGATTGGGAGTCAACACTTAGTTAAAAATCCTCTTCCTCCCTCTTTTTCGGATGAATGCAGATCCAGATATATAAAAACTAAAAATAGTTTACAATCCCTAAAAATTACGGACACTTTTTGGATTGATGTCTCTCTACATTTTTGCATTGTGCATTTACATTCTAGATGTATATTTTTTTCTTAAATCAAAGCTTGAGTTTTCTCTTTCCCTTCATCTCGTAAACAAAAAAAGAGATAAAAGGCAAATTGATCACAACAAAATGAAAATGTTAGAGTTTATGTCTCGAAAGAATTTAAAAAAATAAACAAATGTAAGTAAAGAAAATGTATTCACACACCTCAAATGAACACAAAAGTTTTGTTTTCCAAGTTTGGGTAGTTCCACTAGTTCAACCCTAATAGCTCGGAATTTTATAAGAAAAAGATTTTTCTACACTTGTTTTAAAAAATGGATATGCATGCTAGAAACATGTTAAAGATGACTCTGACCTATGGATCCAAACCTTTTAAAGAGAATAACATTAAATTCTCAAGTGAACGTGCGATGGGATATTTACCCGAGTCAAACAAGCTATTATTTTGCCCAATTACAAAAAGCTAGCCTAAAGATGATAGATCATTGTAAAGTGATTGATCATACGTAACGGGCTATATTTTTTTAAGGAATGACTTATGGATTGGGAGTCAACACTTGATTAAAAATCCCCCGCCTCCGCCTTTTCCCGACGATTGTAGAACATGATATATAAAAACTAAAAAGAGTTTACAATCCCTAAAAATTACAAACACTTTTTGGAATTATCTCTCCACATTTGTGCATTGTGCATTTCCATCTTAGATGTATAATTTTTTCTTAAATCAAAGTTTGAGTTTTTACTTTCCCTTCTTCTCCTAAAAAAAACGTGATAAAAGGCAAATAGATCACAAGAAAATGGAAATTTTAGAGCTTAGGTATGGAAAGACTTTAAAGAAATTAACAAAATGTAAATAAAGAAAATTTATTCACACACCACAAATGAACACAAAAGTTTTGTTATCCATGTTTGGGAAATTCCACTAGTTCAACCCTAATAGCTCAGAATTTTATAAGAAAGAGATTTTTCTACACATGTTTTAAAAAATGGATATGAATGCTTGAAACATGTTAAAGATGTAAATGACCTATGGATCCAATCCTTTGAAAGTGAATAACATTAAATTCTCAAGTGAACATGCGGTGGGATATTTACCCGAGTCAAACAAGCCATTATTTTGCCCATTTAAAAAAAGTTGCCCTATCTATCATAGATGAATCTAAAGTGATTTATCATGCGTAACAAGCTATTTTTTTTTAAGGAATGACTTATGGATTGGGAGTCAAGACTCAGTTAAAAATTCCCTGCGGCCCCCTTTTCCCTACGATTGTACAACCTGATATATAAAAACTAAAAAGAGTTTACGATCCCTAAAAATTATAGACACTTCTTTGAATTATGTCTTTGTACGTTTGTGCATTGTGCATTTCCATTTTAGATGTATACTTTTTTCTTAAATCAAAGTTTGAGTTTTCACTTTCCCTTCATCTCGTAAACAAAAAAAGAGATTAAAGGCAAATAGATCACAACAAAATGAAAAATTTTCAGTGTATTTTTGGAATGAATTCAAACCAATAACCGATGTAAGGAAAGGAAATTTATGCACACACTACAAATGAACACAAAAGTTTTGTTGCCCAAGTTTGGGAAATTACACTAGTTCTACCCTAAAAGCTCGGAATTTTATAAGAAAGAGATTTTTCAACACATGTTTTAAAAAATGGATATGCATGCTTGAAGCATGTTAAATATGCAAATGACCTCTGGATCCAAACCTTTTAAAGAGAATAACATTAAATTCTCAAGTGAACGTGCGGTGGGATAATTACCCGAGTCAAACATGCCATTGTTTTGCCCATTTACAAAAAGCTCACCTAACGATCATCGATGATTGTAAAGTGATTGATCTTGCGTAATGGGCTATATTTTTGAAAGGAATGACTTATGGATTGGGAGTCAACACTTGGTTAAAAATCCCCCACCTCCCCCTTTTCCTGACGATTGCAGAACCGGATAGATAAAATCTAAAAATATTTTACAATCTCTAAAAATTACAGACACTTTTTGGAATTATCTATCTCTTCTTTTGTGCATTGTGCATTTCCATTTTAGATGTATACTTTTTTATTAAATCAAAATTGAGTTTTCACTTTCCCATCAACTCGTAAACAAAAACAGAGATAAAAGGCAAATAGATCACAACAAAATGAAAATTTTAGAATTTATGTATGGAAAGAATTTAAAGCAATATACAAATGTAAGTAAAGAAAATTTATTCACACACCACAAATGAACACAAAAGTTTTGTTATCCAAGTTTGCGAAATTCCACTAGTTCATCCTTAATAGCTCAAAATTTTGAAAGAAAAGAGATTTTTCTACACATGTTTTAAAAAATGGATATGCATGTTTGAAACATGTTAGAGATGCGAATGACCTATGGATGCAAACCTTTTAAAGAGCATAAAATTAAATTCTCTAGTGAACGTGCGTTGGGATATTTACCCGAGCCAAAAAAGCCATTATTTTGCCCATTTACAAAAAGCTGACCTAACGATCAAAGATGATTGTAAAGTGATTTTTCATGCATAGCGGGCTACTTTTTTTTAAGGAATAACATAAGGATTGGGAGTCAACACTCAGTTAAAAATTCCCCCTTCCCCCTTTTCCCGATGACTGTAGGACCTGATATATAAAAAGAAAAATGAGTTTAAGATCGCTTAAAATTACAAACACTTTTTGGAATTATCTGTCTCTACATTTGTTCATGGTGCATTTCAATTTTAGATGTATACTTTTTTCTTATATCAAAGCTAGAGTTTTCACTTTCCCAACATCTTGTAGAAAAAAAAATGAGATAAAAAGCAAATAGATCACAACAAATTGAAAACTTTAGAGTTTATGTATTGAAATAACTCAAAGCAATAGAAAATGTGAGGAAAGAAAATTTATTCACACACCACAAATGAACACAAAAGTTTTGTTATCCAATTTCGAGAAATTCCACAAGTTCAACCCTAATAAGTCAAAATTTTATAAGTAAGAGATTTTTCTTCACATGTTTTAAAAAATGGATATGCACGCTCGAAACATGTTAAAGACACAAATAACCAATGGATCCAAACCTTTTAAAGAGAATAACATTAAATTCTCAACTGAACATGAGGTGGGTTATTTACCCGAGTCAAACAAGCCTTAATTTCGCCCATTTACAAAAAGCTGACATAACGATCATAGATGATTGTAAAATGATTTATCAAGTGTAATGGGCTATATTTTTTTAAGGAATGACTTATGGATTGAGAGTCAACACTCAGTTAAAAATCCCCTGCTGGCCCTTTTTCATGACGATTGCAGAACCTGATATATAAAAACTAAAAATAGTTTACAATCCCTAAAAATTACAGGCACTTTTTGGAATTATCTCTCTCTGCATTTGTTCATTGGGAATTTCCAATTTAGATGTATACTTTTTTTCTGAAATCAAAGCTAGAGTTTTCACTATCCCTTTATCTAGTAAACAAAAAAAGAGATAAAAGGAAAATAGATCACAACAAAATGAAAATTTTTGAGTTTATGTATCGAAAGAACTCAATGCAATAACAAATGTGCGGAAAGAAAATTTATTCACACACCACAAATGAACACAAAAGTTTTGTTATCCAAGTTTGGAAAATTCCACTAGTTCAACCCTAATAACTCGGAATTTTATAAGTAAGAGATTTTTCTTCACATGTTTTAAAAAATGGATATGCATGCTTGAAACATGTTAAAAATGCAAATGACCAAGGGATCCAAACCTTTCAAAGTGAATAACGTTAAATTCTCAAGTGAACGTCCGGTTGGATATTTTCACTAATGATCATAGATGATTGTAAAGTGATTTATCATGTGTAACAGGCTATATTTTTGTAAGGAATGACTTATGGAATTGGAGTCAACACTCAGTTAAAGAGATAAAAGGAAAATAGATCATAACAAAATGAAAATTTTAGAATTTATGCATGGAAAGAATTTAAAGCAATAAAAAAATGTCAGTAAAGAAAATTTATTCACACACCACAAATTAAAACAAAAGTTTTTTTATCCAAGTTTGCGAAATTCCTCTTGTTCATCCTTAATAGTTCAAAATTTTGTATGAAAGAGATTTTTCTGCACACGTTTTAAAAAATGGATATGCATGTTTGAAACATGTTAAAGGTGCGAATGACCTATGGACCCAAACCTTTTAAAGAGAATGACATTAAATTCCCAAGTGAACATGCAGTGGGATATTTACCCGAGCCAAACAAGCCAATATTTTGACCAGTTAAAAAAAGCTGACCTAACGATCAAAGATGATTGTAAAGTGATTTTTCATGCGTAACGGGCTATATTTTTTTAAGGAATAACATTTGGATTGGGTGTCAACACTTAGTTAAAAATCCCCTGCCTCCCCCTTTTCCTAACGACTACAGAACCAGATATATAAAAAGAAAAAAAGTGTTTAAAATCCCTAAACATTAGAGACACTTTTTGGAATTATCTCTCTCTACATTTGTTAATTTTGCATTTCCATTTTCAATGTGTACTTTTTTCTTAAATCAAAGCTGGAGTTTTCACTTTCCCTTCATCTCGTAAACAAAAAAAGAGATAAAAGGAAAATAGAACACAACAAGAAGAAAATTTTAGAGTTTATGTATGGAAATAATTTAAAGCAATAACAAATGAAAGGAAAGAAAATTTATCCACACACCACAACTGATCACAATATTTTTGTTATCCATGTTTGGGAAATTCCATTAGTTGAACCCAAATAGCTCAGAATTTTTTAGGAAGAGATTTTTCTACACATGTTTTCAAAAATGGATTTGCATGCTTGAAACATGTTAAATATGAAAATGACATATGGATCCACACCTTTTAAAGATAATAACATTCAATTCACAAGTCAACGTGCGGTGGGGTATTTACCCGAGTCAAACAAGCCATTATTTTGCCCATTTACAAAAAGCTGACCTAACGATCATAAATGATTGTAAAGTGATTTACCATGCGTAATGAGCTATATTTTTTTAAGGAATGACTTATGGATAGGGAGTCAACACTCATTTAAAAATCCCCCGCCTCCCCCATTTCCAGACAATTGCAGAGCCTGATATATAAAAACAAAAAAGAGTTTACAGTCCCTAAAATATACAGACATATTTTAGAATTATCTCTCTCTACATTTGTGCATTGTGCATGTCCATTTTACACGTATACTTTTTTATTAAATCAAAACTTGAGTTTTCACTTTCCCATCAACTCGTAAAAAAAAAAAAAAGAGATAAAAGGCAAACAGATCACTACAAAATGAAAATTTTAGAGTTTATGTATGGAAAGAATTTAACACAATAAACAAATATAAGTAAAGAAAATTTATTCACACTCCACAAATGAACACAAAAGTTTTGTTATCCAAGTTTGCGAAATTCCAATTGTTCATCCTTAATAGCTCAAAATTTTGTAACAAAGAGATTTTTCTACACATGTTTTAAAAAATGGATATGCATTTTTGAAACATGTTAAAGGTGCGAATGACCTATCGATCCAAACCTTTTAAAGAGAATAACATTTAATTCTCAAGTGAACCTGCGGTGGGATATTGACCCAAGTCAAACAAGCCATTATTTTCCCCATTTACAAAAAGTTGACCTACCGATCGAAGATGATTGTAAAGTGATTTATCACACGGAACGGGCTATATTTTTATAAGGAATAACTTATGGATTGGGCGTCAAAACTTAGTTAACAACCCCTTGCCTGCCCCTTTTACCGACGACTGCAGAACCTTATATATAAAAAGAAAAAAGAGTTTATAATCCCAAAAAATTATAGACAGTTTTTTGAATTATCTCTCTCTACATTTGTGAATTGTGTATTTCCATTTTAGATTTATACTTTTTTCTTAAATCAATGCTTGAGTTTTCACTTTCCCTTCATCTTGTAAAAAAAAAAAAAGAGATAAAAGGAAAATAGATCACAACAAAAAGAAAATTTTAGAGTTTATGTATGGAAATAATTTAAAGCAATAAAAAATGCAAGGAAAGAAAATTTATCCACACACCACAAATGATCACAAAAGTTTTGTTATCCAAGTTGTGGAAATTCCACTAGATCAAACCGAATAGCTCGGAATTTTTTAAGGAAAAGATTTTTCTACACATGTTTTAAAAAATCGATTTGCATGCTTGAAACATGTTAAAGATGATAATGACCTATGGATCCACACCTTTTAAATAAAATAACATCAAATTCACAAGTGAACGTGCGGTGGGGTATTTACCCGAGTCAAACAAGCCATTATTTTGCCCATTTACAAAAGCCTGACCTAACGATCACTGATGATTTTAAAGTGATTTATCATACGTAACGGGCTATATTTTTTTATGGAATGAATTATGGATTGTGAGCAAACACTCAGTTAAAAATCCCTATCCTCCCCCTTTTCACGTAGATTGCAGTACCTGATATACAAAAACCAAAAAGGGTTTACAATCCCTAAAAAATAAAGTCACTTTTTGGAATTATCTCTCTCTACATTTGTGCAATTATAATTTATATTTTAAATGTATACTTTTTTCTTAAATCAAAGCTTGAGTTTTCCATTTCCCTTCTTCTCATTGACAAAAAAAGACATAAAAGGCAAAAATATCACAAAAAAAAAGAAAATTTTGGAGTTTATGTTTGGAAAGAATTTAAAGCAATAGACAAAATAAAAAAAATTATTCACACACCACAAATGAACTCAAGTTTTGTTATCCAAGTTTGAGAAATTCCACTAGTTCAACCCTAATAGCTCGGAATTTTATAAGAAAGAGATTTTTCTACACATGTTTTAAAAAAATGATATGCATGCTTGAAACATGTGAAAGATGCAAATGACCTATGGGTCCAAACTTTTTTATGAGAATAACGTAAAATTCTCAAGTGAATGTGCAGTGGGATATTTACTAGAGTCAAATAAGCCATTATTTTTCCCATTTACAAAAAGCTGACATAACGATCATAGATGATTGTAAAGTGATTTATCATGCGTAACGGGCTATATTTTTGTAATGAATGACTTATGGATTGGGATTCAACACTCAGTTAAAAATCCCCCGCCTCCCCATTTTCCCAATGATTGCAGATCCAGATATATAAAAACTAAAAAGAGTTTACAATCCCTAAAAATTAAAGACATTTTTTTGAATTATCTCTCTCTACATTTGTGTATTGAGTATTTCCTTTCTAGATGTATACTTTTTTTAAAACCAAAGCTTGAGTTTTCACTTTCCCTTCCTCTCGTAAACAAAAAAAGAAATAAAAGCCAAATAGACAACAATAAAATATAAATTTTAGAGTACACGTCTGGAAAGAATTTAAAATAATAAAAAAAAGTAAGCAAATAAAATTTATTCACACGCCACAAATGAAGACAAATGTTTTGTTATCCAAGTTTGGGAAATTCCACTAGTTCAACCTTAATAGCTCGGAATTTTATAAGAAATAAAATTTTCTACACAAGTTTTATAAAATGGATATTCATGCTTGAAAAATTTTAAAGATGCAAATGACATATGGATCCAAACCTTTTAAAGAGAATAACATTAAATTCTCAAGTGAACGTGCGATGGGATATTTACCCGAGTCAAACAAGCCACTATTTTGCTCATTTACAAAAAATTGACCTAACGATCATAGATGATTGTAAAGTGATTTTTTATAAGGAATAACTTATGGATTGGGAGCCAACACTCAGTTAAAAATCCCCCGCTTCCCCCTTTTCCCGACAATTGGAGAACCTGATATATAAAAACAAAAAAAAGTTTACAATCCCTAAAAATTACAAACACTTTTTGGAATTATCTCTCTCTACATTTGTGCATTGTGCATTTCTATTTTAGATGATTTCTTTTTTCTGAAATCAAAGCTTGAGTTTTCACTTTCTCTTCATCTCGTAAACAAAAAAGATTTTAAAGTGAAATAGATCACAACAAAATGAAAATTTTAGAGTTTATGTATGGAAAGAATTTAAAGCAATAAACAAATGAAAGTCAAGAAAATTATTCACACACTACAAATGAACATAAAAGTTTTGTTATCCAAGTTTGGGAAATTCTACTAGTTCAACCCAAATAGCTCGGAATTTTATGAGAAAGAGATTTTTCTATACATGTTTTAAAAATAGATATGCATGCTTGAAACATGATAAAGATGCAAATGACCTATGGATCCACGAAACCTTTCATAGAGAATAACAATAAATTCTCAAGTGAACGTGCATTGGGATATTTACCTGAGTGAAATAACCCATTATTTTGCCCATTTACAAAAAGCTGACTTAACAATCATATATGAACGTAAAGTGATTTATCATGCGTAATGGGCTATATTTTTTTTAAGGAATGACTATTGGATTGGGAGTCAACACTCAGTTAAAAATCCTACCCCTCCTCTTTTTCCCGACGAGCAGAACCTGATATATAAAAACTAAAAAGAGTTTACAAACCCTAAAACTTATAGACACTTTTTGGAATTATCTATATCTACATTTGTGCATTGTGCATTTCCATTTTAGCTTTATACTTTTTTCTTAAATCAAAGCTTCGATTTTCACTTTCCCTTCATCTCGTAAACAAAAAAAGAGATAAAAGTCAAATAGATCCCAACAAAATTAAATTTTAGAGTTTATGTATGGCAAGAATTTAATGCAATAAAGTAATGTAATTAAAGAAAATTTATTCACACACCACAAATGAACACAAAAGTTTTATTATCCAGGTTTGAGAAATTCCACTAGTTCAACCTAATAGCTCAGAATTTTATAAGAAAGAGATTACTTTACACAAGTTTTAAAAAATGGATATGCATGCTTGAAACATGTTAAAGATGCAAATGCCTTATGTATCCAAACCTTTTAAATAGAATAACAATAAATTCTCAATTGAACATGAGGTGGCTTATTTACCCGAGTCAAATAAACCATTATTTTGCCCATTAACTAAAATTTGACCTAATGATCATAGATGATTTTAAAGTGATTTATCATGTGTAAAGGACTATATTATTTGTTAGGAATGACTTATGGATTGTGAGTCAACACTCAGTTAAAAATCCTACCCCTCCTCTTTTTCCCGACGATTCCAGAACCTACTATATAAAAACTAAAAAAAGTTTACAATCCCAAAAAATTATAGACACTTTTAGGAATTTTCTCTCTCTACATTTTTACATTGTGCATTTACATTTTTTATGTATGCTTTTTTCTTAAATCAAAGCTTGAGTTTTCACTCTCCCTTAATCTCGTAAACAAAAAAAGAGAGAAAAGGCAAATAGATCACAACAAAATAAAATTTTTAGAGTTTATGTATGGAAAGAATTTAAAGCAATAAACAAACTGTAAGTAAAGAAAATTTATTCACACACCACAAATGAACGTTAAAGTTTAGTTATCCAAGTTTGGGAAATTCTACTAGATCAACCCGAATAGCTCGGAATTTTTTAAGGAAGAGATTTTTCTACACATGTTTTAAAAAATTGATTTGTAAGCTTGAAACATGTTAAAGATGATAATGACCTATGGATCCACACCTTTTAAAGATAATAACATTAAATCCACAAGTGAACGTGCGGTGGGGTATTTACCCGAGTCAAACAAGCTATTATTTTGCCCATTTACAAAAAGTTGACCTAACGATCATAGATGATTTTAAAGTGATTTATCGTATGTAACAGGCTATATTTTTGGAAGGAATGACTTTTGGATTGGGAGTAACCACTCAGTGGAAAATCCCTACCCTCCCCCTTTTCTTGTAGAATGCAGTACCTGATATACAAAACCTAAAAAGAGTTTACAATCCCTAAAAAATAAAGACAGTTTTAGGAATTATCTCTCTCTACATTTGTGCATTGAGAATTTCTACTTTTAAATGTATATTTTTTTCTTAAATCAAAGTTTGAGTTTTCCATTTCCCTTCATCTAGTTAACAAAAAAAGGCATAAAAGGCAAAAATATCACAAAAAATCAAAATTTTGGACTTTATGTTTGGAAAGAATTTAAACCAATAGACAAAAAAAAAAAAAATTATTCACGCACCACAAATGAAGACAAAAGTTTTGTTATCCAAGTTTGAGAAAATCCACTAGTTCAACCCTAATAGCTCGGAATTTTATAAGAAAGAAATTTTTCTACACGTGTTTTAAAAAAATGGATATGCTTGCTTGAAACATGTCAATGATGCAAATGTTTTGTTATCCAAGTTTGGGAAATTCCACTAGTTCAACCTTAATAGCTCAGAATTTTATAAGAAAGAAATTTTTCTACACAAGTTTTATAAAATGGATATTCATGCTTGAAAAATTTTAAAGATGCAAATGACCTATGGATCCAAACCTTTTAAAGAGAATAACATTAAATTCTCAAGTGGACGTGCGATGAGATATTTACCCGAGTCAACCAAGCCAATATTTTGCCCATTTAAAAAAAGTTGCCCTAACGATCATAGATGATTGTAAAGTGATTTATCATGCGTAACGGCCTATATTTTTATAAGGAATAACTTATGGATTGGGAGCCAACACTCATTTAAAAATCCTTCGCCTCCCCCTTTTCCCGACAATTGCAGAACCTGATATATAAAAACTAAAAAGACTTTACAATCCCTAAAACTAACAAACACTTTTTGAAATTATCTCTCTCTACATTTGTGCATTGTGCATTTCTATTTTAGATGTATACTTTTTTCTGAAATCAAAGCTTGAGTTTTCACTTTCTCTTCATCTCGTAAAAAAAAAAAGATATTAAAGGTAAATAGATCACAACAAAATGAAAATTTTAGAGTTTATGTATCGAAAGAATTTAAAGCAATAAACAAATGAAAGTCAAGAAAATTTATTCACACACCACAAATGAACATAAAAGTTTTGTTATCCATGTTTGGGAAATTCTACTAGTTCAACCAAAATAGCTTGGAATTTTATGAGAAAGAGATTTTTCTATACATGTTTTAAAAAATAGATATGCATGCTTGAAACATGATAAAGATGCAAATGACCTATGGATCCACCAAACCTTTCATAAAGAATAACAATAAATTCTCAAGTGAACGTGCGTTGGGATATTTACCTGAGTCAAATAACCCATTATTTTGCCCATTTACAAAAAGTTAACCTAACGATCATAGATGATCGTAAAGTGTTTATCATGCTTAATGGGCTATAATTTTTGTATGGAATGACTAATGGATTGGGGGTTAACACTCAATTAAAAATCCTACCTCTCCTCTTTTTCCCGACGATTGCAGCTGATATATAAAAACTAAAAAGAGTTTACAAACGCTAAAACTTACAGACACTTTTTGGAATTATCTATCTCTACATTTGTGCATTATGCATTTCCATTTTAGATTTATACTTTTTTCTTAAATCAAACCTTCAATTTTCACTTTCCCTTCATCTCATAAACAAAAAAAAAAGATAAAAGTCAAATAGATCCCAACAAAATTAAAGTTTTAGAGATATATTCACACACCAGAAATGAACACAAAAGTTTTATTATTCAGGTTTGAGAAATTCCACTAGTTCCACCCTAATAGCTCGGAATTTTATAAGAAAGAAATTTCTCTACACAAGTTTTAAAAAATGGATATGCATGCTTGAAACATGTTAAAGATGCAAATGCCTTATGTATCCAAACCTTTTAAATAGAATAACAATAAATTCTCAACTGAACATGAGGTGGCTTATTTACCCGAGTTAAATAAACCATTATTTTGCCCATTAACTAAAATCTGACCTAATGATCATAGGTGATTGTAAAGTGATTTATCAAGTGTAAAGGGCTATATTCTTTGATAGGAATGACTTATGGATTGGGAGTCAACACTCAGTTAAAAATCCTACTCCTCCTCTTTTTCCCGACGATTCCAGAACCTACTATATAAAAACTAAAAAGAGTTTACAATTCCTAAAAATTATAGATACTTTTTGGAATTTTCTCTCTCTACATTTGTGCATTGTGCATTTCCATTTTTTATGTATACTTTTTTCTTAAATCAAAGTTTGAGTTTTCACTCTCCCTTAATCTCGTAAACAAAAAAAGAGAGAAAAGGCAAATAGATCACAACAAAATATAATTTTTAGAATTTATGTATGGAAAGAATTGAAAGCAATAATCAAAATGTAAGTAAAGAAAATTTATTCACACACCACAAATGAACACAAAAGTTTTGTTATCCAAGTTTAGGAAATTCCACTAGTTCAACCCTAATAAATCAGAATTTTATACGGAAGAGGCTTTTCTACACATGTTTTAAAAACTAGATATGCATGCTTAAAACATGTTAAAGATTCAAATGACCTATGGATCCAAACCTTTTAAAGAGAATAATATTAAATTCCCAAGTGAACGTGCGGTGGGATATTTACCCGAGTCAAACAAACCATTATTTTGCCATTTACAAAAAGCTGACCTAACGATCATAGATGATTGTAAAGTGATTAATCATGTGTAACGGCCTATATTTTTGTAAGGAATTACTTATGGATTGGGAGTCAACACTCTATTAAAAGTCCCCCGCCTTCCCCTTTTCCCGATGATTACAAATCTGGATATATGAGAACTAAAAATAATTTACAATCCTTAAAAAATACAGACACTTTTTTGAATTATCTCTCTCTATATTTGTGCATTGTGCATTTCCATTCAAGATGTATACTTTTTTTATAAATCAAAGCTTGAGTTTTCACTCTCCCTTCATCTCGTAAACAAGAAAAGAGATTAAATGTAAATAGATCACAAAAAAATGAAAATTTTAAAGTTTATGTATCGAAAGAATTTAAAATAATAAACAAATGTAAGTATATAAAATTTATTCACACTCAATTGAACACAAATGTTTTCTTATCCAAGTTTGGGAAATTCCACTAGTTCAACCCTACTAGCTCGGAATTTTATAAGAAAGAGATTTTTCTACACATGTTAAAGATGCAAATGATCCATGGATCCAAACTTTTTAAAGAGAGTAACATTAAATACTGAAGTGAACGTGCGGTGGATATTTTCCCAAGTCAAACAAGCCATTATTTTGCCCATTTACAAAAAGTTGACCTAACGATCATAGATGGTTGTAAAGTGATTTATCATGCGGAACGGACTATATTTTTATAAGGAATGACTTATAGATGGGGAGTAAACACTCAGTTAAAAATCCCCCACCTCCCCCTTTTCCCGACGATTGCAAAACCTGATATATAAAAACTACAAAGAGTTTACAATCCCTAAAAATTACAAACAGTTTTTGGAATTATCTCTCTCTACATTCACGCATTGTGCATTTCCATTATAGATGTATAATTTTTTTCTTAAACCAAAGCTTGAGTTTTCACTTTTCCTTCATCTCGTAAACAAAAAAAGAAATAAAAGCAAAATAGATCACAACAAAATAAAAATTTTAGAGTTCATGTATGGAAATAATTTAAAATAATAAACAAATGTATGAAAATAAAATATATTCACACGCCAAAAATGAACACAAAAGTTTTGTTATCCAAGTTTGGGAAATTCCACTAGTGCAACCCTAATAGCTCAAAATTTATAACAAAGATATTTTTCTACACATTGTTTAAAAAAATGGATATGCAAGCTTGAAACATGTTAAAGATGCAAATGACTTATGGATCCAAATCTTTTAACATTAAATTCCCAAGTGAACGTGCGATGGGATATTTACCCGAGTCAAACAAGCCATTATTTTGCCCATTTACAAAAAGCAACCCTAATGATCATAGATGATTGTAAAATAATTTATCATGAGTAACAGGCTATATTTTTTTGAGGAATGACTTATGGATTGGGAGCCACCACTCAGTTAAAAATCCCCCGCCTCCCCCTGTCCCCGAAAATTGCAGAACCAGATATATAAAAAATAAAAAGAGTTTACAATCCCTAAAAATTATAGACACTATTTGAAAATATCTCTCTCTACATTTGTGCATTGTGCATTTCCATTTTTGATGTATACTTTTTCTGAAATCAAAGCTTGAGTTTTCACTTTCTCTTCATCTCGTAACAAAAAAAGATATTAAAGGGAAATAGATCACAACAAAATGTAAATTTTAGAGTTTATGTATGGAAATAATTTAAAGCAATAAACAAATGTAAGTCATGAAAATTTATTCACACACCACAAAGGAAGACAAAAGTTTTGTTATCCAAGTTTGGGAAAATCCAATATTTCAATGCTAATAGGTCAAAATTTTATAAGAAAGAGATTTTTCAACATATGTTTTAAAAAAATGGATATGTAAACTTGATACATGTTAAAGATGCAAATGATCTGTGGATCCAAATCTTTTAAAGAGAATTGGATTAAATTCTCAAGTGAACATGCGGTGGGATATTTACCCGAGTCAAACATGCCATTATTTTGCCCTTTTACAAAAAGCTGACCTAACGATCATAGATGAATGTAAAGTGATTTTTCATGTATAACGAGCTATACATTTTTAAGGAATGATTTATGGATTGGGAGTCAACACTCAGTTAAAAATCCCCCCTTCCCCCTTTTCCTAACGATTGCAGAACCTGATATATAAAAACTAAAAAGAGTTTGAGTTTACAATCCCTAAAAATTAAAAACACTTTTTGGAATTATCTCTCTCTACATTTGTTCTTGGTGCATTTCCATTTTAGATATACTTTTTTCTTAAATCAAAGCTAGAGTTTTTTCTTTCCCTACATCTTGTAAACAAAAAAAGACATAAATGGCAAATAGATCACAACAAAATGAAAATTTTAAAGTTTATGTATTGAAATAACTCAAAGAAATAAAAAATCTGAGGATATAAAATTTATTCACACACCACACATGAACACAAAAGTTTTGTTTTCCATGTTTGGGAAATTCCACAAGTTCAACCCTAATACACCAGATTTTTATAAGTAAGAGATTTTTCTTCACATGTTTTAAAAAATGGATATGCATGCTTGAAACATGTTAAAGACTCAAATGAACTATGGATCCAAACCTTTTAAAGAGAATAACATTAAATTCTCTAGTGAACGTGGGGTGGGTTATTTACTCGAGTCAAACAAGCCTTAATTTTGCCCATTTACAAAAACCTGACTTAACGACCACAGATGATTGTAAAGTGATTTATCAAGTGTAATGGGCTATATTTTTTTAAGGAATGGCTTATGGATTGAGAGTCAACACTCAGTTAAAAATCCCCTACTTGCCCCTTTTTCCCGACGATTGCAGAACCTGATATATAAAAACTAAAAAGAGTTTTCAATCCCTAAAAATTACAGATACTTTTTGGAATTATCTCTCTCTACATTTTTTCATTGTGCATTTCCATTTTAGATGTATACTTTTTTCTTAAATCAAAGCTAGAGTTTTCTCTTTCTCTTCATCTTGTAAACAAAAAAAGAAATGAAAGGAAAATAGATCACAACAAAATGAAAATTTTTTGAGTTTATGTATCGATAAAAAATGTGCAGAAAGAAAATTTATTCACATACCACATATGAACACAAAAGTTTTGTTATCCAAGTTTGGGGAATTCCACTGGTTCAAGCCTGATTGCTCAGAATTTTATAAGTAAAAGATTTTTCTTCACATGTTTTAAAAAATGGATATGCAAGCTTGAAAGATGTTGAAGACAGAAATGACCTATGGATCCAAACTTTTTAAAGAGAATAACATTAAATTATCAAATGAACGTGGGGTGGGATATTTACCCGAGTCAAACAAGTCATAATTTTGTCCAATTAAAAAAAGCTAACCTAACGATCAAAGATGATTGTAAAGTGATTTATCATGTGTGACGGGCTATAATTTTTTAAGGAAAGACTTATGGATTGGGAGTCAACACTCAATTAAAAATCCCTCGCTTCACCCTTTTCCCGACTTTTTCAGAACCTAATATATAAAAACTAAAAAGAGTTTACAATCCCTAAAATTTGCAGACACTTTTTGGAGTTATCTCTCTCTACATTTGTTCATTGTGCATATTCATTTTAGATCTATACATTTTTTTAAAATCAAAGCTAGAGTTTTCACTTTCCGTTCATCTCGTAAACAAAAAAAGAGATAATAGGCAAATAGATCACAACAAAATGAAAATTTTAGAGTTTATGTTTCGAAAGAACTCAAAGAAATAACAAATGTGAGGAAAGAAAATTTATTCACACACCACAAATGAACACAAAATTCTTATTATCCAACTTTGGGAAATTCCACTAGTTCAACCCTATTTGCTCGAAATTTTTTAAGGAAGAGATATTTCTACACATGTTTTAAAAACTGGATTTGTATGCTTGAAACATATTAAATATGAAAATTACCTATGGATCCACACCTTTTAAAGATAATAACATTAAATTCACAAGTGAACGTGCGGGGGGGTATTTACTAGAGTCAAACAAGCCATTATTTTGCCGATTTACAAAAAGCTAACCTAACGATCATAGATGATTGTAAAATGATTTATCATGCGTAACGGGCTATATTTTTGTAAGGAATGACTTATGGATATTGAGTCAACACTCAGTTAAAAATCCCTCGCCTCCCCCTTTTCTCGTAGATTGCAGAACCTGATATACAAAAACTAAAAAGAGTTTACAATCTCTAAAAATTAAAGACACTTTTTGGAATTATCTCTCTCAACATTTTTGCATTTTAAATTTACATTTTATATGTATACTTTTTTCTAAAATCAAAGCTGGATTTATCCATTTCCCTTCATATCGTAAACAAAGAAAAAGATAAAAGGCAAATAGATCACAACAAAATGAAAATTTTAGAGTTTATGTAAGGAAATAATTTAAAGCTACAAACAAAATCTATGAAATTAAAATTTATTCAAAAACCTCAAATGAACACAAAAGTTTTGTTATCCAAGTTTGAGAAATTCCTATTGTTCAACCCTAATAGCTCTGAATTTTATAAGAAAGAGATTTTTATATACATGTTATAAAAAATGGATATGCATCCTTGAAACATGTTGAAGATGCAAAAGACCTATGGGTCCAAACATTTTTAAGAGAGTAACACTAAATTCTCAAGTGAACGTGCAATGGAATATTTACCCGAGTCAAACAAGCCATAATTTTGCCTATTTACAAAAAGCTGACCTAACGATCATAGATGATTGTAAAGTGTTTTATCAAGTGTGATGGGCTATATTTGTTTAAGGAATGGATTATGGATTGAGAGTCAACACTCAGTTAAAAATCCCTCACTGTCCCCTTCTCCCGATGATTGCAGAACCTGATATATAAAAACTAAAAAGAGTTTTATAATCCCTAAAAATTACAGACACTTTTTGGAAATATCTCTCTCTACATTTGTTCATTGTGCATTTCATTTTTAGATCTAGACTTTTTTCTTAAATCTAAGCTAGAGTTTTCACTTTCCCTTGATCTCGTAAACAAAAAAAAAGAGATAAAAGGCAAATAGATTACAACAAAATGAAAACTTTTGAGTTTATGTATTGAAAGAATTCAAAGCAATAACAAATTTGAAGAAAGAAAATTTATTCACCCACATCAAACGAACACAAAATTTTTGTTATCCAAGTTTTGGAAATTCCACTAGTTCAAGCCTAATGGCTCGGAATTTTATAAGTAAGAGATTTTTCTTCACTGTTTTTAAAAAATGGATATGCATGCTTGAAACAAGTGAAAGACGCAAATGACCTATGGATCCAAACCTTTCTAAAGTGAATAAAATTAAATTCTCAAGTGAACGTCCGAATGGATATTTTTCCTAACGATCATAGATAATTGTAAAGTGATTTATCATGTGTAACCGGCTATATTTTTGTAAGGAATGACTTATGGATAGGTAGTCAACACTCAGTTAAAAATCCTCCGCCTCCCCCATTTCTAGACGATCGCATAACCTAATACATAAAAACAAAAAAATTTTACAATCCTTAAAATATACAGACACTATTTGGAATTATCTCTCCCTATATTTGTGCAGTGCAGGTCCATTTTAGATGTATACTTTTTTATTAAATCAAAACTTGATTTTTCACTTTCCCATCATCTCGTAAACAAAAAAAAAAAATTAAAAGGCAAATACATCACAATTAAATGAAAATTTTAAATTTTATGAATGGAAAGAATTTAAAGCAATAAACAAATGTAAGTAAAGAAAATTTATTCACACACCACAAATAAACACAAAAGTTTTGTTATTCAAGTTTGCGAAATTTCACTAGTTCATCCTTAATAGCTCAAAATTTTGTAAAAAAAGAGATTTTTCTACACATGTTTTAAAAAATGGATATGCATGTTTGAAACATGTTAAAGGTGCGAATGACCTATCGATCCAAACCTTTTAAAGAGAATAACATTAAATTCTCAAGTGAACGTGCGGTGGGATATTTACCCAAGTCAAACAAGCCATTATTTTCCCCATTTACAAAAAGTTGACCTAACAATCATAGATGATTATAAAGTGATTTCTCACGCGTAATGGGCTATATTTTTTTAAGGCATAACTTAAAGATTGAGCGTGAACACTTAATTAAAAACCCCCTCCCTGCCCTTTTTCCCGACGACTATAGAACCTTTTATATAAAAAGAAAAAAGAGTTTACAATCCCTAAAAATTATAGATACTTTTTGGAATTATCTCTCTCTACATTTGTGAATTGTGCATTTCCATTTTAAATGTATACTTTTTTCTTAAATCAAAGCTTGAGTTTTCACTTTCCCTTCGTCTCGTAAACAAAAAAAGAGATAAAAGAAAATAGATCACAACAAAAAGAAACTTTTAGAGTTTATGTATGGAAATAATTTAAAGCAACAAAAAATGCAAGGAAAGAAAATTTATCCACACACCACAAATGATCACAAAATTTTTGTTATCCAAGTTTGGGAAATTCCACTAGTTCAACCCGAATAGCTCAGAATTTTTTAAGGAAGAGATTTTTCTACACATGTTTTAAAAGATCGATTTGCATGCTTGAAAAATGCTAAAGATGAAAATGACCTATGGATCCACACATTTTAAATATAATAACATTAAATTCACAAGTGCACGTGCGGTGGGGTATTTACCTGAGTCAAACAAGCCATTATTTTGCCCATTTACAAAAAACTGACCTAACGATAATAGATGATTGTAAAGTGATTGATCATACGTAATGGGCTACATTTTTGTAAGGAAAGACTTATGGATTGGGAGTAACCACTCAGTTAAAAATCCTTCCCCTCCCCCTTTTCTCGTAGATTGTAGAACCTGATATACAAAAACTAAAAAGAGTTTACAATCCCTAAAAAATAAAGACACTTTTTGGAATTATCTCTATCTACATTTGTGCATTGATAATTTCTATTTTAGATGTGTACTTTTTTCTTAAATCAAAGCATGAGTTTTCCATTTCCCTTCATCTCGTAAACAAAAATAGAGATAAAAGGCAAAAATATCACAAAAAATGGAAATTTTAGAGTTTATGTTTGGAAAGAATTTAAAGCAATAAAAAAAATGTATAAAAAAAATTTTCACACACCTCAAATGAACACAAAAGTTTTGTTATCCAAGTGTGAGAAATTCCACTAGTTCAACCCGAATAGCTCGGAATTTTATAAGAAAGATATTTTTCTACACATGTTTTAAAAAAAATGGATATGCATGCTTGAAACATATTAAAGATGCAAATGACCTAGGGTCACCTTTTTAAGAGAATAACATTAAATTCTCAAGTGAACGTGCGGTGGGATAATTACCAGAGTCAAACAAGCCATTATTTTACCCAGTTACAAAAAGCGGACATAACTATTGTAGATGATTGTAAAGTGATTTATCATGCAGAACGGGCTATATTTTTTAAGGAATGACTTATGGATTGGGAGTCAACACTCAGTTAAAAATCCCCAACCTCCCCCTTTTCCCGACGATGGCAGAACCTGATATATAAAAACTAAAAAGAGTTTACAATACCAAAAAATTACAAACACTATTTGGAATTATCTCTCTCTGCATTCATGTATTGTGCATTTCCATTCTTGATGTATAATTTTTTTCTTAAATCAAAGCTTGAGTTTTCACTTTCCCTTCATCTTGTAAACAAAAAAGAAATAAAAGCCAAATAGATCACAACAAAATAAAATTTTTAGAGTTCATGTATGGAAAGAATTTAAAATAATAAACAAATGTAAGCAAATAAAATTTATTCACACGCCACAAATGAACACAAAAGTTTTGTTATCCAAGTTTGGGAAATTCCATTAGTTCAACACTAATAGCTCAGAATTTAATAAGAAAGAAATTTTTCTACACATGTTTTATAAAATTGATATTCATGCTTGAAAAATTTTAAAGATGCAAATAACTTATGGATCCAAACCTTTAAAAGAGAATAACATTAAATTCTCAAGTGAACGTGCGATGGCATATTTACTCGAGTCAAACAAGTCATTATTTTTCCCATTTACAAAAAGCTGCCCTAAAGATCATAGATGATTGTAAAGTGATTTATCAACCGTAATGGGCTATATTTTTATAAGGAATGGCTTATGGATTGTGAGCCAACACTTAGTTAAAATCCCCCGCCTCCCCCTTTTCCCGACAATTGCAGAACCTGATATATAAAAACTAAAAAGAGTTTACAATCCCTAAAAATTATAGATACTTTTTGGAATTATCTCTCTCTACATTTGTGCATTGTGCATTTCCATTTAAGATGTATACTTTTTTCTGAAATCAAAGCTTGAGTTTTCACTTTCTCTTCATCTCGTAAACAAAAAAAGATATTAAAGGGAAATAGATCACAACAAAATAAAAATTTAGAGTTTATGTATGGAAATAATCTAAAGCAATAAACAAATGAAAGTCAAGATAATTTATTCACACACCACAAATGAACACAAAAGTTTTGTTATCCAAGTTTGGGAAATTCTACAAGTTCAACCCCAATAGCTTGGAATTTTATGAGAAAGAGATTTTTCTACACTTGTTTTAAAAAACAGATATGCATGCTTGAAACATGTTAAAGATGCAAATGACCTATGGATCCACCAAACCTTTCAAAGAGAATAACAATAAATTCTCAAGTGAAGGTGCGTTGGGATATTTACTCGAGTCAAATAAGCCATTATTTTGCACATTTACAAAAAGCTTACCTAACGATCATAGATGATCGTAAAGTGATTTATCATGTGTAATGGGGGATAATTTTTGTAAGGAATGACTAAGTGATTTATCATGTGTAATGGGCGATAATTTTTATTATCCAGGTTAGAGAAATTCCACTAGTTCAACCCTAATAGCTCGGAATTTTATAACAAAGAGATTTCTCTACACAAGTTTTAAAAAATGGATATGCATGCTTGAAACATGTTAAAGATGCAAATGCCTTCAGGATCCAAAACTTTTAAAGAGAATAACAATAAATTCTCAAGTGAACATGAGGTGGCTTATTTACCCGAGTCAAATAAGCTATTATTTTGCCGATTAACTAAATCTGATCTAATGATCATAGATGATAGTAAAGTGATTTATCATGTGTAATAGGCTATATTCTTTGTTAGGAATGACTTATGGATTGGAAGTCAATACTCAGTTAAAAATCCCACCCCTCCCCCTTTTCCTGACGATTGCAGAACCTACTATATAAAAGCTAAAAAGAGTTTACAATCCCTAAAAATTATAGATACTTTTTGGAATTATCTCTCTCTAAATTTGTGCATTGTTCATTTCCATTTTTGATGTATAATTTTTTCTTAAATCAAAGCTTGAGTTTTCACTCTCCTTTCATCTCATAAACAAAAAAAGAGAGAAAAGGCAAATAGATCACAACAAAATAAAATTTTTAGAGTTTATGTATGGAAAGAAATTAGAGCAATAAACAAAATGTAAGTAAAGAAAATTTATTCACACACCACAAATGAACACAAAAGTTTTGTTATCTAAGTTTTGGAAATTCCACTAGTTTAACCCTAATAGCTCAAAATTTTATAAGAAAGAGGCTTTTCTACACATGTTTTAAAAAGGGGATATGCATGCTTCAAACATGTTAAAGATGCAAATGACCTTTGGATCCAAACCTTTTAAACATAATAACATTAAATTCCCATGTGAACGTGCGGTGGGATATTTACCCGAGTCAAACAAGCCATTATTTTGCCCATGTACAAAAAGCTGACCTAACGATCATAGATGATTGTAAAGTGATTAATCATGCGTAACAGCCTACATTTTTGTAAGGAAAGACTTATGGATTGGGAGTCAACACTCTGTTAAAAATTCCCCGCCTCCCCCTTTTCCTGATGATTGCAGATCCGGATATATAAAAACTAAAAAGAATTTACAATCCCTAAAAATTACAAACTCTTTTTTGAATTATCTCTCTCTATATTTGTGCATTGTGCACTTCCATTCTAGATGTATACTTTTTTTTAAATCAAAGATTGAGTTTTCACTTTCCCTTCATCTTGTAAACAAAAAAAGAGATAAAAAGGTAAGTAGATCACAAAAAAATGAAAATTTTAAAGTTTATGTATGGAAAGAATTTAAAATAATAAAAAAATGTAAGTATATCCTATTTATTCACACTCCTCAAATGAAAAAAAAAGTTTTGTTATCCAAGTTTAGGAAATTCCACTAGTTCAACCCTTATAGCTTGGAATTTTATAAGAAATATTTTTTCTACACATGTTAAAGATGAAAATGACCCATGGATCCAAACCTTTTAAAGAGAATAACATTAAATACTGAAGTGAACGTGCGATGCATATTTTCCCAAGTCAAACAAGCCATTATTTTGCCCATTTACAAAAAGATGACCTAACAATCATAGATGATTATAAACTGATTTATCATACGTAGCAGGCTATATTTTTGTAAGGAATGACTTATGGATTGGGAGTCAACAATCGGTTAAAAATCCCCCGCCTCCCCCATTTCCCGACGATTGCAAAACCTGATATATAAAATCTAAAAAGAGTTTACAATCCCTAAAAATTATAGACACTTTTTGGAATTATCACACTCTAAAATTTTGCATTGTGCATTTCCATTGTAGATGTGTACTTTTTTTTCTTAAATCAAATATTGAATTTTCACTTTTGCTTCATCTCGTAAACAAAAAAAGAGATAAAAGTCAAATAGATCACAACAAAATGAAAATTTTAGAGTTTATGTATGGAAAAAATTTTAAGCAATAACAAATGTAAGTAAAGAAAATTTATTCACACACCACAAATGAACACAAAAGTTTTGTTATCCGAGTTTGGGAAATTCCACTAGTTCAACCCTAATAGTTTGGAATTTTATTAGAAAGAGATTTTTCTACACATGTTTTAAAAAATGGATATGCATGCTTGAAGCAAGTTAAAGATACAAATGACCTATGGATCCAAACCTTTTAAAGAGAATAACACTAAATTCTCAAGTGAACGAGCGGTGGGATATTTACCCGAGTCAAACATACCATTGTTTTGCCCATTTACAAAAAGCTGACCTAACGATCATAGATGATTGTAAAGTCATTTATCATGCATATCCGACAATATTTTTTTTAGGAATGACTTATGGATAGGGAGTCAACACTCAGTTAAAAATCCCTCGCCTCCCCTTTTCCCGACAATTGCAGAACCTGATATATAAAAACTAAAAAGTGTTTACAATCCCTAAAAATGACAGACACTTTTCGGAATTATCTCTCTCTAAATTTGTGCATTGTGCATTTACATTTTAGATCTATACTTTTTTCTTAAATCAAAGCTTGAGTTTTCATTTTCCCTTAATCTCGTAAACAAAAAAAGAAATAAAAGGCAAATAGATCACAAAAAAATAAAAATTTTAGACTTTATGTATGGAAAGAATTCAAAGCAATAAAAAATGTAAGAAAAGAAATTTTATTCACACACCACAAATGAACACAAAAGTTTTGTTATCCAAGTTTGGGAAATTCCACTAGTTTAACCCTTATAGCTCGGAATTTTATAAGAAAGAGATTTTTCTACGCATGTTTCAAAAAATGGATATGCATGCGTGAAACATGTTAAAGATGCAAATGACCTATGGATCCCAACCTTTTTAAGAGAATAACATTAAATTCCTTAGTAAACGTGCGTTAGGATATTTACTTGAGTCAAACATGCCATTATTTTGCCAATTTACAAAATGTTGACCTAACGGTCAAAGATGATTGTAAAGTGATTTATCATGCGTAATGGGCTGTATTTTTTTAAGGAATGACTTATGGATTGGGAGTCAACACTTACTTAATAATCCAGCCCCCCCCCCCCCCTTTTCCCGATGATTGTAGAACCTGATATATAAAAACTAAAAAGAGTTTGCAATCCCTAAAAATTACAGACACTTTTTCGAATTATCTATCTCTACATTTGTGCATTGTGCATTTCCATTTTAGATGTATACTTTTTTCTTAAATCAAAACTTGAGTTTTCACTTTCCCTTTATCTCGTAAACAAAAAAAGAGACAAAAGGAAAATAGATCACAAAAAAGAGAAAATTTTAGAGTTTATGTATAGAATGAATTTAAAGCAATAAACAAATGTAAGTAAAGAAAATTTATTCACACACCACAAATGAACACAATAGTTTTGTTAGCCAAGTTTGGGAAATTCCACTAGTTCAACCCTATAAGCTCGAAATTTTATAAGAAAGAGATTTTTCTACACATGTTTTAAAGAATGGATATGCTTCCTAGAAACATGTTAAAGATGCAAAAGACCTATGGATCCAAACCTTTTAAATAGAGTAACATTAAACTTTCAAGTGAACGTGCGGTTGGATATTAACCCTAGTCACACAAGCCATTATTTTTCCCATTTACAAAAAGCTGACCTAACGATCATAGATGATTGTAAAGAAATTTATCTTGCGTAATAGGCTTTATTTTTGTAAGGAATGACTTATGGATTGGGAGTCAACACTCAGTTAAAAATCCCTCGCCTCTCCTTTTCCTGACGATTGTAGAACCTGATATATAAAAACTTAATAGAGTTTACAATCCCTAAAAACTATAGACGCTTTTTGGAATTATCTATCTCTAAATTTGTGTATTGCGCATTTCTATTTTAGATGTGTACTTTTTTTTCTTAAATCAAATCTTTAGTTTGCACTTTCGCTCCATCTCGTAATAAAAAAAAAAAAGAGAAAAAAGTCAAATAGATCAAAACAAAATGAAAATTTTAGAGTTTATGTATAGAAAAAATTTAAAGCAATAACAAATGTAAGTAAAGAAAATTTACTCACACACCACAAATGAACACAAAAGTTTTTTTATCCGAGTTTGGGAAATTTCACTTGTTCAACCCTAATAGTTTGGAATTTTATAAGAGAGAGATTTTTCTACACATGTTTTAAAAAATGGATATGCATGCTTGAAGCAAGTTAAAGATACAAATGACCTATGGATCCAAATCTTTTAAGGAGAATAACACTAAATTCTCAAGTGAACGAGCGGTGGGATATTTACCCAAGTCAAACATACCATTATTTTGCCCATTTACAAAAAGCTGACCTAACGATCATAAATGATTGTAAAGTGATTTATCATGCGTATCTAGCTATATTTTTTTTATGAATGACTTATGGATTGGGAGAGTCAACACTCAGTTAAAAATCCCCCGCCTCCCCTTTTCCCGACAATTGTAGAACCTGATATATAAAAACTAAAAAGTGTTTACAATCCCTAAAAATGACAGACACTTTTCGGAATTATCTCTCTCTACATTTGTGCATTGTGCATTTGCATTTTAGATCTATACTTTTTTCTTAAATCAAAGCTTGAGTTTTCACTTTCCCTTAATCTCGTAAACAAAAAAAGAGATAAAAGGCAAATAGATTACAAAAAAATGAAAATTTTGAAGTTTATGTATGGAAAGCATTCAAAGCAATAAAAAATGTAAGGAAATAAAATTTATTCACACACCACAGATGAACACAAAAGTTTTGTTATCCAAGTTTGGGAAATTCCACTAGTTCAACCCTTATAGCTCGGAATTTTATAAGAAAGAGTTTTTTCTACACATGTTTTAAAAAATGGATATGCATGCTTGAAACATGATAAAGATGTAAATAAGCTAAGGATCCAAACCTTTTAAAGAGAATAACATTAAATTCTCAAGTGAACGTGCAATGGGATATTTACCCAAGTCAAACAAGCTTTTATTTTGCCCATTTAAAAAAAGCTTACCTAAGGATCATTGGTGATTGTAAAGTGATTTATCATGCGTAACTGGTGATATTTTTTGTAAGGAATGACTTATGGATTGGGTGTCCAACTCAGTTAAAAATCCCACGCCTTCCCCTTTCCCTACGATTGCAGAACCTGATATATAAAAACTAAAAAGAGTTTACAATCCCTAAAAATTACAGACACTTTTTTTAATTATATCTCTCTATATTTGATCATTGTGCATTTCCTTTTTAGATGTATACATTTTTCTTAAATCAAAGCTTGAGTTTTGACTTTCCCTTCATCTCGTCAACAAAAAGAGAGAAAGAAGGCAAATAGATCACAAAAAAATGAAACTTTTAGAGTTTATGTAAGGAAATAATTGAAAGCAATAAAAAATTTAAGGAAATAAAATTTATTCACACACCACAAATTAACAAAAAAGTTTTGTTATCCAAGTTTGGGAAATTCCACTACTTCAACCCTTATAGCTCGGAAATTTATAAGAAATAGTTTTTTCTATAAATTTGTTAAAAAATGGATATGCATGCTTCAAACATGTTGAAGAAGCAAATGACCTATGGATCCAAACCTTTCAAAGAGAATAACATTAAATTCTCAAGTGAACGTGTGGTGGGATGTTTACCCGAGTCAAACATGCCATTATTTTACCCATTTACAAAATGCTGACCTAATGATCATAGATGATTGTAAAGTGATTTGTAATGCTTAACGGGCTATAGTTTTTAAAGGAATGACTTATGGATCGGGAGTCAACACACAGTTAAATATCCACCCCCCCCCCCCCCCCCCCCCCCCCCCTCTTCTCTCCCTTTTCCTGATGATTGCAGAACTTGATATATAAAAACTAAAGAGAGTTTACAATCCCTAAAAATTACACTCACTTTTTGGAAGTATCTCTCTCGACATTAGTTCATTTTGCATTTTCATTTTAAATGTATACTTTTTTCTTAAATCAAAACTTGAGTTTTCACTTTCCCTTCTTCTCGTAAACAAAAAAAGAGAAAAAGGGCAAATTGATCACAACAAAATGACAATTTTATAGTTTATTTATGGAAAGAATTTAAAGCAATAAATAAATGTAATGGAAGAAAATTTATTCACACACCACAAATGAACACATAAGTTTTGTTATCCAAGTTTGGGAAATTCCACTAGTTCAACCCTCATAGCTTGGAATTTTATAAGAAAGATATTTTTCTACACATGTTTTAAAAAATGTATATGCATGCTTGAAACATGTTAAAGATGTAAATGACTTATGTTTCCAAACCTTTAAAAGAGAATAACTTTAAATTCTCAAATGAATGTGTGGTGGGACATTTACCCGAGTCAAACAACCCATTATTTTACCCACTAACAAAAAGCTCACCTAACGATCATACATGATTGTAAAGTGATTTATTATGTGTAACTGGCAATATTTTTGTGAGGAATGACATATGGATTGGGAATCAACTCTAAGTTCAACTTCCCCCGCTTCCCCTTTTTCCCGACGATTGCAGAACCGGATATATAAAAACTAAAAAGAGATTACAATCCCTAAAAAGTATAGAAACTTTTTGGAATTATCTCTCTCTACATTTTTGCATTGTACATTTCCATTCTAGATGTATACTTTTTTCTTAAATCGAAGCCTGAGTTTTCACTTTCCCTTCATCTCGTAAACAAAAAAAAGACATAAAAGGAAAATAGATTACAAAAAAATGAAAATTTAAGAGTGTATGTATGGAAAGAATTTAAAGCAATAAAAAATATAAGCAAAGAAAATTTATTCACACACCACAAATGAACACAAAAGTTTTGTTATCTATGTTTGGGAAATTCCACTAGTTCAACCCTAACAACTCGGAATTTTATAAGAAAGAAATTTTTCAACACATATTTTAAAACATGGATATGCATGCTTGAAACATGTTAAAGATGCAAATGACCTGTGGATCCAAACTTCTTAAAGAGAATAACATTAAATTGTCAAGTGAACATGCGGTGGGATATTTACCCTAGTCAAACAAGCTATTATTTTTCCCACTTACAAATAGGTAACCTAATGATCATATATAATTGTAAAGTGATTTATCTTGTGTAACGGGCTATATTTTTCTAAGGAATGACTTGTGGATTGGGAGACAACTCTAAGTTAAAAATCCTCCACTTCCCTCTTTTCCTGACGATTGTAGAACCTGACATATAAAAACTAAAAAGAGTTTAAATAAATAAAAATTACAGACACTTTTTGGAATTATCTCTCTCTACATTTGTGAATTGTGCATTTCTATTATAGATGTATCCTTTTTTCTTAAATCAAAACTTGAGTTTACACTTTCCCATCATCTCGTAAACAAAAAAAAGAGACAAAAGGCAAATAGATCACAACAAAAGGAAAATTTTAGAGTTTATGTATGGAAATAAATTAAAGAAATAAAAAAATTTATGTAAGGAAAATTTATTTACACAGCACAAATGAATACAAAAGTTTTGTTATCCAAGTTTTGGAAATTCCACTAGTTCAACCCTTATAACTCAAAATTTTATAAGAAAGAAATTTTTCTACTCATGTTTTAAAAAATGGATATGCATGCTTGAAACATGTTAAAGATGCAAATGACATATGGACCCACATCACTTAAAGAGAATAACATTAAATTCTCAAGTGAACGTGCGGTGGGATATTTACCCAACTCAAACAAGCTATTATTTTGCCCACTTACAAAAAGTTGATCTAACAATCATAGATGATTGTAAAGTGATTTATCATGTGTAACGGGCTATATTTTTTTGTAAGGAATGACTTATGGATTGGGAGTCAACTCTCAGTTAAAAATCCCCCGCTTCCCCCTTTTCCTGACTATTGCAGAACCTGATATATAAAAACTAAAAAGAGTTTACAATCCCTTAAAATTACAGACAATTTTTTGGAATTATTTCTCACTACATTTGTGCATTGTGAATTTCCATTATAGATGTATTCTTTTTTCTTAAATCAAAATTTAATTTTTCACTTTCCCTTCATCTCGTAAACAAAACAAAAGATATTAAAGGCAAATAGTTCACAACAAAATAAAATTTTAGAGTTTATGTATTGAAAGAATTTAAAGCAATAAACAAATGAAATTAAAGAAAATTTATTCAGACGCCACAAATGAACACAAAAGTTTTGTTATCAAAGTTTGGAAAATTCCACAAGTTGAACCCTAGTACCTCGAAATTTTATAAGAAAGTGATTTTTCTACACATGTTTTAAAAAATTGATATGCATGCTTGAAACATTTAAAAAATGCAAATGACCTATGGAGGCAAACCTCTTCAAGAAAATAGCATTAAATTCTCAAGTGAACTTGCGATGGGATATAAATGCAAGTCAAACAAGCTATTATTTTGCTCACTTACAAAAAGCTCACCTAACTATCATAGATGATTGTAAAATGATTTATCTTCTGTAACAGGCTATATTTTTGTAAGGAATGACTTATGTATTGGAAGTCAACTCTCAACTAAAAATCCCCCGCTTCCCGCTTCTCTCGACAATTGTAGAACCTGATATATAAAAACTAAAAAGAGTTTACAATCCCTTAAAATTAAAGACACTTTTTGGAATTATCTCTCTCTACATTTGTGCATTGTGCATTTCCATTTTAGATGTATCCTTTTTTCTTAAATCAAAACTTGAGTTTTCATTCCCTCATCTCGTAAAGAAAAAAAAAGATATAAAAGTCAAATAGATCACAAAAAAATGAAAATTTTAGAGTTTATGTATGGAAAAAATTTAAAGCAATAAATAAATGTAAGTAAAGAAAATTTATTCCCACACCACAAATGAACACAAAAGTTTTGTTATCCAAGTTTGGGAATTTCCACTAGTTCAACCCTAATAGCTCGGAATTTTATAAGAAAGAGATTTTTCTACAAATATTTTAAAAAGTGGATATCTATGCTCGAAAAAAGTTAAAGATGCAAAAGACCTATGGATAAATACCTTTTAAATAGAGTAACATTAAACTCTCAAGTGAACGTGCGGTTGGTTATTTACCCGAGTCAAACAAGCCATTATTTTTCCCATTTGCAAAAGGCTGACCTAACGATCATAGATCATTGTAAAGTGATTTAACTTTCGTAATGGGCTTTATTTTTTTAAGGAATGACTTATGGATTGGGAGTCAACACTCAGTTAAAAATCCCCCGCCACCCCCTTTTCCCGAAGATTGTATAACCTGATATATAAAAACTAAATAGAGTTTACAATCCCTAAAAACTACAGACACTTTTTGGAATTATCTCTCTTTACATTTGTGCATTGTGTATTTCCATTTTAGATGTATACTTTTTTCTTAAATCAAAGCTTGAGTTTTCACTTTCCCTTCATCTCGTAAAAAAAAAAGAGTTAAAAGGCCAATAGATCACAACAAAATGAAAATTTTAGAGTTTATGTATGGAAAGAATTTAAAGCAATAAAAAATTTAAGGAAAGAAAATTTATCCACACACCACAAATAATCACAAAAGTTTTGGTATTCAAGTTGTGGAAATTCCACAAATTCAACCCTAATAGCTTGGAATTTTATAAGAAAGAGATTTTTCTACACAAGTTTTAAAAAATGGATAAGCATCCTTGAAACATGTTAAAGATGCAAATGACCTATGGATCCAAACCATTTAAAGAGAATAACATTAAATTCTCAAGTGAACGTGCGGTGGGATATTTACCCAAGTCAAACAAGCCATTATTTTGCCCATTTACAAAAAGTTGACGTAAGGATCATAGATGATTGTAAAGTGATTAACCATGCGTAACTGGTGATATTTTTTGTAAGGAATGACTTATGGATTGGGTGTCCAACTCAGTTAAAAATCCCACTCTTCGCCCTTTTCCCGACGATTGCAGAACTTGATACATAAAAACTAAAAAAAGTTTACAATCCCTAAAAATTACTGACACGTTTTTGAATTATCTCTCTGTATTTGAGCATTGTTTTTTTCCTTTTTAGATGTATACTTTTTTCTAAAATTAAATCTTGAGTTTTGACTTTCCCTTCATCTCGTCAACAAAAAACAGATAGAAGGCAAACAGGTCACAAAAAAATGAAAATTTTAGAGTTTATGTATGAAAAGAATTCAAAGCAATAACAAATGTAAGGAAAGAAAATTTATTCACACACCACAAATGAACACAAAAGTTTTGTTATCCAAGTTTGGGAAATTCCACTAGTTCAACCCTTATAGCTCGGAAATTTATAAGAAATAGATTTTTCTATACATGTTTTAAAAAATGGATATGCATTCTTGAAACATGTTTAGATGCTAAAGACCTATGGATCTAAACATTTCAAAGAGAATAACATTAAATTCTCAAGTGAACGTGCGGTGGGATATTTGCCCGAGTCAAACATGCCATTATTTTGCCCATTTACAAAACGCTGACCTCACAATCATAGATGATTGTAAAGTGATTTATCATGCTTAACGGGCTATAATTTTTAAAGGAATGACTTATGGATCGGGAGTCAACACTCAGTTAAAAATCCCCCTCCCCCTCCCTCTTTTCCCGATGATTGTAAAACCTGATATATAAAAACTAAAAAGGGTTTACAATCCCTAAAAATTACACACACTTTTTGGAATGATCTCTCTCTAAATTTGTGGATTTTGCATTTCCATTTTAAATGTATACTTTTTTCTAAAATCAAAACTTGAGTTTTCACATTCCCTTCATCTCGTAAACAAAAAAAAGAGAAAAATGGCAAATAGATCACAAAAAAAATGAAAATTTTAGTGTTTATTTGTGGAATGAATTTAAAGCAATAAAAATGTAAGTAAAGAAAATTTATTCACACACAGCAAATGAACACAAAGGTTTTGTTATCCAAGTTTGGGAAATTCCACTATTTCAACCCTAATTGCTCGGAATTTTATAAGAAAGAGATTCTTCTACACATGTTTTCAAATATGGATATGCTTGCTTGAAACATGTTAAAGATGCAAAAGACCTATGGATGCCAACCTTTTGAAGAGAGTAACATTAAATTCTCAAGAGAACTTGCAGTTGGATATTTTCCTGGGTCAAACAAGCCATTATTTTGCCAATTTAGAAAAAGTTGACCTAACGATCATAGATGATTGTAAAGTGATTTATCTTGTGTAATGGGATTTATTTCTGTAAGGAATGACGAATGGATTGGGAGTCAACACTCAGTTAAAAATCCCCCGCCTCCCCTTTTCCCGACGATTGTTGAACCTGATATATAAAAACTAAAAAGAGTTTACAATCCCTAAAAATTAGAGACACTTTTTGGAATTATCTCTCTCTACATTTGTGCATTGTGAATTTCCATTTTAGATGTAGACTTTTTTCTTAAATCAAAGCTTGAGTTTTCACTTTCCCTTCATTTCGTAAACAAAAAAAGAGATAACAAGGCTAATTGATTACAACAAAATGAAAATTTTAGAGTTTAAGTAAGGAAAGAATTGAAAGAAATAACAAATTTAAGGAAATAAAATTCATCCATACACCACATATGATCACAAAATTTTTTTTATCCAAGTTTCGGAAATTCCACTCGTTCAACCCTAATAGCTCGAAATTTTATAAGAAAGAGATTTTTTTACTCATGTTTTAAAAAATGGATATCCATGCTCGAAACATGTTAAAGATGCAAATGACATATGGATCCAAACCTTTTAAAGAGTGTAACATTAAATTCTCAAGTGAATGTGCGGTTGGATATTTACCCGAGTCAAACAAGCCATTATTTTGCCAATTTACAAAAAACTGACCTAACGATCATTGATGATTGTAAAGTGATTTATCTTGAGTAACGGGCTTCATTTTTGTAAGGAATGACTTACTGATTGGGAGACAACACTCAGTTAAAAATCCCCCGCCTCCCCCTTTTCCCAATGATTGCAGACATTGATATATAAAAAATAAAAAGAGTTTACAATCCTTAAAAATTATAGAAACGTTTTGGAATTATCTCCCTCTACACTTATGGATTATGAATTTCCATTATAGATGTACACTTTTTTCTTAAATCAAAACATGAGTTTTCACTTTCCCATCATCTCGTAAACAAAAAAAGAGATATAAGGCAAATAAATCACAACAAAATAAAAATTTTAGAGTGTATGTATGGAAATAATTTAAAGAAATAACAAAATGTATTTAAAGAAAATTTATTCACACACCTCAAATGAACACAAACGTTTTGTTATCTAAGTTTGGGAAATTCCACTAGTTCAACCCCAATAGCTTGGAATTTTATAAGAAAGAGATTTTTCTACTCATGTTTTAAAAAATTGATATGCATGCTTGAAACATGTAAAAGTTGCAATTGTCCTATGGATCCAAACCTTTTAAAGAGAATAACATTAAATTTTCAAGTGAACTTGCGGTGGGATATTTACCAGAGTCAAACAAGCCATTATTTTGCCCACTTACAAAAAGCTGACCTAACGATCATAGATGATTGTAAAGTGATTTACCTTGCGTACCGGGGTTTATTTTTGTAAGGAATGACTTACGGATTGGGAGTCAACTCTCAGTTAAAAATCCCCTTTTCCAGACGATGGCAGAACTTGATATATAAAAACTTAAAAGAGTTTACAATCCCGAAAAATTACAGAAACTTTTTGGAATTATCTCTCTCTACATTTGTGCAAAGTGCATTTCCATTGTAGATGTATACTTTTTGCTTAAATCAAAACTTAAGTTTTCACTTTCCCTTCATCTCGTAAACAAAAGAGATAAAAGGCAAATAGATCACAACAAAATGAAAATATTAGTGTTTATGCATGGAAATAATTTAAACCAATAAAAAAATCTAAGTAAAGAAAATTTATTCACACACCACAAATGAACACAAAAGTTTTTTATTCATATTTGGGAAATTCCACTAGTTCAATCCTAATAGCTCATAATTTTATAAGAAAGAGATTTTTCTACACATGCTTTTAAAAATGGATATCCATGCTTGAAACATGTTAAAGATGCTAATGACCTATGGATCCATACCTTTTTAAGAGAATAACATTAAATTCTCCAGTGAACGTGCGGTGGAATATTTACCCGAGTCAAACAAGCCATTATTTTCCCATTTAAAAAAAGCTGACCTAACGATCATTGATGATTGTAAAGTGATTTTTCATACGTAATAGGCATTATTTTTGTGAGGAATGACTTATGGATTGGGAGTCAAAAACCTCTTGTCTCCCCCTTTTCCCGACGATTGCAGAACTTGATATATAAAAAATAAAAAGAGTTTACAATCCCTAAAAATTGCTGACACTTTTTTGAATTATCTCTCTCTACATTTTTGGATTGAGAATTTCCATTATTGATGTATACTTTTTTCTTAAATAAAAACATGAATTTTCACTTTCCCTTCATCTCATTGACAAAAAAAGAAAAAAAAGGCAAATATTTCCCAACAAAATGAAAATTTTATAGTTTATGTATGGAAATAATTTAAAGCAATAAAAAAACGTAAATAAAGAAAAATTATTCACACACCACAAATGAACACAAAAGTTTTGTTATCCAAGTTTGGGAAGTTCCACTAGTTCAACCCTAATAGCTCGGAATTTATAAGAAAGATATTTTTCTACACATGTTTTAAAAAATGGACATGCATGCTTGAAACATGTTAAAGATTTAAATCACATATGGATCCAAACCTTTTGAAGAGAAAAACATTAAATTCTCAAGTGAACGTGCGGTGGAATATTTACACGAGTCAAACAAGCCATTTTTAGCTCACTTACAAAAAGCTGACCTAACAATCATAGATGATTTTAAAGTGATTTATTATGCATAACGGGCAATATTTTTGTAAGGAATGAATTATGGATTGGGAGTCAACTTTAAGTTAAAAATCCCCTGCCTCCTCCTTTTCCATGACGATTGCAGAACCGGATATATAAAAACTAAAAAGAGTTTACCATCACTAAAAATTATAGACACTTTTTGGAATTATCTCTCTCTACATTTGAGCATTGTGCATTTCCATTGTTGATCTATACTTTTTTCTCAAATCAAAACTTGAGTTTTTAATTTCCCTTTATCTCGTAAACAAAAAAAAGAAAGATAAAAGGTATAGATTATAACAAAATGAAAATTTTAGAGTTTATGTATTTAAATAATTTAAAGCAATAAAAAATGTATTTAAAGAGTATTTATTCACACACCTCAAATGAACACAAACGTTTTTTATCCAAGTTTTGGAAATTCCACTAGTTCAACCCTAATAGCTCAAAATTTTATAAGACAGATTTTTCTACAATTCTTTTAAAAAATGGACATGCATGCTTGAAACATGTTAAAGATTTAAATCACCTATGGATCCAAACGTTTTGAAGAGAATAACATTAAATTCTCAAGTGAACTTGCGGTGGGATATTTACCCGAGTCAAACAAGCAATTTTTTTGCCCACTTATAAAAAGCTGACCTAACGATCATAGATGATTTTAAAGTGATTTATTATGCATAACGGGCAATATTTTTTTTAAGGAATGAATTATGGATTGGGAGTCAACTCTCAGTTAAAAATCCCCCGCCTCCCCCTTTTCCAGACGATTGTAGCACCGGATATATAAAAACTAAAAAGAGTATACAATCCCTAAAAGTTACAGACACTTTTTGTAATTATCTCTCTCTACATTTGTGCATTGTGCATTTGCATTGTAGATGTATACTTTTTTCTCAAATCAAAACTTGTGTTTTTAGTTTCCCTTTATCTCATAAACAAAAAAAAAAAAGATAAAAGGTATAGATCATAACAAAATGAAAATTTTAGAGTTTATGTATTTAAATAATTTAAAGCAATAAAAATGTATTTAAAGAGTATTTATTCACACACCTCAAATGAACACAAACGTTTTTTATCCAAGTTTTGGAAATTCCACTAGTTCAACGCTCATAGCTCGGAATTTTATAACAAAGAGATTTTTCTACTCATGTTTTAAGAAATGGACATGCATGCTTGAAACATGTTAAAGATTTAAATCACCTATGGATCCAAACCTTTTTAAGAGAATAACATTAAATTCTCAAGTGATCGTACGGTGGGATTTTTACTGGAGTCAAACAAGCCATTTTTAGCCCACTTACAAAAAGCTGACCTAACGATCATAGATGATTGTAAAGTGATTTATTACGCGTCACCTCTCAGTTAAACTTTCCCGGCGAACCGGATATATAAAAACTAAAAAGAGTTTACAATCCGTAAAAATTACAGAATGTTTTTGGAATTACCTCTCTCTAAATTTGTGCATAGTGCATTTCCATTCTAGTTGTATACTTTTTCTTAAATCAAAGCTTGAGTTTTCACTTTCCCTTCATCTCGAAAACAAAAAAAAGACATAAAAGGCAAATAGATTACAAAAAAATGAAAATTTTAGAGTTTATGTATGGAAAAAATTTAAAGCAATAAAAAAATGTAAGTAAAGAAAATTTATTCACACACCACAAATGAACACGAAAGTTTTGTTATCCAAGTTTGGGAAATTCCACTAGTTCAACCCTAATAACTCGGAATTTTATAAGAAATAAATTTTTCTACACATGTTTCAAAACATGGATATGCAAGCTTGAAACATGTTAAAGATGCAAATGACCTATGGATCCAAACTTCTTAAAGAGAATAACAATAAATTCTCAAGTTCAACCCTAATAACTCGGAATTTTATAAGAAATAAATTTTTCTACACATGTTTTAAAACATGGATATGCAAGCTTGAAACATGTTAAAGATGCAAATGACCTATGGATCCAAATTTCTTAAAGAGAATAACATTAAATTATCAATTGAACCTACAGTGGGATATTTACCCGAGTCAAACAAGCTATTATTTTTTCCACATACAAATAGCTAACTAACGATCATATATGATTGTAAAGTGATTTATCATGTGTAACGGGCTATATTTTTGTAAGGAATGACTTATGGATTGGGAGACAATTCTCAGTCAAAAATCCCCCACTTCCCCCTTTTCCCAATGATTGCAGAACCTGATAATAAAAACTAAAAAGAGTTTAAAATCCCTAAAAATTACAGACAATTTTTGGAATTATTTCTCTGTACATTTGTGCACTGTGCATTTCCATTATAGATGTATCCTTTTTTTAAAATCAAAAATTGAGATTTCACTTTCCCATCATCTCGTAAACAAAAAAAAGAGACAAAAGGTAAATTGATCACAACAAAATGAAAATTTTAGAGTTTATGCTTGGAAAGAATTTAAATCAATAAACAAATATAAGTAAATAAAATTTATGCACACGCCACAAATGAACTCAAAAGTTTAATTATCCTAGTTTTGGAATTTCTACTAGTTCAACCCTAATAGCTCAAAATTTTATAAGAAAAAGGGTTTTCTAAACATGTTTTAAAAAATGGATATGCATGCTTGAAATATGTTAATGATGCAAATGACCTTTGGATCCAAACCATTTAAAGAGAATAATATTAAATAATCAAGTGAACGTGCGGTGGGATATTTACCCGAGTCCAACAAGCCATTATTTTGCCCGCTAACAACAAGCTGACCTAACGATCATAGGTGATTGTAAAGTGATTTATCATGCCTAACGTGCTATATTTTTGTAAGGAATAACTTATGGATTGGGAGTCAACACTCAGTTAAAAATCCCCCGCCTCCCCCTTTTCCCGATGATTGCAAAACCTGATATAAAAATACTAAAACGAGTTTACAATCCCTAAAAATTATAGACACTTTTTGGAATTATCTCTCTCTAAATTTATACATTGTGCATTTTCATTGTAGATGTATACTTTTTCTTAAATCAAAACTTGAGTTTTCACTTTCGCTTCAACTCATAATTAAAAAAAAAAGAGATAAAAGGTAAAAAGACTTCATCAAAATGAAAATTTTAGAGTTTATGTATGGAAAGAATTTAAAGAAATAAAAAAATGTAAGTAAAGAAAATTTCTTCACACACCACAAATGACCACAAAAGTTTTGTGATCCAAGTTTGGGAAATTCCACTGGTTCAACCCTAATCACTCTGGAATTTTATAAGAAACATAATTTTCTACAAATGTTTTAAAATATGGATATGCATGCTTGAAACATGTTAAAGATGCAAATGACCTATGGATCCAAACCTTGTAAAGAAAATAACATTACATTCTCAAGTGAACGTTCGGTGGGGATATTTACCCGAGTCAAAGAAGCTATTATTTTGCCAACTTACAAAAAGTAGACCTAACGATCATAGATGATTGTAAAGTGAGTTATTATGTGTAACAGGATATATTTTTTTAAGGAATGATTTATGGACTGGGAGTCAACTCTCAGTTATAAATCCCCCGCTTCCCCATTTTCCCGATGATTACAGAACCTGATATATAAAAACTAAAAAGAGTTTACAATCCCTAAAAATTACAAACACATTTTGGAATTATCTCTCTCTAAATTTTTGAAATGTGCATTTCCATTATAGATGTATTCTTTTTTCTTAAATCAAAACTTGAATTTCCACTTTCCCTTCATCTTGTAAACAAAAAAAAAAGAGATAAACGACAAATAGTTCACAACAAAATGTTAATTTTAGAGTTTATGTATCGAAAGAATTTAAAGCAATAAACCAATGTAAGTAAAGAATTTTTATTCACACACCACAAATGAACACAAAAGTTTTGTTATCCAAGTTTGGGAAATTCCACTAGTTGAAACCGAGTAGCTTGGACTTTTATAAGAAAGAGATTTTTCTACACATGTTTTAAAAAATGGATATACATGCTTGAAACATGTTAAAGATGCAAATGACCAATGGATCCAAACCTTTTAAAGAGAATAACATTAAATTCTCAAGTGAACGTGCGGTGGAAAATTTACCGGAGTCAATCAAGCCATTATTTTCCCTAATTATAAAAAGCTCACCTAATGATCATAGATGATTGTAAAGTGATTTATCATGTGTAACGGGCTATATTTTTGTAAGGAATGACTTACGGATTGGGAGCCAACTCTCAACTAAAAATCCCTCGCTTCCCCCTTCTCCCAACAATTGTAGAACCTGATATATAAAAACTAAAAAGAGTAGACAATCCCTTAAAATTACAGACAATTTTTGGAATTATCTCTCTTTTCAATTGAGCATTGTGTGTTTCCATTTTAGATGTATCCTTTTTTCTTAAATCAAAACTTGAGTTTTCATTCCCTTCATCTCGTAAACAAAAAAAATATAAAAGTCAAATAATCACAACATAATGAAAATTTTAGAGTTTATGTATGGAAAGAATTTAAAGCAATAAACAAATGTATGTAAATAAAATTTATTCACACACCACAAATGAACACAGAAGTTTTGTTTTCCAAGTTTGGAAATTTCCACTAGTTCAGCCTTAATAGCTAGAAATTTTATAAGAAAGAGATTTTTCTAAACATCTTTTAAAAAATGGATATGCATGCTTGAAACCTCTTAAAGATGCAAATGACCTATGGATCAAAACCTTTTAAAGAGAATAACATTAAATTCTCATGAGAACGTGCGGTGGAAAATTTACCCGAGTCAAATAAGCCATTATTTTGCCCATTTACAAAAAGCTGACCTAATGATCATAAATGATTGTATGTGATTTATCATATACAATGGGCTATATTTTTTTAAGGCATGACTTATGGATTGGGAGTCAACACTCAAGTAAAAATCCACCGCCTCCCCATTTGCCTATGATTGTTGATCCTGATATATAAAAACTAAAAAGATTTTGCAATCCCTAAAAATAACAGTCAATTTTTGGAATTATTTCTCTACATTTTTGCATTGTGAATTTCATTTATAGATGTGTACTTTTTTCTTAAATCAGAACATGAGTTTTCACTTTTCCTTCATCTCATAAACAAATAAAGAGAAAAAAGGCAAATAGATCACAAGAAAATGAAAATTTTAGAGTTTATAAATGAAGAGAATTTAAAGCAATAAACAAATATAGGTAAAGAAAATTTATTCTCAGACAATAAATGAACACAAAAGTTTTGTAATCCAAGTTTGGGAAATTCCACTTGTTCAACTGTAATAGTTTGGAATTTTTAAGAAAGAGATTTTTCTACACTTGTTTTAAAAAATGGATATGCATGCTTGAAACATGTTAAAGATGTAAATACCTATGGATCCAATCCTTTTAAAGAGAATAACATTAAATTCTCAAGTGAACGTGCGGTGGGATATTTACCTCAATCAAACTAGCCATTATTTTGCCCACTTACAAAAAGCTGACCTAACCATAACAGAAGATTCTAAAGTTATTTATTATGCGTAACGCGCAATATTTTTGTAAGGAATGACTTATGGACGGGGAGCCAACTCTTAGTTAAAAATCCACCACCTCCCCCTTTTCCAGGCGATTGCAGAACCTGATATATAAAAACTAAAAAGAGTTTACAATCCCTAAAAATTACAGACACGTTTTGGAATTATCTCTCTCCACATTTGTGCATTGTGCATTTACATTATAGATGTATACTTTTTCTTAAATCAAAACTTAAGTTTTCACTTTCCCTTCAGCTCGTAAACAAAAAAAAGAGATGAAAGTCAAAAAGATCACAACAAAATGAAAATTTTACAGTTTATGTATGGAACGAATTTAAAGCAATAAAAAAAATATAAGTAAAGAAAATTTATTCACACACCACAAATGAACACAAAAGTTGCTGTCCATGTTTTGGAAAATCCACTAGTTCAGCCCTAATTGCTCGGAATTTTATAAGAAAGAGATTTTTCTACACATGTTTTAAATAATTGATATGCATGCTTGAAACATGATAAATATGCAAATGACCTATGGATCCAAACCTTTTAAAGAGAAAAACATTTAATTCTCAAGTGAACGTGCGGTGGGATATTTACGCGAGTCAAACAAGCCATTATTTTGCCTACTTACAAAAAGCTGACCTAACGATCATAGATGATTGTAAAGTGATTTATTATGTGTAACTGGTAATATTTTTGTAAGGAATGACTTATGGATTGGAAGTCAACTCGCAGTTAAATATCCCCCGCTTCCCCATTTTCCAGACTATTACAGAACCTAATATATAAAAACTAAAAAGAGTTTACAATCCCTAAAAATGCCAAAACTTTTTGGAATTATATCTCTCTAAATTTTTGCATTGTGCATTTCCATTTTAGATGTTTACTTTTTTCTTAAATCAAAACTTGAGTTTTCACTTTCCCTTCAGTTCGTAAACAAAAAAAAAAGAGATAAAAGGCAAATAGATGACAACATAATGAAAATTTTAGAGTTTATGTATGGAAAGAATTTAAAGCAATAAAAAAAGTTAAGTAAAGAAAATTTATTCACAAACCAGAAATGAACACAAAAGTTTTGTTATCCAAGTTTGGGAAATTCCTCTAGTTCAACCCTAATAAATCAGAATCTTATAGGAAAGAGATTTTTCTACACATGTTTTAAAAAATGGATATGGATTCTTGAAACATGTTAATGATTGAATTGATCTATCGATCCAAACCTCATAAAGAGAATAAGAAAAAATTCTCAAGTGAACATGCGGTTTGATATTAACCTGAGTCAAACAAGCCATTATTTTGCCCATTTAAAAAAAGCTGACCTATCGATCATAGATAATTGTGAAGCGATTTATCTTGCATAACGGGCTTTATTTTTGTAAGGAATGACTTATGGATTGGGAGTCAACTCTCAGTTAAAAATCCCCCTCTTCCCCCTTTTCTCAACGATTGCAGAACCTGATATAAAAACTAAAAAGAGTTTACAGTCGATATAAATTACAGAAACTTTCTTAAATTAGCTCTCCGTACATTTGCGCATTGTGCATCGTGCCTTTCCATTTTAGTTGTATATTTTTTTCTAAAGTCAAAACTTGAGTTTTCACATTCCCTTCATCTCGTAAACAAAAAAAAACATATAAAAGGCAAATAGATCACAACAAAATGAAAATTTTTGAGTTTTTGTATGGAAAAAATTTAAAGAAATAAAAAATTTAAGTAAATAAAATTTATTCACACACCACAAATGAACACAAAAGTTTTGTTATCCAAGTTTGGGAATTTCCATTAGTTCAGCCCTAATAGCTCAAAATTGTATAAGAAAGAGATTTTTCTACACATGTTTTAAAAAATGTATAAGCATGCTTGAAACATGTTAAAGATGCAATTGACCTATGGTCCAATCCTTTTAAAGAGTATAACATTAAATTCTCAAGTGAACGTGTGGTGGAATATTTACTCGAGTGAAACAAGCCATTATTTTGCTCATTTACAAAAAGCTAACCAAACGATCATAGATGATTGTAATGTGATTTATCATGCGTAATGTGCCATATGTTTTGAAGGAATGACTTATGGATTGGGTATTACACTCAGTTAAAAATCCCCCGACTGCCTCTTTTCCCGCGATTGCAGAATCTGATCTATTAAAACTAAAAAGATTTTACAATCCCTAAACATTACAGACACTTTTTGGAATTATCTCTCTCAACATTTGTTTCAATGATGTATACATTTTTATAAAATAAAAACATGAGTTTTCACTTTCCCTTCATCTCGTAAACAAAAAAAAAGAGAAAAATGGCAAATACATCAGAACAAAATAAAAGTTTTAAAGTTTTGGTATGGAAAGAATTTAAAGCAATAAATTAATGTAAATAAAAAATATATATTCACACACCACAAACGAACACAAAAGTTTTGGAAATTCGACTAGTTCAACACTCATAGCTCGGAATTTGTTAAGAACGAGATTTTTCTAAACATGTTTTAAAAAATGGATATGCATGCTTGAAACATGTTAAAGATGTAAATCACCTATGGATCCAAACCTTTTAAAGAGAATAACATTAAATTCTCAAGTGAACGTGTGGTGGGATACTTTCCCGAGTCAAACAAGCCATTATTTTGCCCACTTAAAAAAAGCTGACCTAATAATCATAGATTATTATAAAGTGATTTATTAAGCGTAATGGGCAATATTTTTTTAAGGAATGACTTATGGATTGGGAGTCAACTCTCAGTTAAAAATTTCACGCCTCCCCCTTTAAACGATGAATGCAGAACCTAATATATAAAAACTAAAAGGAGTTTAGAATCCCTAAAAATTACACACTTTATGGAATTATCTCTCTCTACATTTGTGCATTGTGCATTTCCATTATAGATGTATACTTTTTTCTTAAATCAAAACTTGAGTTTTCACTTTCCTTTCTGCTCGTAAACAAAAAAAGAGATAAAAGGCAAATAGATCACAACAAAATGAATATTTTATAGTTGATGTTAGGAAAAAATTTAATGCAATAAAAAATGTAAGTAAATAAAATTTATTCACACAACACAAATGAGCACAAAAGTTTTGTTATCCTAGTTTGGAAAATTCCAGTAGTTCAACCCTAATAGCTCGGAATTTTGTAAGAAAGAGATTTTTCTACACATGTTTTAAAAAATGGATATGGATGCTTTAAAACATGTTAAAGATGCAAATGACCTATCGATCGAAACCTTTTAAAGAGCATAACATTAAATTCACAAGTGAACGTGCGGTGGAATATTTACCAGAGGCAAAGAAGCCATTGTTTTGCTCATTTACAAAAAGCTGACCTAACGATCATAGATGATTGTAATGTGTTTTATCATGAATAATGGGCAATATATTTTTATGGAATATCTTATGGATTGGGTGTCAACACTCAGTTAAAAATCCCCTGCCTCCCCCTTTTCCCGACGATTGCAGAACCTAATATATAAAAACCATAAAGAGTTTACAATCCCACAAAATTACAGACACTTTTTGGAATTATCTCTCTCTACATTTTTGCATTGTGAATTTCCATTATAGATGTATACTTTTTTCTTAAATAAAAACATGAGTTTTCACTTTCCCTTCATCTCGTAAACAAAAAAAAAGAGATGAAAGACAAATAGATCATGACAAAATGAAAATTTTAGAGTTTATGTATGGCAAGAATTTAAACCAATAAACAAATTTAAGTAAGTGAAGAAAATTTATTCACACACCACAAATGAACACAAAAGTTTTGTTATCCAAGTTTTGGAATTTCCACTAGTTCAGCTCTAATAAGTCGGAATTTTATAAGAAAAAGACTTTTCTACATATGTTTTAAAAAATGGATATGGATGCTTGAAACATGTTAAAGATGCAAATGACCTACGGATCCAAACCTTTTAAAGAGTATAACATTAAATTCTTTAGTGAATGTGCGGTGGAATATTTACCAGAGGCAAAGAAGCCATTGTTTTGCCCATTTACAAAAAGCTGACCTAATGATCATAGATGATTGTTATGTGATTTATCATGCGTAATGGACAATATGTTTTTAAGGAATGACTTATGGATTGGGTGTCAACACTCAGTTAAAAATCCCCCGCCTCCCCCTTTTCTCGACGATTGGAGTTTACAATCACTAAAAATTATAGACACATTTTGGAATTATCTCTCTCTACGTTTTTGCATTGTCAATTTCCATTTTAGATGTATACTTTTTTTGCATTGTAAATTTCCCTTCATCACGTAAAAAAAAAAGACAAATAGATCAAAACAAAATAAAAATGTTAGATTTTATGTATGGAAAGAATTTAAAACAATAAAAAAATGTAAATAAATAAAATTTAGGCACACACCACAAATGAACATAATAATTTTGTTATCCAAGTTTGGGAAATTCCACTAGTTCAACCCTAATAGCTCGGAATTTGATAAGAAAGAGATTTTGCTACACATGTTTTAAAAAATCTGACCTAACGATCATAGATGATTGTAAAGCTATTTATTATGCGTAACTGGGAATATTTTTGTAACGAATGACTTATGGATTGGGAGTCAACTCTCAGTTAAAAATCCTCCACTTCCCCCTTTTCTCGACGAATGCAGAACCTGATATATAAAAACTAAAAAGAGTTTACAATCCTTAAAAATTACACACACTTTTTGGAATTATCTCTCTCTACATTTTTTCATTGTGCATTTCCATTATAGATTTTTTCTTAAAACAAAACTTGAGTATTCACTTTCCCTTTAGCTCATTAAGAAAAAAAGAGATAAAATGCAAATAGATCACACCAAAATGAAAATTTTAGAGTTTATGTATAGAAAGAATTTAAAGCAGTAAAAAAATGGTAAGTAAAGAAAATTTATTCACACACCACAAATGAACACAAAAGTTTTGTTATCCAAGTTAGGGAAATTTCACTAGTTCAACCCTAATAACTCAGAATTTTAAAAGAAAGAGATTTTTCTATTCATGTTTTAAAAAATGGATATGCATGCTTGATACTTATTAAAGATGCAAATGACCTATGGATCCAAACCTCTTCAAGAGAATATCATTAAATTCTCACGTGAACGTGCGGTAGGATATTTACCCGAGTCAAACAAGCTATTATTTTGCCAACTTACAAAAAGCTGACCTATTGATCATAGATGATTGTAAAGTGATATATAATGTGTAATGGGCTATATTTTTGTAAGGAATGACTTATGGATTGGGAGTCAACTCTCAGTTATAAATCCTTAGCTTCCCTCTTTTCCCGACCATTGCAGAACCTGATATATAAAAACTACAAAGAGTTTACAATCCCTAAAAATTACAGGCACTTTTTTGGAATTATCTCTCTCTACATTTGTTCATTGAGGATTTACATTATATATGTATCCTTTTTTCTTAAATCAAAACTTGAGTTTTCACTTTCCCTTCATCTCGTAAACAAAAAAAGAGATAAGAGGCAAATAGATCATAACAAAATGAAAATTTTAGAGTTTAATTATGGAAATAATTTAAAGCAATAAACAACTGTAAAAAAAAAATTATTCACACACGACAAATGAACACAAAAATTATGTTATCCAAGTTTGGGAATTTCCACTAGTTCAGTCCTAAAAGCTCTGAATTTTATCAGAAAGCGATTTTTCTACACAGTTTTAAAAAATGGATATGCATGCTTGAAACAAGTTAAAGATGCAAATGACCTATGGATCCAAAATTTTTAAAGAGTATAACATTTAATTCTCAAGTGAACATGCGGTGGAATATTTACCCGAGTCAATCATGCCATTATTTTGCCCATTTACAAAAAGCCGACCTAATGATCATAGATTATTGTAATGTGATTTATCATGCGTAATAGGCTATATTTTTTTAAGGAATGACATATGGATTTGGAGTCAACACTCAGTTAAAAATCACCCGGCTCCCCCTTTTCCCGACAGTTACAGAACCTGATATATAAAAAATAAAAAGAGTTTATAATCCTTAAATATTACACAAAATTTTTGGAATTATCTCTCTCAACATTGTTGCATTGTGAATTTCTATTATAGATGTATACTTTTTTTCCTAAATAAAAACATGAGTTTTCACTTTCCCTACATCTCGTAAACAAAAAAAAGAGAAAAAAGGCAAATAGATCACAAAAAAATGAAAATTTCAGATTTTATGTATGGAAAGAATTTAAAGCAATAAAAAAATGTAAATAAAGAAAATATATTCACACACTACAAATGAACACAAAATTTTAGTTATCCAAGTTTGGAAAATTCCAGTAGTTCAACCCTAATAGCTCAGAATTTTATAAGAACGACATTTTTCTACACATGTTTTAGAAAATGGATATGCATGCTTGAAAAATATTAAAGATGTAAATCACCAATGGATCCAAACCTTTTAAAGAGAATAACATAAAAATGTCAAGTGAACGTGCGGTGGGATATTTACCCGAGTCAAACAAGCCATTATTTTGCCCTCTTACAAAAAGCTGACCTAACGATCATAGATGATTGTAAAGTGATTTATTATGCGTAACGAGCAATATTTTTGAGAGGAACTACTTATGTATTGGGATTCAACTCTCAGTTAAAAATCCCCCACCTCCCCCTTTTCCAGATGATTGCAGAACCTAATATATAAAAACTAAAAAGAGTTTACAATCCCTAAAAATTACAGAAACTTTTTGTAATTATCTCTCTCTAAATTTTTTCATTTTGCATTTCCATTATATATGTATAACTTTTTCTTCAATCAAAACTTGAGTTTCACTTTCCCTTCAGCTCGTAAACAAAAAAAAAAAAATAGGTAAGAGGCAAATAGTTGACAACAAAATGAAAATTTTATAGTTTATGTATGGAAAGAATTTAAAGCAAAAGACAAATGTAGGTAATGATAATTTATTCACACACCAAAAATGAACTCAAAAGTTTTGTTATCCAAGTTTGGGAAATTCCACTTGTTACTCCCTAATAGCTCGGAATTTTATTAGAAAGAGATTTTTCTACACATGTTTTAAAAAAAGGATATGCATGCTTAAAACATGTTAAAGATGCAAATGACCTAGGGATTCAAACCTTTTAAAGAGAAAAATATTAAATTCTCAAATGAACGTGCGATGGGAAGTTTTACCCGAGTCAAACAAGTCATTATTTTGCCCACGTACAAAAAGTTGACCTAACTATCATAGATGATTGTAAAGTGATTTATTATGCGTCACAGGCAATATTTTTGTAAGGAATAACTTATGGATTACGAATCAACTCTCAGTTAAAAATCCCCCGCCTCCCCCTTTTCCTGACAATTGCAAAACCTGATTAATAAAAACTAAAAAGAGTTTACAATTTCTTAAAATTACATACACTTTTTTGAATTATCTCTCTACATTTGTGCATTTTGCATTTCCATTATAGATGTATACTTTTTTCTTAAATCAAAACTTAAGTGTTCTCTTTACCTTCATCTCGTAAACAAAAAAAAAGAGATAAAAGGCAAATAGATCACACCAAAATGAAAATTTTATAGTTTATGTATGAAAGAATTTAAAATAATAAAAAAATGTAAGTAAAGAAAATTTATTCACACACCACAAATGAACACAAAAGTTTTTTTATCGAAGTTTGGGAAATTCCACTAGTTAAACCCTAATAGCTCAGAATTTTATAAGAAAAAGATTTTTCTACACATGTTTTAAAAAATGGATATGCATGCTTGAAACATGTTAAAGATGCAAACGACCTACGATCCAAACCTTTTGAAATGAATAACATTAAATTCTCAAGTGAAGGTGCGGTGGGATATTTACCCAACTCAAACAAGCTATTATTTTGCCCACTTACGAAAAGTTGACCTAACCATAATAGATGATTGTAAAGTGATTTATCATGTGTAACGGGCTATATTTTGTAAGGAACGACTTATGGATTGGGAGTCAACTCTGAGTTAAAAATCCCCCGTTTCCTTCTTTTCCCGACGACTGTAGAACTTGATATATAAAAATTAAAAACAATTTACAATCCCTAAAAATTACAGAAACTTTTTGGAATTATCTCTCTCTACATTTGTGCATTGTGCATTTCCATTATACATGTACCCATTTTTGTTAAATCAAAACTTGAGTTTTCACTTTCGCTTCTGCTAGTAAACAAAAAAGATATAAAAGGCAAATAGATCACAACAAAATGAAAATTTTACAGTTTACGTATGGAAAAAATTTAAAGCAATAAGCAAATGTAAGTAAAGAAAATTTATTCAAACACCACAAAAGAACACAAAAGTTTTGTTATCCAAGCTTCGGAAATTCCACTAGTTAAACCGTAATAGCTCGGAATTTTATAAGATAGAGATTTTTCTACACATGTTTTAAAAAATGGATATGCATGCTTGAAGTGTTAAAGATGCAAATGACCTATGGACCCAAACCACTTAACGAGAATAACTTTAAATTCTCAAGTGAACGTGAGGTGGGACATTTACTCGAGTCAAACAAGCTATTATTTTTCCCACTTACAAAAAGCTGACTTAACGATCATAGATGATTGTAAAGTGATTTATCATGTGTAATGGGCTATATTTTTTTAAGAAATGAATTATGGATTGGGAGTCAACTCTCAGTTAAAAATACCCCGTTTCCCCCTTTTCCCGACGATTGATGAACCTGATATATAAAAACTAAAAAGAGTTTACAATCCCTAAAAATTACCGACACTTTTTAGAATTATCACTCTCTACATTTGTGCATTGTGCATTTCCATTATAGATGTATCCTTTTTTCTTAAATTGAAACTTGAGTTTTCACTTTCCCTTCAGCTTGAAAACAAAAAAAAAGAGATAAAAGGCAGATAGATCACAACAAAATAAAAATTTTACAGTTTATGTATGGAATGAATTTAAAGCAATAAATAAAAGTAAGTAAAGAAAATTTATTCACACACCACAAATGAACACAGAAGTTTTGTTATCCAAGTTTTGGAAATTCCACTAGTTAAACCCTAATAGCTCGGAATTTTATAAGAAAGAGATTTTTTTACACATCTTTTAAAAAATGGATAAGGATGCTTGATACATGTTAAAAATGAAAATGACCTATGGATCCAAACCACTTAAAGAGAATAACATTATATTCAAAATTGAACGTGTTGTGGGATATTTACCCGAGTCAAACAAGATATTATTTTGCCCACTTACAAAAAGATGACCTAACGATCGTAGATAATTGTAAAGTGTGTGTAACGGGATATATTTTTGTAAGGAATGACTTATTGATTGGGAGTCAACTCTCAATTAAAAATCCCCCGTTTCCCCCTTTTCCCAATGATTGCAGAACCTTATATATAAAAACTAAAAAGAGTTTAAAATCCCTAAACATTACAGACACTTTTTAGAATTATCTCCCTCTAGATTTGTGCATTGTGCATTTCCATTATAGATGTATCCCTTTTTCTTAAATCAAAACTTGACTTTTCATTTTCTCTTAAGCCTATAAACAAAAAAAAGAGATAAAAGGCAAATAGATCACAACAAAATGAAATTTTTACAGTTTATGTATGGAAAGAATTTAAAGCAATAAAAAAATATAAGTAAAGAAAATTTATTCACACACCACAAATGAATACAAAAGTTTTGTTATCCAAGTTTGGGAAATTACTCTGGTTCAACCCTAATTGCTCAGAATTTTATAAGAAAGAGATTTTTCTACACATGTCTTAAAAAATGGATATGCATGCTTGGAACATGTTAAAGATGCAAATGACCAATGGATCCAAACCTTTTAACGAGAATAACATTGAATTCTCAAGTTAACTTGAAGTGGGATATTTACCCGAGTCAAACAAGCTATTATTTTGCCCACTTACAAAAAGCTGACCTAACGATCATAGATGATTGGAAAGTGATTTATCATGTGTAATGTGATATATTTTTATAAGGAATGACTTATGGATGGGAGTCAACTCTCAATTCAAAATCCCCCGTTTCCCCCTTTTCCCAATGATTGCAGATTCTTATATGTAAAAACTAAAAAAGAGTTTACAATCCCTAAAAATTACAAACAATTTTTGGAATTATCTCTCTCTACATTTGTGCATTGTGCATTTCCATTATATATTTATCCTTTTTTCTTAAATCAAAACTTGCCTTTTCACTTTCCCTTCTGCTCGTAAATGAAAAAAGAGATAAAAGGCAAATAGATCACAACAAAATAAAAGTTTTACAATTTATGTATGGAAAGAATTTAAAGCAATAAACAAATGAAAGTAAAGAAAATTTATTTACAGACCTCAAATGAACACAAAAGTTTTGTTATCCTAGTTTGGAAAATTCCTCTGGTTCAACCCTAATAGCTCGGAATTTATAAGAAAAATATTTTTCTACTCATATTTTAAATAATGGATATGCACGTTTGAAACATGTTAAAGAAGAAAATGACCTATGGATCCAAAAGTTTTAAAGAAAATAACATTAAGTTCTCAAGTGAACTTGCTCTGAGATATTTACCCGAGTGAAACAAGTCATTATTTTTCCCATTTACAAAAAGCTTACCTAACAATCATAGATGATTGTAAAGTGATTTATCATGTGTAATGGGCTATATGTTTTTAAGGAATGACTTATGGATGGGGAGTCAATTCTCAGTTACAAATCCCCCGTTTCCCCCTTTTCCCGGTGATTGCAGAGCCTGATATATATAAACTAAAAAGAGTTTACAATTCTTAAGAATTACAGACACTTTTTGGAATTATCTCTCTCTACATTTTTGCATTGTGCATTTCCATTTTAGATGTAAACTTTCTTCTTAAATCAAAGCTTGTGTTTTCACTTTCCCTTCATCTCGTAAACAAAAAAAAAACGATAAAAGGAAAATAGATCACAAAAAAATAAAAAATTTAGAGTTTATGTATGGAAAGAATTTAAATCAATAAAAAAATGTAAGTAAAGAAAATTTATTCACACACCACAAATGAACACAAAGGTTTTGTTATCCACGTTTAGGAATTTCCATAAGTTCAGCCCTAATAGCTCGGAATTTTATAAGATAGAGATTTTTCAACACATGTTTTCATAAAAAGGATATGAATCTTTTAAACATGTTAAATATGCAAATAACCTATGGATACAAACCATTTAAAGACAATAACAATAAATTCTCAAGTGAACGGGCGATGGAATATTTGCCCGAGTCAAATAAGCCATTATTTTGCCCATTTACAACAAGCTAACCTAACGATCATAGATGATTGTAATGTTATTTATCATGAGTAACAGGCTATATTATTTTAAGGAATGACTTATGGATTGGGAGTCAACAATCAGTTGAAAATCCCCGCCTCCCCCTTTTCCCGACGATTATAGAACCTGCTATATAAAAACTAAAAAGAGTTTACAATCCATAAAAATTACAGAAACTTTTTGGAATTATCTCTCTCTACATTTGTGCATTGTACATTTCAATTTTTTATGTATACTTTTTTCTTAAATCAAAACTTGTGATTTCACTTTCCCTTCATCTCGTAAACAAAAAAAAGCGATAAAAGGCAATTAGATCAGAACAAAATAAAAATTTTAGAGTTTACGTATGCAAATAATTTAAAGCAATGAACAAATGTATGTAAATAAAAATTATTCACACACCAAAAATGAACACAAAAGTGTTTTTATCCAAGTTTGGGAATTTCCACTAGTTCAGCCCTAATAGCTCCGAATTTTATAAGAAAAAGATTTTTCTACACATGTTTTAAAAAATGAATATGCATGCTTTAAACATGTTAAAGATTCAAATGACCTATGGATACAAACCTTTTAAAGAGTATAACATTAAATTCTCAATTGAACGTGCGGTGGAATATTTACCTGAGTCAAACAAGCCATTATTTTACCCCTTTACAAAAAGCTGACCTAACGATTATAGATGATTGTAATGTGATTTATCATGCATAACGGGCTATATTTTGTTAAGGAATGACTTATGGATTGGGAGTCAACAATTAGTTAAAAATCCCCCGCCTCCCCCTCTTCCCAACGATTGCAGAACCTGATATATAAAAACTAAAAAGACTTTACAATCCTTAAAGATTACATACACTTTTTGGAATTATCTCTCTCTACATTTGTTCATTGTGCATTTCTATTTTAGATATATACTTTTTTCTTAAATCAAAACATGATTTTTCACTTTCCCTTCATCTCGTAAACAAAAAAACGAGAAAAAAAGGCATATAGACCACAACAAAATGAAAATTTTAGAGTTTATGTATGGAAAAAATTTAAAGCTATCAATAAATGTACTTGAAGAAAATATTTTCACACACCACAAATGAACACAAACGTTTTGTTATCCAAGTTTACGAAATTCTACTAGTTCAACCCTAATAGATCGGAATTTTATAAGAATGAGATTTTTCAATATTTGTTTTAAAACATGGATATGCATGCTTGAAACATGTTAAAGATGTAAATCACCTATGGATTCAAACCTTTTAAAGAGAATAACATTAAATTCTCAAGTGCACGTGCGGTGGGATATATTTACCCGAGTCAAACAAACCATTATTTTGCCTATTTACAAAAAGTTAACCTAACGATCATAGATGATTGTAAAGTGATTTATTATGCCTAAGTGGCTATATTTTTGTAAGGAATGACTTAAGGATTGGGAGTCAACTCTAAGTTAAAAATCTCTCGCTTCCCCTTTTACCCAATGATTGCAGAACTTGATATATAAAAACTAAAAAGCGTTTAAAATACCTAAAAATTACAGTCACTTTTTGGAATTATCTCTCTTTACATTTGTGCATTGTGCATTTCCATTATAGATTTATACTTTTTTCTCATAAATGAAAAAAAAGGATAAAACACAAATAGATCACAACAAAATGAAAATTTTAGAGTTTATGTGTGGAAAGAATTTAAAGCAATTAACAAATGTAAATAAAGAAAATTCCACAAGTTCAACCCTAATAGCTCAGAATTTTATAGGAAAGAGATTTTTCTACATATGTTTTAAAAAATTGATATGCATTCTTGGAACATGTTAAAGATGCAAATGACCTATGCATCCAAACCTCTTAAAGAAAATAACATTAAATTCTCAAGTGAACATGCAGTGGGATATTTACTCGAGTCAAACACGCTATTATTTTGCCCACTTACAAAAAGCTGACCTAACGATCATAGATGATTGTAAAGTGATTTATCATGTGTAATAGACTATATTTTTGTAAGGAATGACTTATGGATTGGGTGTCAACTCTTAGTTAAAAATCCCCCGCTTCCTCCTTCTCTCCACAATTGCAGAACCTAATATATAAAAACTAAAAAGAGTTTAAAATCCCTGAAAATTACCAACACTTTTTGGAATTATCTCTCTCTAAATTTGTGCATTGTGCATTTCCTTTATAGATGTATCTTTTTTTCTTAAATTAAAACTTGAGTTTTCAGTTTCCCTTCATCTCGTAAACAAAAAAGAGATAAAAAACAAATAGATAAAAACAAAATGAAAATTTTAGAGTTTATGTATGGAAAGAATTAAAATCAATAAACAAATGTACATTAAGAATATTTATTGACACACCATAAATGAACCCAAAAAATTTGTTATCCAAGTTTGGGAAATTCCACTAGTTCAACCCTAGTAGTTCGGAATTTTATAAGACAGAGATGTTTCTACACATGTTTAAAAAAATGGATATGCATGCTTGAAACATGTTAAAGATGAAAATGACCTATGGATCCAAACCTTTTAGAGAGAATAACATTAAATTTTCAAGTGAATATGCGGTGGGATATTTATCCGAGTCAAACAAGCCATTATTTTGCCCACTTACAAAAAGTTGACCAAACGATCATTGATGATTCTAAAGTAATTTATCTTGCGTAACGGGCTATATTTTTGTATGGATTGACTTATGGATTGGGAGTCAACTCTAAGTTAAAAATATCCCGCCTCCTCCTTTTCTCGACGATTATAGAACCTGATATATAAAAACTAAAAAGAGTTTAACTTCCCTTAAAATTAAAGATGCTTTTTGGAATTATCTCACTCTACATTTGTGCATTGTGCATTTCCATTTTAGATTTTTACTTTTTTCTTAAATAAAAACTTTAGTTTTCACTTTCCCTTCATTGTAAACAAAAAAAAGAGATAAAACGCAAACAGATCACAACAAAATGAAAAATTTAGAGTTTACGTATGGAAAAAATTTAAAGCTATAAATAAATGTTAGTAAAGAAAATTATTCACACACCTCAAATGAACACAAAAGTTTTGTTACTCTAGTTTGGGAAATTCCACTAGTTCAACCCTAATAGCTCGAAATTTTAAAAGAAAGAGATTTTTCTACACATGTTTTTAAATATGGATATGAATGCTTGAAACATGTTAAAGATGCAAATGACCTATGGATCCAAACCTTTTAAAGGGAATAACATTAAATTGTCAAGTGAACATGTGGTGGGATAATTACACGAGTCAAACAAGCCATTATTTTGCCCACTTCCAAAAAGCTGACCTAACGATCATATATGATTGTAAAGTGATTTATCAGGCATAACGGGCTATATTTTTTTAAGGAATGACTTATGGATTGGGAGTCAACTCTAAGTTAAAAATTCCCCGTGTCCCCCTTATCCCGATGATTGTAGAACATGATATATAAAAACTAAAAAGAGGTAACAATCCCTAAGACACTTTCAGGAATTATCTCTATCTACATTTGAGCATTGTACATTTCCATTTTTTATATATACTTTTTTCTTAAATAAAAACTTGAGTTTTCACTTTCCCTTCATCTCGTAACCAAAAAAAAAAAAAGATATAAAAGGCAAATAGATCACAACAAAAAGGAAAATTTCAGAGTTTATGTATGGAAGGAATTTAAAGCAATAAACAAATTTAAGTAAAGAAAATTTATTCACAGTCTACAAATGAACACAAAATTTTTCGTATCCAAGTTCTGGAAATTCCACTAGTTCAACCTTAATAGGTTGAAATTTTATAAGAAAGTGATTTTTTGATACATGTTTTAGAAAATGGATATGCATGCTTGAAACATATTAAAGATTCAAATGACCTATGGATCCAAACCTTTTAAAGAAAATAACATTAAATTCTCAAGTGAACGTGCGGTGGGAACCAGACTCAAACAAGCCATTATTTTGCCCATTTAATAAAAGCTGACCTAACGATCATAGATGATTGTAATGTGATTTATCATACATAATGGGCTATATTTTTGTAAGGAATAACTTATGGATTGAGAGTCAACACTCAGTTCAAAATCCCCCGCCTCGACGAATAAAGAATCAAATATATATAAACTAAAAAGAGTTTACAATCCCTAAAGATTACAGATACTTTTTGGAATTATCTCTCTCTACATTTGTGCATTGTGCATTTCAATTTCAGATGTATACTTTTTTAAAAAAAAAAATCAAAGCTTGAGTTTTCACTTTACCTTCATCTCGTAAACAAAAAAAATAGATAAAAGGCAAATAGATCACAACAAAATGAAAATTTTAGAGTTTATGTATGGAAATAATTTAAAGCAATAAACAATTATAAATAAATAAATTTACTCAGTCACCACAAATGAACACAAAAGTCTTGTTATTCATGTTTGGGAAATTCCACTCGTTCAACCCTCATAGCTCGGAATTTTATAAGAGATTTTTCTACACATGTTTTAAAAAAAGGAAATGCATACTTGAAACATGTTAAAGATGCAAATGAACTATGGATCCAAACCTTTTAAAGAGAATAACATTAAATTTTCAAGTGAACATGTGGTGGAATATTTACATGAGTCAAACAAGCCATTATTTTGCCCACTTCCAAAAAGCAGACCTCACGATCATAGATGATTGTAATGTGATTTATCATGCGTAACGACCAATATTTTTTTAAATAATGACTTATGGATTGGGAGTCAACTCTAAGTTAAAAATCCCCCGCCTCCCCCTTTTCTCGACGATTGTAGAACCTGATATATAAAAACTAAAAAGAGTTTACAATCCCTAAAAATTGGAAACACTTTTTGGAATTATCTCTCTCTACATTTTTTCACTATGTATTTCCAGTATGGATGTATACTTTTTTCTTAAATAAAAACTTGAGTTTCACTGGCCTTCATCTCGTAAACAAAAAAAAGAGATAAAAGGAAAATAGATCACAACAAAATGAAAATTTAAGAGTTTATGTATGGAAAGAATTTAAAGCAATAAACAAATGTAAGTAACAAAAATTTATTCACAGACCATAATGAACACAAAATTTTTGTTATCCAAGTTTTGGAAATTCTACTAGTTCAACCCTAATAGCTATGAATTTTAGAACAAAGTGATTTTCTACACATGTTTTAAAAAATGCATATGCATGCTTGAAACATGTTAAAGATACAAATGACCTAAGGATACAAACCTTTTAAAGAGAATAAAAAACAATTTCTCAAGTGAACGTGCGGTGAGATATTTACCTGAGTGAAACAAGCCATTATTTTGCCCATTTACAAAAAGCTGACCTAATGATTTATCATGCATAACGGGCTATATTTTTGTAAGGAATGACTTACTGATTGGGAGTAAACACTCAGTTAAAAATCCTCTGCCTCCCCATTTTCTCGACGATTGCAGCACCTCGCATATAAAAACTAAAAATTTTTTACAATCCATAAAAATTACAATACTTTTTGGAACTATCTCCCTCTACATTTGTGCATTGTGCATTTCCTTTTTAGATGTATAATTTTTTCTTAAATGAAAATTTGATTTTTCACTTTCCCTTCATCTCGTAAACATTAAAAAGAGATAAAAGGCAAATAGATCACAACAAAATGAAAATTTTAGAGTTGATGTATGGAAATAATTTAAAGCAATAAAAAAATGTAAGTAATGAAAATTTATTCACACACCATAAATGAGCAAAAAAGTTTTGTTATCCTAGTTTGGGAAATTCCAATAGTTCAACCCCAATAGCTCGGAATTTTATAAGAAAGAGATTTTTCTACACATGTTTTAAAAAATGGATATGCATGGTTGAAACATGTTAAAGATAAAAATGCCTTTTGGATCCAAACCTTTTAAAGAGAATACCAATAAATTCTCAAGTGAACGTGGGGTGGGTTATTTACCCGAGTCAAATAAGCCATTATTTTGCCCATTTACAAAAAGATGACCTGACGATCATAGATGATTGTAATGTGATTTATCTTGCGTAATGGATTATATTTTTTAAGGAATGACATATGGATTGGGAGTCAACACTCAGTTAAAAATCACCCACCTCCCCCTTTTCCCGACGATTGCAGAACCTGATATATAAAAACAAAAAAGAGTTTATAATCCCTTAAAATTACATAATTTTTATGGAATTATCTCTCTCTACAATTTTGCATTGTGGATTTCTATTGTAGATGTATACTTTTTTCCTAAATCAAAACAAGAGTTTTCACTTTCCCTACATCTTGTAAACAAAAAAAAAAAGAGAAAAAAAGTAAATAGATGACAACAAAAATAAAATTTTAGAGTTTATATTTGAAAATCATTTAAAGCAATAAACAAATTTAAATAAAGGAAATTTATTCATACACCACAAATGAATACAAAAGTTTTGTTATCCAAGTTCGGGAAATTCTAGTAGTTCAAACAAAATAGCTCAAAAATTTATAAGATAGAGAGATTTTTCTACACAAGTTTTAAAAAATTGATATGCATGATTGCAACATGTTAAACATGTTAATCACCTATGGATCCAAACCTTTTAAAGAGAATAACATTAAATTCTAAAGTGAACGTGCGGTGGGATATTTACCCGAGTCAAACAAGCCATTATTTTTTCCACTTAAAAAAAGCTGACCTAACGGTCATAGATGATTTTAAAGTGATTTATTATGCGTAACGGGCAATATTTTTGTGAGGTATGACTATGGATTGGGATTCAACTCTCAGTTAAAAATCCCCGACCTTCCCCTTTTTCAGACGATTACAGAACCTGATATATAAAAACTAAAAAGAGTTTACAATCCCTAAAAATTACATACACTTTTTGGAATTATATCTCTCTAAATTTTTTCATTGTGCATTTCCATTATAGATGTATACTTTTTTCTTAAATCAAAACTTGATCTTTCACTTTCCCTTCAACTCGTATACAAAAAAAAAAAAAGAGATAAAAGGCAAATAGATCACAACAAAATGAAAATTTTAGAGTTTATGTTTGGAAAGAATTTAAAGCAATAACAAATGTTAGTAAAGAAAATTTATTCACACACCACAAATGAACATAAAAGTTTTGTTATCCAAGTTTGGGAAATTCCACTAGTTCAACCCTAATAGCTTGGAATTTTATAAGAAAGAGTTTTTTTATTTTAAAAAATGGGTAAGCATGCTTGAAACATGTTAAAGATGAAAATGACCTATGGATCCAAACCTTTAAAAGAGAATAACATCAAATTCTCAAGTGAACGTGCGGTGTGATATTTACACGAGTCAAACAAGCCATTTTATTTCCCATTTACAAATAGCTGACATAACGATCATAGATGATTGTAAAGTGATTTAACATGCGCAACAAGCTATATTTTTGTAAGGAATGACTTATGGATTGGGAGTCAACACTCAGTTAAAAATCCCCCGCCTCACCCTTTTCCAGATGATTTCAGAATCGGATATATAAAAAATAAAAAGAGTTTAAAATCCCTAAAAATTACAAACACTTTTTGGAATTATCTCTCTCTACATTTGACCATTGTGAATTTCTATTTTACAAGTATACTTTTTACTTAAATCAAAACTTGAGTTTTCACTTTCCCTTCATCTCGTAACCAAAAAAAGAGATAAAGGCAAATAGATCACAACCAAATGAAAATTTTAGAGTTTATGTATAGAAAAGCTTTAAAGCAGTAAACATATGGAAGTAAAGAGAATTTATTCGAACACCAAAAATAAACACAAAAATTTTGTTTTTTTGGAAATTGCTCTCGTTCAACCCTAATAGCTCGGAATTTTTTTGGAAATAGATTTTACTACACATATTTTTAAAAATGGATATGCATGCTTGAAACAAGTTCAAGATACAAATGAACTATGGATCCAAACATTTTAAAGAGAATAACATTAAATTCTCAAGTGAATGTGCGGTGTGATATTTACCCAAGTCAAACAAACCATTATTTTACCCATTTACAAAAAGTTGTCCTAACGATCATAGATGATTGTAAAGTGATTTATCATGCATAACGGGCTATACTTTTTTAAGGAATGACTTATGGATTCGGAGTCAACACTCAGTTAAAAATCCCCCACCTCCCCCTTTTCCCGATAATTGCAGAACCTGATATATAAAAACTGAAAAAAGTTTACAATCCCTAAAAATTACAGAAAATTTTTGGAATTATCTCTCTTTACATCTGTGAATTGTGCATTTCCATTTTAGATGTATACATTATTCTTAAATCAAAACTTGCGCTTTCACTTTCCCATCATCTCGTAAACAAAAAAAAGAGATAAAAGGCAAAGAGACCAGAACAAATGAAATTTTTAGAGTTTATGTATGGAAAGAATTTAAAGCAATAAACATACGAAGTAAAGAAATTCCACTAGATCAACCCCAATAGCTCGATATTTTATATGATAGAGAGTTTTCAACACATGTTTAATAAATGGATATGCATGCTTGAAACATGTTAAAGATGCAAATGACGTATGGATCCAAACCTTTTAAAGAGAATAACATTAAATTCTCAAGTGAACGTGCGGTGGGATATTTACCTAAGGTAAACGAACCATTTTTTTATCCATTTACAAAAAGCTGACCTAACGATCATAGATGATTTTAAAGTGATTTATCATGTGTAACCGGCTATATTTTTGTAAGGAATGACTTATGGATGGGGAGTCAACACTCAGTTAAAAATCCCCCGCTTCCCCCTTTTCTCGACGATTGTCGAACCTGATGTATAAAAACTAAAAAAAGTTTACAATCCCTAGAACTTACAAACACTTTTTGGTATTATCTCTCTCTACATTTGTGCATTCTTCATTTCCATTTTAGAAGTATACTTTTTTCTTAAATCAAAACTTGAGTTTCACTTTCCCTTCTTCTCGTAAACAAAAAAAGAGATAAAAGGCAAATAGATCACAACAAAATGAAAATTTTAGAGTTTAAGGAAAGAATTTAAAGCAGTAAACAAATGTAAGTAAAGAAAATTTATTGACATACCACAAATGAACTTAAAAGTTTTGTTATCCAAGTATGGGAAATTCCACTAGTTCAACCCTAACAGCTCAGAATTTTATAAGAAATAGATTTTTCTTCACATGTTTTAAAAAATGAATGTGCATGCTTGAAACATGTTAAAGATGAAAATGACCTATGGATCCAGACCTTTTAAAGAGAATAACATTAAATTCTTAAGTGAACGTGCGGTGTTATATTTAACCAAGTTAAACAAGCCATTATTTTGCCCATTTACAAAAAGCTGACCTAACAATCATAGATGATTGTAAAGTAATTTAACATGTGCAACGAGCTATATTTTTTTAAGGAATGACTTATGGATTGGGAGTCAACACTCAGTTACAAATCCTCGCGTCCCCTTTTCCCGAGGATTGGAGAACCAGATATATAAAAACCAAAAAGAGTTTACAATCCTTAAAAATTACAGACACTTTTTGGAAATTTCTCTCTCTACATTTGTGCATTGTGCATTTTCATTTTAGATGTATACTTTTTTCTTTAATCCAAACTTGACTTTTCACTTTCCATTTATCTCGAAAACCAAAAAAAGAGATAAAAGGAAAATAGATCACAACAAAATGAAAATTTTAGAGTTTAAGTATGGAAAGAGTTTAGAGAAAAAAAATGTAGGCAAAGAAAATTTTATCACACACCATAAATGAACCCAAAATTTTTGTTATCCAAGTTTGGGAAATTCCACTAGTTCAACCCTAATAGCTCGGAATTTTATAATAAAGATACTTTTATACACATGTTTTAAAAAATGTTTATGCATGCTTGAAACATGTTAAAGATTAAAATGAGCTATGGACCGAAACCTTTTAAAGTGAATAACATCAAATTATCAAGTGAACGTGCGGTGTGATATTTACCCGAGTCAAACAAGCCATTATTTTGCCCATTTACAAAAAGCTGACCTAACGATCATAGATGATTGTGATGTTATTTCACATGCACAACGATCTTTATTTTTTTAAGGAATGACTTATGGATTAGGAGTCAACACTCAGTTAAAAATCCCCCGCCTCCCCCTTTTCCTGACGATTGTAGAACCTGATATATAAAAACTAAAAAGAGTTTACAATCCCTAAAAATTACATAAACTTTTTGGAATTATCTCTCTCTACAATTTTCCATTATGAATTTTCATTTTAGAAGTATACTTTTTTCTTAAATAAAAACTTGAGTTTTCACTTTCCCTTCATCTCGTAAATCAAAAAAGAGATAAAAGGCAAATACATCACAACAAAATGAAAATTTGAATGTTTATGTATAGAAAGAATTTAAAGCAGTAAACAAATGTAAGTAAAGAAAATTTATTCACATACCACAAATGAACACAAAACTTTTATTTTTTGGAAATTCCTCTACTTCAACCCTAATAGCTCGGAATTTTATTAGAAAGAGATTTTTCTACACATGTTTTAAAAATGGATATGCATGCTTGAAACATGTTAAAGATACAAATGAGCTATGGATCCAAACTTTTTAAAGAGAATAACATTAAATTCTCAAGTGAACATGCAGTGGGATATTTACCCGAGTCAAACAAGCCATTATTTTGCCCATTTACAAAAAGCTGACCTAACGATCATAGATGATTATAAAGTGATTTAACATTCATAACGGGTTATATTTTTTTAATGGAATGCTTATTGATTGGGAGTCAACACTCAGTTAAATGTCCCCCGCCTCCCCCTTTTCCCGACGATTGCAGAACCTGATCTATAAAAATTGAAAAGTGTTTACAATCCCTAAAAATTACTAACACTTTTTGGAATTATCTCTCTCTACATTTTTGAATTTTGCATTTCCATTTTAAATGTATAGTTTTTTCTAAAATCAAAACTTGAGTTTTCACTTTCCCTTCATCTCGTAAACAAAAAAAAGAGATAAAAGGCAAAGAGATCACAACAATATGAAAATTTTAGAGTTTATGTATGGAAAAATTTTAAAGCAATAAACAAATGAAGTAAAGAAAATTTATTCACACACCAAAAATGAACACAAACGTTTTTTTATCCAAGTTTGGGGTGACTAGATCAACCCCAGTAGCTCGGTATTTTATAAGAAAGAGATTTTTCTACACATGTTTTAATAAAAGGATATGCATGCTTGAAACATGTTAAAGATGCAAATGACCTCTGGATCCAAACCTTTTAAAGAGAATAACATCAAATTCTCAAGTGAAAGTGCGGTGGGATATTTACCCGTGTCAAACAAGCCATTATTTTACTCATTTACAAAAAGCTGACCTAACGATCATAGATAATTTTAAAGTGATTTATCATGCATAACGGGTTATATTTTTGTAAGGATTGACTTATGGATTGGGAGTTAACACTCAGTTAAAAATCCCCCGCCTCCCCCTTTTCTCGACGATTGTCAAACCTGAGATATAAAAACTAAAAAGAGTTTACAATCCCTAAAAATTGCAGACACTTTTTTGAATTAACTCTCTACCTTTTTAGATGTATACTTTTTTCTTAAATCAAATCTTGAGTTTTCACTTTCCCTTCATTCGGTAAACAAAAACTAAGATAAAAGGAGATCACAACAAAATGAAAATTTTAGAGTTCATGTATGGAAGGAATTTAAAGGAATAAACAAATGTAAGTAAAGAAAATTTATTCACACACCACAAATGAGCATAAAAGTTTTTTTATCCAAGTTTCGAAAATTGCACTAGTTCAACACTAATAGTTCGGAATTTTATAATAAAGAGATTTTTGTACACAAGTTTTAAAAAATTGATATGCATGCTTGAAACATGTTAAAGATGAAAATGACCTATGGATCCAAACCTTTTAAAGAGAATAACATTAAATTCTCAAGTGAACGTGCGGTGTGATATTTACCCGAGTTCAACAAGCCATTATTTTTCCCATTTACAAAAGATGACCTAATGATCATAGATGATTGTAAAGTGATTTAACATGCGCAACGAGCTATATTTTTGTAAGGAATGACATATGGATTGGGAGTGAACACTCAGTTAAAAATCCCCGCCTCCCCCTTTTCCCGATGATAGCAGAACCCGATATATAAAAACTAAAAAGAGTTTAAAATCCCTATAAATTACTGACACTTTTTGGTATTATCTCTCTCTACATTTGTTCATTGTGCATTTCCATTTTAGATGTATACTTTTTTCTTAAATCAAAACTTGAGTTTTCACTTTCCCTTTATCTCGTAAACCAAAAAAAGTGAAAATTTTAGAGTTGATGTATGGAAAGAATTTAAAACAATAAATAAATGTAAGTAAATAAAATATATTCGTACACCACAAATGAACACAAGTTTCGTTATCCAAGTTTGTGAAATTCCACTAGATCAACCCTAATAGTTCGAAATTTTATAAGAAATAGATTTTTCCATACATGTTTTAAAAAATGGATATGCATGCTTAAAACATGATAAAGATACAAATGGCCTATGGATCCAAACCTTTTAAAGAGAATAACATTAAATTCTCATGTGAACGTGTGGAGGGATATTTACCCGAGTCAAACTAGCCATTATTTTGCCCATTTACAAAAATATTACCTAACGATCATAGATGATTGTAAAGTGATTTATCATGCGTAACGGGCTATATTTTTTGTAAGGAATGACTTATGGATTGGGAGTCAACTCTCAGTTAAAAATCCCCCGCCTCCCCTTTTCCAGATGATTGTATAACCTGATATATAAAAATTAAATAGAGTTTACAATCCCTAAAAATTATAGACACTTTTTGAAATTATCTCTCTCCACATTTGTGCATTGTGTATTTCCATTATAGATTTATACTTTTTTCTTATGTCAAAACTTGAGTTTTCTCTTTCCTTTCATCTCGTAAACAAAAAAAAAGAGATAAAAGGCAAATAGATCACTACCAAATGAAAATTTTAGAGTTTATGTATGGAATGAATTTAAAGCAATAAATAAAAGTAAGTAAAGAAAATTTATTCAGACACCACAAATCAAGTTTGAAAAATTCCACTAGTTCATCCCTAATAGCTCGAAATTTTATAAGAAAGAGATTTTTCTACACTTGTTTTGAAAAATCGATATGCAAGTTTGAAACATGTTAAATATGCAAATGACCTATGGATCCAAGCTTTTTAAAGAGAATAACATTAAATTCTCAAGTGAACGTGCGGTGGGATATTTACCCTAGTCAAACAAGCCATTATTTTGCCCACTTACAAAAACCTAACCTACTGATCATGGATGATTGTAAACTGATTTATTATGCATAACGGGCACTATTTTTTTAAGGAATGACTTATGGATTGGAAGTCAACTCTCAGATAATAATCCCCCGCTTCCTCGTTTTCCCGAAGATTGTAGAACCTGATATATAAAAACTAAAAAGAGTTTGCAATCCCTAAAAACTACAAACACTTTTTGCATTTATCTCTCTCAAAATTTGTTCATTGTGCATTTCCATTATAGATGTATACTTTTTTCTTAAATCAAAACTTGAGTTTTCACTTTCCCTTCAGCTCGGAAACAAAAAAAGAGATAAAAGGCAAATAGATCACAACAAAATGAAAATTTTAGTGTTTATGTATGGAAAGAATTTAAAGCAATAAAAAAATAAAGTAAAGAACATTTATTCACACACCACATATGAACACAAGTTTTGTTATCCAAGTATGGGAAAATCCAATATTTCAACCCAAATAGCTCGGAATTTTATAATAAATAGATTTTCCTACATATGTTTTAAAAAAATGGATATGCAAATTGGTACATGTTAAAGATGCAAATGACATGTGGATCCAAACCTTTTAAAGAGAATAGGATTAAATTCTCAAGTGAACGTGCAGTGGGATATTTACCAGAGTCAAACAAGCCATTATTTTGCCCATTTACAAAAATTTGAACTAACGATCTTAGATGATTGTAAAGTGATTTATCATGTGTCATAGGCTATATTTTTGTAAGGAATAAATTTTGGATTGGGAGTCAACATTCAATTAAAAATTCCCCGCTTCCCCCATTTCCCGATGATTGCAGATCCTGATATATAAAATCTTAAAAGAGTTTACAATCTCTAAAAATTACAGACACTTTTTGGAATTATCTCTCTCTACATTGTGCATTGTACATTTCTTAAATAAAAACTTGAGTTTTCACTTTCCCTTCATCTCGTAAAACAAAAAAAAGAGATAAAAGGCAAATAGATCACAACGAAATGAAAATTTAGAGTTTAAGTATGGAAAGATTTTAAAACAATAAATAAATGTAAGTAAATAAAATATATTAAATGAACACAAAAGTTTTGTTTTCCAAGTTTGGGAAATTCCACTAGTTCAACCCTAATAGCTAGGCATTTTATAAGAAAGAGATTTTTTTACACATGTTTTAAAAAATGGATATGCATGCTTGACACATGTTCAAGATGCAAATGACCTATGGATCCAAACCTTTTAAAGAAAATAACATTAAATTCTCAAGTTAACATACGGTGGGATATTTACCCGAGTCAAACAAGCCATTATTTTGCCCATTTAAATAAAGTTGACCTATCGATCATAGATGATTATAAAGTGGTTTATCATGTGTAACGAGCTATATTTTTGTAAGGAATGACTTATGGATAGGGAGTCAACACTCAGTTAAAAATCAACCGCCTCCCCATTTTCCCGAAGATTGCAGAACCTGATATATAAAAACTAAAAGAGTTCACAATCCCTAAGAATTACAGACACTTTTTGGAATTATCTCTCTCTAAATTTGAGCAATGTTCATTTCCATATTAGATGAATATTTTTTTCTTAAATCAAAACATGAGTTTTCACTTTCCCTTCATCTCATAAATGAAAAAAAAAATAGATAAAGGGCCAATAGATCACAACAAAATGAAAATTGTAGAGATTAATTATGGAAATAATTTAAAGCAATAAAAAAAATGTAACTAAAGAAAATTTATTCACACACCACAAATGAACACAAAAGTTTTTTTTATCCAAGTTTGGGAAATTCCACTTGTTCAACCCTAATTGCACAGAATTTCATAAGAAAGAGATTTTTCACAACATGTTTTAAAAAATGGATTAGAATGCTTGAAACATGTTAAAGATGCAAATGACCTATGGATCCAAACCTTTTAAAGAGAACAACATTAAATTCTTGAGTGACGTGAGGTGGGATATTTACCCGTGTCAAACAAGCAATTATTTTGCCTACTTACGAAAAGCTGACCTAACAATTATTGATGATTGTAATGTAGTTTATCATGCGAGACTGGCTATATTTTTGTAAGGAATGACTTGTGGATTGGGAGTCAACTCTCAATTAAAAATCCCCCACCTCCTCCTTTTCCCGACGATTGTAGAACCTGGATATATAAAAACTAAAAAGAGTTTACAATCCCTAAAAGTAACACATACTTTTTGGAATTATCTCTCTCTACATCTGTGCATTGTGCATTTCCATTATAGATGTATCAATTTTCTTAAATAAAAACTAGAGTTTTCACTTTCCCTTCATCTCGTAAACTAAAAAAAGAGATAAAAACCAAATAGATCACAATGAAATGAAAATTTTAGAGTTTATGCATGGAAAGATTTTAAAGCAATAAATAAATGTAAGTAATGAAAATTTATTCACAAACCACAAATGAACACAAAATGTTTGTTATCCAAGTTTTGGAAATTCGATTAGTTCAACCCTAATAGCTAGGAATTTTATATGAAAGAGATTTTTCTACACAAGTTTTAAAAAATGGATATGCATGATTGAAACATGTTAAAGATGAAAATGACCTACGGATCCAAACAATTTATAGAGAATTACATTAAATTCTAAAGTGAACGTGTGGTGGGATATTTACCCGAGTCAAACAAGCCATTATTTTGCCCATTTAAATAAAGTTGGCCTAACGATCATAGATGATTGTAAAGTGATTTATCATGTGTAACGGGCTATATTTTTATAAGGAATGATTTATGGATAGGGAGTCAACACTCAGTTAAAAATCCCCCGCCTCCCCATTTTTTCGAAGATTGCAGAACCTGATATATATGAACTAAAAAGAGTTTACAATCCCTAAGAATTACAGAGACTTTTTGGAATTATCTCTCTCAACTTTTTTGCATTGTGCATTTCCATTATATATGTATACATTTTTCTTAAGTCAAAACGAGAGTTTTCACTTTCCCTTCATCTCGTAAACAAAAAAAAGAGTTACAAGGCAAATTGATCACAACAAAATGAAAATTTTAGAGTTCATGTATCGAACTAATTTAAAGAAATAAACAAATGTAAGTAAAGAAAATTGATTTACACACCAGAAATGAACACAAAAGTTTTGTTATCCAAGTTTGGGAACTTCCACTAGTTCCACCCTAATAGCTCGAAACTTTATACGAAAGAGATTTTTCTACACAAGTTTTTAAAAGTGGATATGCATGCATTGAAACATGTTAAAGATGCAAATGACCTATAAATCCAAACCTTTTAAAGAGAATAACATTAAATTCTCAAGTAAACGTGCGGTGGGATATTTACCCGAGTCAAACAAGCCATTATTTTGCCCATATACAAAAAGCTGACCTCACGATCGTAGATGATTCTAAAGTGATTTATCATGCTTAATGGGATATGTTTTTGTAATGAATGACTTATGGATGGGGAGTCAAGACTCAGTTAAAAATCTGTTACGGTCAAGGATTCTTTGGGAGAATCTGGGGTCTACCACGGGTTACGGGTCTTCCAGGCATTACCGTAGGGGTAGTAGGAAGACATGGGGAAGATGAAAATGAAAGATCAAGCCTAAGGGAAGCTTGATAACCCTAGAGCTCGTTGAGGAGAACTCTAAGCCTCTCTACGCTAGATTTAACCTAATTCTTAATACTTCAATGCTTCTCTTCTCTCATTACTCTTACCCCTTAAATAGGGTTCACCCTGTTAGGGTTTAATAAAATATTACAAAAATATCCCTATGAATAAAATATTCCAAGAATATCCCTATTAATAAATAATTCCAAAAATACCCCTGTGACCTAAAACTGAAATAAAATAAAGTAAATTAAAGAAAACATTAAAATAATAATGTTATTGCGTGCATAACATTACACCCCCTTAGAAAACGAGCTTGTCCTCAAGTTCGAAAGTAGTGTCTGTATGTCGACGTCTTCACAGGTGCTGAAGTAGCATCCACGATAGCTATGATGCCTCCTCTGTTTGCCCATTTTTTTTTTTTTTTTTTGGGGCCGGTCCTAGTTAACCTGGGTTGACTCGGTTCAGGAACCCAGTCCGGCGTGCGACTCAGCGGACCGGGCCGATTAAATTTTCCTAAGTTAGGAAAATTTAATCGGGAGTCGTCTTCTTCCTTCGGCACTCCCGAGCTGCGGCCGGTGGATCCTTTCCTCACGGCATCGACGAAGTCCGGCGACGGACGTCTCCTTCCTCTCTCCTGGCACCGACGGAATTGCCTGATTTTTCGGTGATGAAGAGCAGCCCGTTGGGGCTTCGCTTCGCCGATGGGAGAGTTGCCGAGACAGAGAACTCTCAAAATATCATCGACGGTTCTACTGGAATGTCGCCGACGGGTCTTTTGCTGAATTGTCGCCGACAGTCTTCTACGAAAATGTCACCGACGATCTTCTGTTGGAATGTCGATGGTTCTGCTATTGGAATGTCGCCGAACAGGGCAGAATTGTCGCCGACAGAGTCTCGTGCTGCTCCTGCGGTGACTAGCAGCCCTTGGAGGCTTCGTCGATTGGAATTTTTCCGAGATAGACTCTCGAAAATATTTCTCGATCGGAATGGCCGAGAAATTTTTCACCTCCCGTGCGGAACGGAAATTTTTCCCCTCCCGTGTGAAATAGAAATTTTTCCCCTCCCGTGAGGAACGGACTATGGCTGCGTGCTTAACATTGGCTTGCTGTGAGCAAGGGAGGACTGATTTTTGTTGCTTTTCTGCGTCCGCCTCTCGAGACAAAACTTTTAATTTTTCCGGCCATGGGCCATTTTGCCCGTCCGAGATAGAGATTTGAGGTCGTATGGCCTGTTTTGCTGCAACAACAAGATTCTCCCTTCCATAACATTCAATGGAAGCATCTAACCGTGCTGGTATTTCCTCTAATTCCTTACCCATAGCAATCCATCTTTCTTGGGATATAGAATAACCCATTGTGTTCCCGCTCTGATACTAGTTGTTACGGTCCTGGATCTGACACAAGGATTCTTTGGGAGAATTTGGGGTCTGCCACGGGTTACGGGTCTTCCAGGCATTATCGTAGGGGTAGTAGGAAGACATGGGGAAGATGAAAATGAAAGATCAAGCCTAAGGGAAGCTTGATAACCCTAGAGCTCGTTGAGGAGAACTCTAAGCCTCTCTACGCTAGATTTAACCTAATTCTTAATACTTCAATGCTTCTCTTTTCTCATTACTCTTACCCCTTAAATAGGGTTCACCCTGTTAGAGTTTAATAAAATATTACAAAAATATCTCTATGAATAAAATATTCCAAGAATATCGCTATAAATAAATAATTCCAAAAATACCCCTGTGACCTAAAACTGAAATAAAATAAAGTCTATTAATAAATAATTCCAAAAATACCCCTGTGACCTAAAACTGAAATAAAATAAAGTAAATTAAAGAAAACACTAAAATAATAGTGTTATTGCGTGCATAACAAAATCCCCCCCTCCCCCTTTTCCCGACGATTGCAGAACCAAATCTATAAAAACTAAAAAGAGTTTTCAATCCCTTAGAATTACAGACACTTTTTGGAATTATCTCTCTCTACATTTGTGCATTGTGCATTTCCATTTTAGATGTATACTTTTTTCACAACAAAATGAAAATTTTAGAGTATATGTATGGAAATAATTTAAAGCAATAACAAATGTATGTAAATAAAATTTAATCATACACCACAAATGAACCCAAAATTTTTATTATCCAAGTTTGGGAAATTCCACTAGTTCAACCTTAATAGCTCGGAATTTTATAGGAAAGAGATTTTTTTACACATGTTTTAAAATATGGATATACATGCTTGAAACATGTTAAAGATGCAGATGACCTACGGATCCAAACCTTTTAAAGAGAATAACATTAAATTCTCAAGTGAACGTGCGGTGGGATATTTACCTGAGTCTAACCAGCTATTATTTTGCCCATTTAATAAAAGCTGACCTAACGATCATAGATGATTGTAATGTGATTTATCATGCGTAACGGCTGTAAGGAACCACATAGGGATTGGGAGTCAACACTCAGTTAAAAATCCTCACCACCCCCTTTTCCCAACGATTGCAGAACCTGATATAGAAAAACTAAAAAGAGTTTACAATCCCTAAAAATTGTAGACAATTTTTGGAATTATCTCTCTCTACATTTGTGCATGTGAATTTCCATTATAGATGTATACCTTTTTTAAAATCAAAACATGAATTTTCACTTTCCCTTCATCTCGTAAAGAAAAAAAGAGAAAAGGCAAATAGATGACAACAAAATGAAAATTTTAGAGTTTATGTATGGAAAAAATTTTAAGCAATAAACAAATGTAAAAAAGAAAATTTATTCACACACCACAAATGAACAAAACAGTTTTGTTATCCTAGTTTTGGAAATTCCACTATTTCAACCCTAATAGCTTGAAATTTTATTAGGCAAAGATTTTTCTTCACATGTTTTAAAAAATGGATATGGAAGTTTGAAACAAGTTAAAGATGCAAATGCCCTATGGATCCAAACCTTTGAAAGAGAATAACATTAAATTTTCAAGTGAACGTGCGGTGGGATATTTATCAGAGTTAATGAAGCTATTATTTTGTGTACTTACAAAAAGCTGACCTAATGATCATAGATGATTGTAAAGTGATTTATCGTGCGTAATGGGCTATATTTTTGTATGGAATGACTTATGGTTTGGGGCTCAACACTCAGTTAAAAATCCCCCGCCTCCCCCTTTTTCTGACGATTGCAGAACATGATATATAAAAACTAAAAAGAGTTTAGAATCCCTAAAAATTACTGACACTTTTTGGAATTATCTCTTTCTACATTTGTGCATTGTGCATTTTCATTTTAGATGTTAACTTTTTTCTTAAATCAAAATTTGAGTTTTCACTTTCCCTTCATCTCGTTAACATAAAAAAGAGACAAAAGGCCAATAGATCATATAACAAATGAAAATTTTAGAGTTTATGTATGGAAAGAATTTAAAGCAATAAAATATTGTAAGTAAAGAAAATTTATTCACACACAACAAATGAACACTAAAGTTTTGTTATCCAAGTTTGGAAAATTCCACTAGTTCAACCCTTCTAGCTCGGAATTTTAAAAGAAAGAGATTTTTCTACACATATTTTAAAAATAGATATGCGTGTTTGAAACATGTTAAAGATGCAAATGACGTTTGGAACCAAACCTTTTAAAGAGAATAACATTAAATTCACAAGTGAACGTGCGGTGAGATATTTACCCGAGTCAAGCAAGCCAATCATTTGCCATTTACAAAAATCTGACCTAACAATCATAGATGATTGTAAAGTGATTTATGATGCAAAACGGGCTATATTTTTGTAAATAATGACTTATGGATCGGGAGTCAACACTCAGTTAAAAATCCTCCGACTCTCCCTTTTCCTGACGATTGTAGAACCTGATATATAAAAACTAAAAAGAGTTTACTATCCCTAAGAATTTGTTATGCATACAATAACATTAAATGTTATGCATGCAATAACATTATTATTTTAGTTGTTTTATTTAATTTACTTTATTTTATTTCAGTTTTAGGTTATAGGGGTATTTTTGGAATATTTTATATGTAGGGGTATTTTCTAGAATATTTTATTGTAAACCCTAACCGGGTGAACCCTATTTAAGGGGTAAGAGTAAAGAGAAACACAAGCATTGAGTATTAAAATTAATTTAGAGTAAGCTTAGAGTAAATAGGTCGGATTCTCCCTTTGAGATCCAGGTCGAGCTTCCTTCAAAGCTCAATCATCCCATTCCTATTCATCGTCATCGTCTTCCTCACGTGTCAAATCCGGGACCGTAAGAACTGGTATTAGAGCAGGAACACGATGCCCATCGAAGACCCATATTTGGCAATGCACAGACATGTCCGTGAAATGGCTGAATATGGTGAGACGCTGGAAAGTATACAGATGTGGCGTGCTGGCTGGGTGCAATATTGGCTGACAACGGAGTACAAAGAGGCATTCCTCGGAGAAGATATCTCCGACGGAGTAAAATTATGGCGAATGATGAGGTACAATGAGGCATCCCGAGGAAAAACTGTATCCGAAGGGTAAAAGGTAAACGCTAATGCTTCGGCTTCGTTCCGTCTACCGACCGAGACTCTTGTGGAGGATTTGGGGGAAACCACAAATCCAAATTCACCCCAAACACCTCACCATCACCATCCACCCTCACCTCCACCAGCGTCGATTCCGTGACGGCGACCTCCAAGATTGGGGACTCAACATGTCCCAAATCGGAAGGATATAACGAAATCCCTTCTGCAACACCCACGGAACACCGTTTACAGGTCCCCCCTCAAGTCCGAAAGCTCGCCCTTTCGGAAGAGATTTTTGAAATCCCGAAATCAAATGACGAGGACCCAGATTTTGGGAAATCGGCAGAAATTTCTGCCCCAATCCCGTCGATGGGTTCGACCTCCCAAATCACCTTCTCATGGCCAGCTGCACCTCTTCCAGCACCACAGACGGAAGTCTTCTCATCTTCCTCGGTCACGGCGAAGCCTCCAAGGGCTGTTCTTCACCGCCGGAGCAGCAGGAGACTCCGTCGGCGAAATTTCCGCACTGTGCGGTGCCGTGAGGATGGCATACGACCATCACCCGCCTTTATCAGTGCCGTGAGGGAAGGAGCTGAGGTTCCCACAATGTCCGATGGCCGCTCTGTTCGGGATCGGCATGAGGATGAGGAAGATTTCCGATTTCCTCAGAAGAACCGTGGGCGAAATTTTCGCCGAAGGAGGGAGATGACTCCCGATTCGAATTTTCCTAAGTTAGGAAAATTTGATCAGTACAGGAACCTGACTCGCGCGAGGGACCGGGCTTCCAGAACCGGGTCAACTCGGGCCAACTCGGGAAAAAAAAAATCTTTAGCTGGCTTGAGGCTCCCCAAATATTGCGGTAGACACTTGCGCAGACACTACTTCTGAGCTTGAGGACAAGCTCGTCTTCCAGCGGGGGTGTAATGTTATGCATACAATAACATTAAATGTTATGCATGCAATAACATTATTATTTTAGTTGTTTTATTTAATTTACATTATTTTATTTCAGTTTTAGGTTATAGGGGTATTTTTGGAATATTTTATTTATAGGGGTATTTTTGGAATATTTTATTTGTAGGGGTATTTTTTAGAATATTTTATTGTAAACCCTAACCGGGTGGACCCTATTTAAGGGGTAAGAGTAATGAGAAACACAAGCATTGAGTATTAAAGTTAATTTAGAGTAAGCTTTGAGTAAATAGGTCGGATTCTCCCTTTGAGATCCAGGTCGAATTTCCTTCAAAGCTCAATCATCCCATTCCTATTCATCGTCATCATCTTCCTCACGTGTTAGATCCGGAACCATAACAGAATTACAGACACTTTTTAGAATTATCTCTCTCTAGATTTATGCATTGTGCATTTCCATTTTAGATGTATACTTTTTTCTTAAATCAAAACTTGAGTTTTCACTTTCCCTTCATCTCGTAAACAAAAAAAAGAGATAAAAGGCAAACAGATTACAACAAAATGAAAATTTTAGAGTTTATGTATGGAAAGAATTTAAAGCAATAAACAAATGTAAATAAATAAACCATAAATGATCACAAAAGTTTTGTTATTCAAGCTTGGGAAATTCCACTAGTTCAACCATAATAGTTCGGAATTTTATAAGAAAGAGATTTTTCTACACATGTTTTAAAAAAGGGATACGCATGCTTGAAACAAGTTAAAGATGAAAATGACCTATGGATCCCAAATTTTTAAAGAGAATAACATTAAATTTTCAAGTGAACGTGTGGTTAGATATTTACCCGAGTCAAACAAGTCATTATTTTGCCCACTTACAAACAGTTGACCTAACAATCATAGATGATTGGAAAGTGATTTATCATGTGTAACGGGCTATTATTTTTTAAGGAATGACTTATGGATTGGGAGTTAACTCTAAGTTAAAAATCCCCTACCTCCCCCTTTTCCAGACGATTATTGAACCTGATATATAAAAAATTAAAAGTGTTTACAATCCCTAAAAATTACAGATTGCTTTTTTAATTATCTCTCTCTACATTTGTCCATTGTGCATTTCAATTTTAGAAGTATACTTTTTTCTTAAATCAGAAGTTGAGTTTTAACTTTCTCTTCATCTCGTAAACAAAAAAAAAAGAGATAAAAGGCAAATAGAACACAACAAAATGAAAATTTCAGAGTTTATGTATGGAGAAAATTTAAAGCAATAAACAAATGTAAGAAAATAAAATTTATTCACAAACCACAAATGAACACAAAAGTTTTGTTATCCAAGTTTGGGAAATTCCACTAGTCCAACCCTAGTAGCTCAGAATTTTATAAGAAAGAGATTTTTCTAGACAAGTTTTTAAAAAAGGATATGCATGCTTGAAACATGTTAAAGATGCAAATCACCTATGGAACCAAACCTTTTAAAGAGAATAACATTAAATTCTCAAGTGAACGTGTGGTGAGATATTTAACAAAGTCAAACAAGCCATTATTTTGCCTATTTACAAAAAGCTGACCTAACTATCATAGATGATTGTAAAGTGATTTAACTTGCACAACAGGTTATATTTTTGTAAGGAATGACTTATGGATTGGGAGTCAGCACTCAGTTAACAATCCTCTGCCTCCTCTTTTCCTGACGATTACAGAACCTGATATATAAAACCTAAAAGGAGATTACAATCCCTAAAAATTAGAGACACTTTTTGGGATTATCTCTCTCTACATTTGTGCATTGTGCATTTCCATTTTATATGTATACTTTTTTCTTAAATCAAAACTTGAGTTTTCCCTTTCCATTCATCTCGTAAACAAAAAAAAGAGATAAAAGGCAAATAGATCACAACAAAATGAAATTTTAGAGTTGATGCATGGAAATAATTTAAAGCAATAAACAAACAAAATTAAAGAAAATTTATTCACACACCTCAAATGGGCACAAAATATTTTTTATCCAAGTTTGGGAAATTCCATTAATTCAACCCTTATAGCTCAGAATTTTATAAGGAAGAGATTTTTCTACTCATGTTTTAAAAAATGGATATGCATGCTTGAAGCATGTTAAAGATGAAAATGACCTATGGATCCAAACCTTTTAAAGAGAATAACATTAACTTCTCAAGTGAATGTTCGGTGGGATATTTACTCGAGTCAAACAAGCCATTATTTTGCCCATTTACAAAAAGCTGGGCTAACGATCATAGATGATTGTAGAGTGATTTAAAAATCCCCCACCTCCCCCTTTTCCCGACTATTGCAAAACCGGATATACAAACACTAAAAAGAATTTACAATCCCTAAAAATTACAGACACTTTTTGGAATTATCTCTATGTACATTAGTGCATTGTGCATTTCCATTTTAGATTTATATTTTTTTCCTAAATTAAAACTTGAGTTTTCACTTTCCCTTTATCTCGTAAACAAAAAAAGAGATAAAAGGCAAATAGATCACAACAAAATGAAAATTTTAGAATTGATGTATGGAAAGAATTCAAAGCAATAAAAAAATGTAAGAAAATAAAATTTATTCACACACCATAATTGAACAAAAAAGTTTTGTTATCCAAGCTTGGTAAATTCCACTAGTTCATCCCCAATAGCTCAGAATTTTGTAAGACAGAGATTTTTTTACACATGTTTTAAAAAATAGATATGCATACTTGAAACAACTTAAAGTTGCAAATGACCCATGGATCAAAACCTTTTAAAGAGAACAACATGATATTTTCAAGTGAACATGCAGTGGGATATTTACCCAAGAAAAACTGGCCATTATTTTGCCCATTTAAAAAAATATGGCCTAACGATCATAGATGATTGTAAAGTGATTGAATTGACGCAACGGGTTTTATTTTTTTAAGGAATGACTTATGGATTGGGAGTCAGCTCTCAGTTAAAAATCCTCTGCCTCCTCTTTTCCCGACGATTGCAGAACCTGATAGATAAAACCTAAAAAGAGTTTACAATCGCTAAAAATTAGAGACAATTTTTGGAATTATCTCTCTCTACATTTGTGCATTGTTCATTTCCATTTTAGAAGTATTCTTTTTTCTTAAATCAAAACTTGAGTTTTCCCTTTCCGTTCAACTCGTAAACAAAAACAAAAGATAAACGACAAATAGATCATAGCAAAATGAAAATTTTAGAGTTGATGTATGGAAAGAATTTAAAGCAATAAACAAAAGTAATTAAAGAAAATTTATTCACACATCACAAATGAACACAAAAGATTTGTTATCCAAGTTTGGGAAATTCCATTAGTACAACCCCTATAGCTCGGAATTTTATACGAAAGAGATTTTTCTACACATGTTTTAAAAAATGGATATGCATGCTTGAAACATGTTAAAGATGAAAATGACCTATCGATCTAAACCTTTTAAAGAGAATAACAATAACTTCTCAAGTAAACATGCGGTGGGATATTTACCCGAGTCAAACAAACCATTATTTCCCATTTACAAAAAGCTGACCTAACGATCATAGATGACTGTAAAGTGATTTCACGTGCATCATAGGCTATATTTTTGTAAGGAATGACTTCTGGATTGGGTGTCAACACTTAGTTAAAAATCCCTCGCCTCCCCCTTTTCCCAACTATTGTAGAACCTGATATATATACACTAAACAAAGTTTACAATGCATAAAAATTATAAACACTTTTTTGAATTATCTCTCTCTACATTTGTGCATTGTGCATTTCCATTTTAGTAGTATATTTTTTTCTTAAATCAAAACTTGAGTTTTCACATTCTATTCATCTCGTAAACAAAAAAAAAAAAAAGAGAGATAAAAGTCAAATAGATCACAACAAAATGAAAATATTAGAGTTTATGTATGGAAATAATTTAAAAAAATAAACAAATGTAATTAAATAAAATTTATTCACACACGACAAATGAACACAAAAGTTTGGTTATCCAAGTTTAGGAAATTCCACTAGTTCAACCTTAATAACTCGGAATTTTATAAGAAAGAGATTTTTCAGCACTTGTTTTAAAAAATGGAAATGCATGCTTGAAACATGTTAAAGATGCAAATGACCTATGGATCCAAACCTTTTAAAGAGAATAACATTAAATTCTCAAGTGAACGTGCGGTGGGACATTTATCGAGTAAAAAAAGCCAATATTTTGCCCATTTACAAAACGATGACCTAAAGATCATAGATTACTATAAAGTGATTTATAATGTGTAACGAGCTTTATTTTGGCAAGCAATTACTTTTGAATTGGGAGTCAACACTTAGTTAAAAATCCCACGCCTCCCCCGTTTCCCGACGATTGCAGTACCTGATATATAAAAACTAAAAAGAGTTTGCAAGCCCTGAAAATTACAGACACTTTTTTCAATTACCTCTCTCTACATTTGATTATTGTGCATTCCATTCGAGATTTATACTTTTTTCTTAAAACAAAACTTGAGTTTTAATTTTCCTTTCATCTCGTAAACAAAAAAAAAGAGATAAAAAGGCAAATAGATCCCAAAAATTGAAAATTTTGGAGTTTGTGTATGGAAAGAATTTAAAGAAATAAACAAATGTATGTAAAGAAAATTTATTCACACACCACAAATGAACACAAAAGTTTTGTTATCCAAGTTTTGGAAATTCTACTTGTTCAACCCTAATAGCTCGAAATTTTGTAAGAAAGAGATTTTTCTACACATGTTTTAAAAAATTATGTTACATGCTTGAAACATGTTAAAGATGCAAATGACCTATGGATCCAAACCTTTTAAAGAGAATAACATTAAATTCTCAAGTGAACATGCGGTGGGATATTTAGTCAAGTCAAACAAGCCATTATTTTCCTAATTTACAAAAAAGCTGACCTAACGATCATAGATGATTGTAAAGTGATTTATCATGCGTAACGGGATATATTTTTGTATGGAATAGCTTATGGATTGGGAGTCAACACTCAGTAAAAAATCCCCCGCCTCCCCCTTTTTCGACGATTGCAGAACCTAATATACAAAAACTTAAAAGAGTTTACAATCCCTAAAAATTATAAACACTTTTTGGAATTATCTCTCCCTACATTTGTGCATTGTGCATTTCTATTTTAGATGTATACTTTTTTCTTAAATCAAAACTTGAGTTCCCACTTTCCCTTCAGCTCGTAAAAAAAAAAAAAAGAGATAAAAGGTAAATACATCACAACAAAATTAAAATTTTAGAATTGATGTATGGAAAGGACTTAAAGAAATAAACAAATGTAAGTAAATAAAATTTATTCACACACAAATGAACATTAAAGTTTTGTTATCCAAGTTTAGCAAATTCCATTAGTTCAACCCTAATAGCTCAGAATTGTATAAGAAATAGATTTTTCTACACATTTTAAAAAAATGGATATGCAAGCTTGAAACATGTTAAAGATGCAAATGACCTATGGATCCAAACCTTTTAAAGGGAATAACATTAAATTCTCAAGTGAAGGTGCGGAGGGATTTACCCGAGTCAAACAAGCCATTATTTTGCCCATTTACAAAAATCCGACTGAACGATCAAAGATGATTGCAAAGAAATTTATCATGTGTAACGGGCTATATTTTTGTATGGAATGACTAATGGATTGGGATTCAACACTCAGTTAAAAATCCCCGCCTCCCTCTTTTCCTGACGATTGCAAAACCTGATATATAAAAACTAAAAAGGGTTTACAATCCCTAAAAATTATAGACACCTTTGGGAATTATATCTCTCTACATTTGTGCATTGTGCATTCAATTTTAGATGTATACGTTTTTCTTAAATAAAAACTTGATTTTTCACTTTCCCTTCATCTCGTAAACAAAAAAAAAGAGATAAAAGGCAAATAGATCACATCAAAATGAAAATTTTAGAGTTGATGTATTGAAAGAATTTAAAGAAATAAAGAAATGTAAGTAATGAAAATTTATTCACACACCACAAATGAACACAAAAGTTTTGTTATCCAAGTTTGGGAAATTTTACTTGTTCAACCCTAATAGCTCAGAATTTTATAAGAAAGCGATTTTTTACACATACTTTAAAAAATTGATATGCATGCTTGAAACATGTTAAATATGCAAATGACCTGTGGATCCAATCCTTTTAAAGAGAATAACATTAAATTCTCAAGTGTAGGTGCGGTGAGATATTTACTCGAGTTAAACAAGCCATTATTTTACCCCTTTACAAAAAGCTGACCTAACAATTATAGATGACTGTAAAGTGATTTATCATGCGTAACGGGCTATATTTTTGTAAAGAATGTCTATGGATTGGGAGTCAACACTCAGTTAAAAATCCCCCGCCTCCCCCTTTTCCCAACGATTGCAGGAAACTGTTATATAAAAGCTAAAAAGAGTTTACAATCCCTAAAAATTACAGACACTTTTTGGAATTATCTCTCCACATTTGTGCATTGTGCATTTCCATTTTAGATGTATACTTTTTTCTTAAATATAAACTTGAGTTTTCAGTTTCCCATCATCTTGTAAACAAAAAAAAAGAGATAAAACGAAAATATATCACAACAAAATGAAAATTTTAGAGTTTATGTATGGAAAGAATATAACGCAATAAACAAATATAATTAAAGAAAATTTATTCACACACCATAAATGAACACAAAAGATTTGTTATCCAAGTTTGAGAAATTCCACTAGTTCAACCCTAATAGCTAAGATTTTATAAGAAAGAGATTTTTCTACACATGTTTTAAAAAATGTATATGCATGTTTGAAACATTTTAAAGATGCAAATGACCAATGGATCAAAACCTTATAAAGAGAATAACATTAAATTCTCAACTCAACGGGTGGTGGGATATTTACCCGAGTCAAACAAGTCATTATTTTGCCAATATACAAAAAGTTGACCTAACGATCATAGATTATTGCAAAGTGATTTTTCATGCGTAACGGGCAATATTTTTTTAAGGAATGACTAAAGGATTGGGAGTCACACTCTGTTAAAAATCCCCCGCCACCCCGTTTTCCTAACGATTGCAGAACATGATATATAAAAACTAAAAAGAGTTTACAAACCCTAAAAATTACTAACACTTTTTGTAATTATCTCTCTCTACATTTGTGCATTGTGCATTTCCATTTTAGATGTTTACTTTTTTCTTAAATAAAAACATGAGTTTTCACTTTCCCTTCATCTCGTAAACAAAAAAAAGAGATAAAAGGAAAATAGATCACAAAAAAACGAAAATTTTAGAGTTGATGTATTGAAAGAATTTAAAGCAATAAACACATGTAAGTAAATAAAATTTATTCACACACCACAAATGAACCCTAAAGTTTTGTTATCCAAGTTTTGGGAAATTCCACTATTTCCAACCTAATAGCTCAGAATTTTATAAGACAGAGATTTTTCTACAAATGTTTTAAAAAAATTATATGCATGTTTGAAACATGTTAAAGATGCAAATGACCTTTGGATCCAAACCTTTTAAAGAGAATAACATTAAATTCTCAAGTAAACGTGTGGTGGGATATTTACCCGATTCAAACAAGCCATTATTTTGCCCATTTACAAAAAGCTGACCTGACGATCATAGATGATTGCAAAGTGATTTATCATGCGTAACGGGCTATATTTTTTGTAAGGAATGACTAATGGATTGGGAGACTACACCAAGTTAAAAATCCCCCACCTCCCCCTTTTCCCTACGAGTGTAGAACCTGATATATAAAAACTAAAAAGAGTTTACAATCCTTAAAAACTACAGACATTTTTTTGGAATTATCTCTCTCAACACTTGTGCATTCTGCATTTCCATTTTTGATGTATTCTTTTTTCTTAAATCAAAACTTGAGTTTTCACGTTCCCTTCATCTCGTAAAGATAAAAAAGGAGATAAAGGGCAAATAGATCACAACAAAATGAAAATTTAAGATTTTATGTGTAGAAACAATATAAAGCAATAAAAAATGTAAGGAAAGAACATTTATTCACACAAGACAAATGAACCCTAAAGTTTTGTTATCCAAGTTTGGGAAATTCTACTTCTTCAACCCTAATAGCTCGGAATTTTATAAGAAAGAGATTTTTCTACACATGTTTTCAAAAAATGATATGCATGCTTGAAACATGTTAAAGATGCAAATGACCTTTGGATCCAAAACTTTTAAAGAGAATAACATTAAATTCTCAAATGAACGTGCGGTGGGATATTTACCCGAATCAAACAAGTCATTATTTTTCCCATTTACAAAAAGTTGACCAGACGATCATAAATGATTGCAATGTGATTTATCATGTGTAACGGGCTATATTTTTTTAAGGAATTACTAATGGATTGGGAGACAACACTGAGTTAAAAATCCCCCGCCTCCCCCTTTTCCCTTTGAGTGCAGAACTTGATATATAAAAAATAAAAAGAGTTTACAATACCTAAAAATTACAGACATTTTTTGGAATTATCCGTCTCTTCATTTGGGCATTGTGCATATCCATTTTAGATGTATACTTTTCACTTAAAACAAAACTTGAGTTTTCAGTTTCTGTTCATCTCGTAAACAAAAAAAAAAAAAGAGATAAAAGGCAAATAGATCATATCAAAATGAAAATTTTGGAGTTGATGTATAGATATAATTTAAAGCAATAAAAAAATATAAGTAAAGAAAATTTATTCACACATCAGCTAAGGAACACAAAAGTTTTGTTATCCAAGTTTGGGAAATTCTACTTGTTCAACCCTAATAGCTCGGAATTTCATAAGAAAGAGATTTTTCTACACATGTTTTAAAAAATTTATATGCATGCTTGAAACATGTTAAAGATGAAAATCTCCTATGGATCTGAACCTTTTAAAGAGAATAACATTAAATTCTCAAGTGAACGTGCGGTGGGATCTTTACTTGAGTCAAACAAACCATTATTTTCCCCATTTATAAAAAAACTGACTAATGATCATAGATCATTGTAAAGTGATTTATCATGCGTAATGGGCTATATTTTTGCAAGGAATGACTTATGGATTGGGAGTCAACACTCAGGTAAAAACCCCATTTCCCAACGATTGTAGAACCTGATATATAAAAACTAAAAAGATTTTACAATGCCTAAAAATTATAGACACTTTTTATTATTATCTCTCTCTACATTTGTGCATTGTTCATTTCCACATTAGATGCATACTTTTTTCTAAAATCAAAACTTGAGTTTTCACTTTCCCTTCATCTTGTAAACAAAAAAAAGAGATAAAATGCTAATAGATCACAACAAAATGAAAATTTTAAAGTTGATGAATAGAAAGAATTTAAAGCAATAAAAAAATTTAAGAAAATAAAATTTATTCACAACCACAAATGAACACAAAAGTTTTGTTATCCAAGTTTAGGAAATTCTACTATTTTAACCCTAATTGCTTGGAATTTTACAAGAAAGAGATTTTTCTACACATGTTTTAAAAAATAGATGTGCATGCTTGAAATATGTTAAAGATTCAAATGACCAATGGATCCAAACCTTTTAAAGAGAATAACATTAAATTCTCAAGTAAACGTGTGGTGAGATATTTACTCGAGTCAAACAAGCCATTATTTTGCCCATTTACAAAAAGCTGGTGTAACGATCATAGATAATAGTAAAGTAATTTATCACATGTAACAGGCTATTTTTTTTAAGGAATGACTTATAGATTGGGTGTCAACACTCAGTTAAAAATCCCCCGTCTTCCCTTTTTCCTGACGATTGCAGAACCTGATTTATAAAAACTAAAAAGAGTTTACAATCCCTAAAAATTACAGGAACTTTTTGGAATTATCTCTATCTATATTTGTGCACTGTATGTTTTCATTTAGATGTATACTTTTTTCTTAAACCAAAACTTGAGTTTTCACTTTTCCTTTATCTCGTAAACAAAAAATGAGATAAAAGGCAAATTGATCACAACAAAATGAAATTTATGGAGTTGATGTATGGAAAGAATTCAAAGCAACAAAAAAATGTAAGAAAATAAATTTTATTCACACACCACAAATGAACACAAAATTTTTGTTATTCAAGTTTGGTAACTTCCACTAGTTCATCCCCAATAGCTCAGAATTTTATAAGAAAGAGATTTTTCTACACATGTTTTAAAAAATGGATATGCATGCTAAAAACATGTTAAAGATGCTAATGACCTTTGGATCAACACCTTTTAAAGAGAATAACTTGAAATTCTCAAGTGAACGTGCGGTGGGATGTTTACCCGAGACAAAGAAGCCATTATTTTGCCCATTTACAAATAAATGACCTAAAGATCATAGATGATTGTAAAGTGATTTTACTTGCGCAACGGGTCATATTTTTTTAAGGAATGACTTATGGATTGGGTGTTAACACTCAGTTAAAAATCCCCCGCCTCGCCTTTTCCCGATGCATGCAGAACTTGTTATATAAAACCTAAAAAGAGTTTAAATCCCTTAAAATTATAGACACTTGTTGGAATTATCTCTCTCTACATTTTTGCATTATGCATTTCCATTTTATTTGTATATTTTTTTCTTAAATCCAAAGTTGAGTTTTCCCTTTCCGTTCATCTCGAAAACATAAAAAAGTGATAAAAGGCAAATAGATCACAACAAAATGAAAATTTTAGAGTTGATGTATGAAAAGAAATTAATGCAAGAAACAAATGTAACCAAATAAAATTTATTCACACACCACAAGTGAACACAAAAGATTTGTTATCCAAGTTTGGGAAATTCCATTACTTCAACCCTAATAGCTCAGAATTTTATAAGAAAGATATTTTTCTACACATGTTTTAAAAAATGGATATGCATGCTTGAAACATGTTAAAGATGTACATGACCTATGGAACCAAACCTTTTAAAGAGAATAAAATTAAATTCTCAAGTGAACGTGCGGTGGGATATTTATCCAACTGAAACAAGCCAATATTTTGCCTATTTACAAAAAGCTGACCTAACGATCATAGATTACTGTAAAGTGATTTCACGTGCATAATTGGCTTTATTTTTCTAAGGAATGACTTATGGATTGGAAGTCAACACTAAAAGGAGTTTAGAATCCCTAAAAATAGCGGACACTTTTTGGAATTATCTCTCTCTACATTTGTGCATTGTGCATTTCCATTTTATATGTATATTTTTTTCTTAAATAAAAACTTGAGTTTTCACTTTCAGTTCATCTCGTAAAAAAAAAAAAGAGATAAAAGGCAAAGAGATCATAACAGAATGAAAATTTTAGAGTTTATGTATGGAAAGAATTTGAAAAAATAAACAAATGTAAGTAAAGAAAATTGATTCACACACAAAAAATGAACACAAAAGTTTGTTTATACTAGTTTAGGAAATTCCACTAGTTCAACCCTTACAGCTCGGAATTTTATATGAAAGAGATTTTTCTAGACATGTTTTAAAAAATGGATATGCATGCTTGAAACATGTTAAAGATGCAAATGACCTATGGATCCAAACCTATTAAAGAGAATAACATTAAATTCTCAAGTGATGTGCAATGGGATATTTTCCCGAGTCGAACAAGCCATTATTTAGCCCATTTAAAAAAAGCTGACCTAACAATCACAGATGATTGTAAAGTGATTTATCATGCATCACGGGCTATATTTTGGCAAGGAATGACTATTGGATTTGGAGTCATAACTTAGTTAAAAATCCCCTGCCTCCCCCTTTTCCCGACAATTGCAGTACCTAATATATAAAAACTAAAGAGAGTTTACAATCCCTGAAAATTACAGACAATTTTTTGAATTACTTCTCTTTAAATTTGTGCATTGTGCATTTTCATTTTAGATTTATACTTTTTTCTTAAATCCAAACTTGAGTTTCACTTTCCCTTCATCTCTAAACAAAAAAAAGAGATAAAAGGCAAATAAATCATAACAAAATGAAAATTTTATTTTGGAGTTTATGTATGGAAATAATTTAAAGCAATTAAAAATTTAAGTAAAGAAAATTTATTCACACACCACAAATGAGCACAAAAGTTTTGTTATCCAAGTTTGGGAAATTCAACTTGTTCAACCCTAATAGCTCGGAATTTTAGAAGAAAGAGATTTTTCTACACATGTTTTAAAAAATTGATATGCATGCTTGAAACATGTTAAAGATGCAAATGATATATGGATCCAAACCTTTTAAAGAGAATAATATTAAATTCTCTAGTGAACGTGCGGTGGGATATTTACTCGAGTCAAACAAGCCATTATTTTCCCTATTTACAAAAAGCTAACCTAACGTTCATAGATGATTGTAAAGTTATTTATCATGTGTAACGGGCTATATTTTTCTAAGGAATGACTTATGGATTGGGTGTTAACACTCAGTTAAAAATCCCCCGCCTCCCCCTTTTCCCAATGTATCCAGAACCTGATATATAAAAACTAAAAAGAGTTTACAATCCCTAAAAATTACAGACACTTTTTTGGAATTATTTGTCCCTACATTTGTGCATTGTGCATTTATATTTTAGTTGTATACTTTTTTCTAAAAAAACACTTGAGTTTTCACTTTCCCTTCGTCTCGTATACAAAAAAAAAGAGATAAAAGGCATATAGATCATAACAAAATGAAAATTTTAAATTTTATGAATAGAAATAATTTAAAACAATAAAAAAATGTAAGCAAATAAAATTTATTTACACACCATAAATGGACACAAAATTTTTGTTATCCAAGTTTAGGAAATTCCACTTGTTTAACCCTAATATCTCAGAATTTTATAAGAAAGAGATTTTTCTACACATGTTTTAAAAAAATAGAAATGCGTGCTTGAAATAAGTTAAAGATTCAAATGACCGATGGATCCAAACCTTTTAAAGAGAATAACATTAACTTCTCTAGTGAACGTGTCGTGGGGTATTTACCCGAGTCAAACAAGCCATTATTTTGCCCATTTACAAAGAGCTGACCTAACGATCATAGATGACTATAAAGTGATTTGACATGCGTAACTGGCTATATTTTTGTAAGGAATGACTTATGGATTGAGAGTCAACATTCTATTAAATATCCCCCGCCTCTCCATTTTCCCGTCTATTACAGAACCTGATATATAAACACTAAAAAGAGTTTACAATCCCTAAAAATTATAGACACTTTTTGCAATTATCTCTCTCTACATTTTTGCATTGTGCATTTCCATTTTATTTGTATATTTTTTTCTTAAATCAAAACTTGAGTTTTCACGTTCTGTTCATCTCGTAAATAAATAAAAAAAGATAAAAGGCAAATAGATCATAACAAAATAAAAATTTTAGAGTTTTATGAATGGAATGAATTTAAAGCAATAAAAAAATGTATGTAAATAAAATTTATTCACACACCTCAAATGAACACAAAAGTTTTGTTATCTAAGTTTACAAAATTCCACTAGAACAACCCTTATACCTCGGAATTTTATAAGAAAGAGATTTTTCTACACATGTTTTAAAAAATGGATATGCATTCTTGAAACATGTAAAAGATGCAAATGCCCTATGGATCAAAACCATTTAAAGTGAATAACATTAAATTCTCAAGTGAAAGTGCGGTGGGATATTTTCCCGAGTTAAACCAGTCATTATTTTGCCCATTTACAAAAAGCTGACCTAACGATCATAGATGATAGTGAAGTGTTTTATCATGTGTAACAGGATATATTTTGGAAGGAATGACTAATGGATTGGGAGTCAACACTCAGTTAAAAATCCCCCACCTCCCCCTTTTCCCGAATATTACAAAACCTGATATATAAACACTAAAAAGAGTTTACAATCCTTAAAAATTACAGACTCTTTTTGTGAATTATCTCTCTCTACATTTGTGCATTGTGTATTTCCATTTTCTATGTATATTTTTTCTTATATCAAAACTTGAGTTTTCACTTTCTATTCATCTCGCCAACAAAAAAAAAGAGATAAAAGGTAAATAGATCACAGCAAAAGGAAAATTTTAGAGTTTAAGTATGCAAAGAATTTAAAGCAATAAACAAATCTAAGTAAAGAAAATTTTTCACACACCACAAATGAACACAAAATTTTTGTTATCCAAGTTTTGGAAATTCCACTAGTTCAACACTAATAGCTCGAAATTTTATAAGAAAGAGATTTTTCTACACTTTTTTTTAAAAAATTGATATGCCTGCTTGAAACATGTTAAAGATGTAAATGACCTATGGATCTAAACCTTTTAAAGAGAATAACATTAAATTCTCAAGTGAACTTGCAGTGGGATATTTACTCAAGTCAAACAAGCCATTATTTTCCCTATTCACAAAAAGTTGACCTAACGATCATAGATGATTGTAAAGTGATTTATCATGCGTAATGGGCTATATTTTTGAAAGGAATGACTTATGGATTTGGAGTCAACACTCAGTTGAAAGTCCAGTGCCTCCCACATTTCCCGACGATTGCAGCACCTGATATATAAAAACTAAAAAGAGTTTATAATCCCTAAAAATTATAGACACTTTTTGGAATAATCTCTCTCTATATTTTTGCATTGTACATTTCCATTTTAGATGTATAATTTTTTCTAAAATTAAAACTTGAGTTTTCCCTTTCCCTTCATCTGGTAAACCAAAAAAAGGGCTAAAAGGAAAATAGATCACAACAAAATGTAAGTTTTAGAGTTGATGAATGGAAAGAATTTAAAGCTATAAACAAGTGTCAAAAAATTAAATTTATTCACACACCACAAATGAACACAAAAGTTTTGTTATCCAAGTTTAGGAAATTCCACTAGTTCAACCCTAATAGCTCGGAATTTTATAAGAAAGAGATTTTTCTACACATGTTTTTAAAAATAGATATGCATGCTTGAAATATGTTAAAGGTGCAAATGACCTCTGGATCAAAACCTTTTGAAGAGAATAACATTAAATTCTCAAGTGAACGTGCGGTGGGATACTTACCCGAGTCAAACTTGCCATTATTTTGCCCATTAACAAAAAGCTGGCCTAACGATCATAGATGATTGTAGAGTGATTTATCATGTGTAACGGGCTTTATTTATGTAAGTAATGACTTATGGATTGGGTGTCAACACTCAGTTAAAAATACCCCCCATCCCCCTTTTCCCGACGATTGCTAAACCTAATATATAAAAACTAAAAATAGTTTACAATCCCTTAAAATTACAGACACTTTTTTGAATTATATCTCTGTCCATTTGTGCAATGTGCATTTGCATTTTAGATGTATACTTTTTTCTTAAATCAAAACTTGATTTTTCACTTCCCATCATCTCGTAAACAAAAAAAAAAAGAGATAAAAGGCAAATAGATCACAACAAAGTGAAAATTTTAGAGTTTATGTATGGAAAGAATTTAAAGAAATAAACAAATGGAAGTAAAGAAAATTTATTCAGACACCACAAATGGACTCAAAAGTTTTGCTATCCATGTTTGGGAAATTCCACTTGTTCAACTCTAATAGCTCAGAATTTTATACGAAATAGATTTTTCTACACATGTTTTAAAAAATGGAAATGCATGCTCCAAACATGTTCAAGATTCAAATGACCTATGAATCCAAACATTTTAAAGAGAATAACATTAAATTCTCAAGTGAAGGTGCGGAGGGATTTACCCGAGTGAAAGAAGCCTTTATTTTACTCATTTACAAAAGCTGACGTAACGATCATAGATGATTGGAAAGTGTTTTATCATGCGTAACGAGCTATATTTTTGTAAGGAATGACTAATAGATAGGGAGTCAACACTCAGTTAAAAATCTCCCTCCTCCTCCTTTTCCCGTCGATTGCAAAACTTGATATAGAAAGCTTTACAATCCCTAAAAATTACAAAAAAAATTTGGAATTATCTCTTTCCACATTTTTGTATTGTGCATTTTCATTTTAGATGTATACTTTTTTCATAAATCAAAACTTGAGTTTTCCCTTTCTGTTCATCTCGCAAGGAAAAAAAAGAGATAAAAGGCAAATAGATCACAACAAAATGAATGTTTTAGATTTGATGAATGAAATGAATTTAAAGCAATAAAAAATTGTAAGTAAAGAAAATTTATTCACACACCACAAGTGAACACACATGATTTTTTATCCAAGTTTGGGAAATTCCATTAGTTCAACCCTAATAGCTCGGAATTTTATAAGATAGAGATTTTTCTACACATGTTTTAAAAAATGGATATGCATGCTTGAAACAACTTAGAGATGCAAATGACCTATGGATCCAAACCTTTTAAAGAGAATAACATTAAATTCTCAAGTCAACGTGCGGTGGGATATTTACCCGAGTCAAACAAGCCATTATTTTGCCCATTTACAAAAAGCTGACCTAAAGATCATAGATGAATGTAAAGTGATTTCACGTGCGTAACTGGCTATATTTGCTTAAGGAATGACTGATGGAATGGAAGTCAACACTCAGTTAAAATTCCCTCGCCACCCCCTTTTCCCGACTATTGCAGAACCTGATATAAAAACACTAAAAAGAGTTTACAATCCCTAAAAATTGAAGTCACTTTATGAAATTATCTCTGTCTACATTTGTGCATTCAGAATTTCCATTTTATATGTATAATTTTTTCTTAAATCAAAACTTGAGTTATAACTTTTTGTTCATCATATCTACCAAAAAAAAGAGATAAAAGGTAAATTGACCACAAAAAAATGAAACTTTTAGAGTTTATCTATGTAAAGAATTTAAAGCAATAAACAAAACTAAGTAAAGAAAATTTTTCTCACACCACAAATGAACACAAAAGTTTGGTTATCCAAGTTTGGAAAATGCCACTAGTGCAATACTAATAATTCGGAATTTTATAAGAAAGAGATTTTTCTACACATGTTTTAAAAAATTTATATGCATTCTTGAAACATGTTAAAGATGCAAATGACCTATGGATCCAAACCTTTTAAAGAGAATAACATTAAATTCTCAAGTGAACGTGCCGTGGGATATTTACTCGAGTCAAACAAGCCATAATTTTCCCCATTTACAAAAAGCAGATCTAACCATCATAGATGATTGTAAAGTGATTTATCATGTGTAACGGGCTATATTTCTGTAAGGAATGACTTATGGATTGGGAGTCAACACTCAGTTAAAAATCCCCCACCTGTTTCCCGATGATGGCAGAACCTGATATATAAAAACTAAAAAGAGTTTACAATCCCTAAAAATTACAGACACTTTTTGGAATTATCTCTCTCTACATTTGTGCATTGCGCATTTCCATTTTAGATTTATACTTTTTTCTAAAATCAAAGCTTGAGTTTTCACTTTGCCTTCATTTCGTAAATAAAAAAATAGTTAAAAGGCAAATAGATGACAACAAAATGAAAATTTTCGAGTTGATGAATGGAAAGAATTTAAAGCTATAAACAAAAGTAAGAAAATAAAATTTATTCACACATCACAAATGAACACAAAAGTTGTGTTTCCAAGTTTAGGAAATTCCACTAGTTCAACCCTAATAGCTCAGAATTTTATAAGAAAGAGATTTTTCTACACTTGTTTTTAAAAATAGATATGCATGCTTGAAATATGTTAAAGATACAAATAACCTATGGATCCAAACCTTTTAAAGAGAATAACATTAAATTCTCAAGTGAACTTACGGTGGGATATTTACCCGACTCAAACAAGCCATTATTTTGCCCATTTACAAAAAGCTGGCCTAACGATCATAGATGATTGTAGAGTGATTTACCATGTGTAACGGGCTATATGTTTTTAAGGAATGACTTATGGATTGGATGTCAACAATCAGTTTAAAATCCCTGCCTCCCCCGTTCTCCTACGATTGCTGAACCTGATATATAAAAAATAAAAAGATTTTAAAATTCCTAAAACTTACAAAGACTTTTTGGAATTATCTCTCTCTACATTTGTGCATTGTGCATTTGCATTTTAGATGTATACTTTTTTCTTAAATCGAAACTTGATTTTTCACTTTCCCTTCATCTCGTAAACAAAAATAAAAGAGATAAAAGGCAAATACATCACAACAAAATGAAAATTTTAGAGTTTATGTATGGAAAGAATTTAAAGCAATAAAATAATGTAAGTAAAGAAAATTTATTCACACACCACAAATGAGCACAAAAGTTTTGTTATCCATGCTTGGGAAATTCCACTTGTTTAACCCTAATAGCTCTGAATTTTATACGAAAAAGATTTTTCTATGCATGTTTTAAAAAATGGATATGCATGCTTAAAACATGTTAAAGATGCAAATGACCTATGGATCCAAACCTTTTAAAAAGAATAACATTAAATTCTAAAGTGAAGGTGCAGAGGGATTTACCCGTGTCAAAGAAGCCTTTATTTTACTCATTTACTAAAGTTGATGTAACGATCATAGATGATTGGAAAGTGTTTTATCATGCGTAACGGGATATATTTTTGTAAGGAATGAGTAATGGATTGGGAGTCAACACTCAGTCAAAAATCCCCCGCCTCCCCATTTTCCCAACGATTACAAAACCTGATATATAAAAACTAAAAAGTGTTTGCAATCCCTAAAAATTACAAACACTTTTCTGAATTATCTCTATCTACATTTTTGCATTGTGCATTTTCATTTGAGATGTATACTTTTTTCTTAAATCAAAACTTGAGTTTTCACTTTTCCTTTATCTCGTAAACAAAAAAAGAGGTAAAAGGCAAATAGATTACAATCAAAGGAAAATTTTAGAGTTGATGTATGGAAAACTTCAAAGCAATAAAAAATGTAAGAAAATAAAATTTATTCACGCACCAAAAATGAACACAAAATGTTTGTTATCCAAGTTTGGTAAATTCCACTAGTTCATCCCTAATAGCTCGGAATTTTATAAGAAAGAGATTTTTTCTAAAAATGTTTTAAAAAATGGATATGCATGCTTGAAAAATGTTAAAGATGAAAATAACCTATGGATCAAAACCTTTTGAAGAGAATAACATGAAATTCTCAAGTGAACGTGCGGTGGGATATTTACCCGAGACAAACAAGCCATTATTTTGTCCATTTACAAATATCTGACATAACGATCATAGATGATTGTAAAGTGATTTAACTTGCGCAACTGGTTATATTTTTTTAAGGAATGACTTATTGATTGGGAGTCAACACTTAGTTAAAAATCCCCCGCCTCCCCTTATCCCGACGATTGCAAAACCTGATATATAAAACCTAAAAAGAGTTTACAATCCCTAAAAATTACAGACAATTTTTGTAATTATTTCTCTCTACATTTGTGCATTGTTCATTTCTATTTTAGATGTATACTTTTTTCATAAATCAAAACATGAGTTTTCCCTTTGCGTTCATCTCATAAGCAAAAAAAAGAGATAAAAGGCAAATAGATCACAAAAAAATGAAAGTTTTAGATTTGATGAATGAAAATAATTTAAAGCAATAAAAAATGTACATAAAGAAAATTTATTCACACACCACAAGTGAACGCAAAAGATTTTTTATCCAAGTCTGGGATATTCCATTACTTCAACCCTAACTGGTCGGAATTTTATAAGATAGAGATTTTTCTACACAAGTTTTAAAAAATGGATATGCATGTTTGAAACATGTTAAAGATTCAAATGACCTATGAATCAAAACCTTTTAAAGATAATAACATTAAATTCTCAAGTGAACATGCGGTAGGATATTTAGCCGAGTGAAACAAGCCATTATTTTGCCCATTTACAAAAAGCTGACCTACCAATCATAGATGACTATAAAGTGATTTCAAGTGCATAACTAGCTATATTTTTGTAAGGACTGACTTATGGATTGGGAATTAGCACTCAGATAAAATTCCCCCGCCTCCCCTTTTTCCCGACTATTGCAGAACCTGATATATAAACACTAAAGAGAGTTTAAAATCCCTAAAAATTAAAGACACTTTTTAGAATCATCACTCTTAAAATTTGTGCATTTTTCATTTCCTTTTTATGTCTATATTTTTTTCTTAAATCAAAACTTGAGTTTTCACTTTCTGTTCAACTCGTAAACAAAAAAAAAAGAGATAAAAGGCAAATAGAACACAATAGAATGAAAATTTTAGAGTTTAAGTTTGGAATGAATTTAAAGCAATAAACAAATGTAAGTAAAGAAAATTTATTCGCACACCAGAAATGAACACAAAAGTTTGGTTATCCAAGTTTAGGAAATTCCACTAGTTCAACCTTTATAGCTCGGAATTTTATAAGAAAGAGATTTTTCTACACATTGTTTAAAAAATGCGTACGCATGCTTGAAATATGTTAAAGATGCAAATGACCTATGGATCCAAACCTTTTAAAGAGAATAACATTAAATTCTTAAGTGAACTTGCGGTGGGATATTTTCCCAAGTCAAACAAGCCATTATTTTGCCCATTTACAACAAGCAGTCCTAACGATCATAGAAGATTGTAAAGTGATTTATCATGCGTAACGGGCTATATTTTGGCAAGGAATGACTTTTGGATTGGGAGTCAGCACTTAGTTAAAAATCACCCGCCTCCCCTTAATCCCGATGATTGCAGTACTTGATATAAAAAAACTAAAAAGAGTTTACAATCCCTAAAAATTGTAGACAGTTTTTGGAATTATCTCTCTTTACATTTGTGCATTGTGCATTTCCATTTTATATGTATAAATTTTTCTTAAATCAAAACTTGAGTTTTTACTTTCTCTTCATCTCGTAAACAAAACAAAAAGAGATAAAAGGAAAATAGATCACAACAAAATGAAAATTTTAGAGTTTATGTTTGGAAATAATATAAAGCAATAAAAAAACGTAAGTAAAGAAAATTTATTCGTACACCACAAATGAACACAAAAGTTTGGTTATCCAAGTTTAGGAAATTCCACTAGTTCAACCCTTATAGCTCGGAATTTTATAAGAAAGAGATTTTTCTAAACATGTTTTAAAAAATGGATATGCATGCTTGAAACATGTTAAAGATGGAAATGACCTATGGATCCAAAACTTTTAAACAGAATAACATTAAATTCTCAAGTGAACGTGCGGTGAGATATTTACTTGATTAAAACAAGCCATTATTTTTCCCATGTACAAAAAGCTAACCTAACGATCATAGATGATTGTAAACTGATTTATCATGCATAACAAGCTATATTTTTTTAAGGAATGACTTATGGATTGGAAGTCAACACTCAGTTAAAAATCCCCCGCCCCTCCCCTTTTTCCCTATGATTGCAGAACCTGATATATAAAAATTAAAAAGAGTTTACAATCCCTAAAAATTACAGACACTTTTTGGAATTATATCTCTCTACATTTGTGCATTGCACATTTCCATTTTAGATGTATATTTTTTTCTAAAATCAAAATTTGAGTTTTCACTTTCCCTTCATCTCGTAAACAAAAAAAAAGAGATAAAACGCAAATAGATCACAACAAAAGGAAAATTTTAAAGTTTATGAATGGAAAGACTTTAACGCAATAAACAAATGTAAGCAAATAAAATTTATTCACACACCACAAATGAACACAAAAGTTTTGTTATCCAAGTTTAGGAAATTTCACTAGTTCAACCCTAATAGCTCGGAAATTTATAAGAAAGAAACTTTTGTACACATGTTTTAAAACATAGATATGCTTTCTTGAAATATGTTAAAGATTTAAATGAGCTATGGATCCAAACCTTTTAAAGAGAACAACATTAAATTCTCAAGTGAACGTGCAGTGGGATATTTACCCGATACAAACAAGCCATTATTTTGGCCATTTACAAATATCTGACCTAACGATCATAGATGACTTTAAAGTGATTTAACTTGTGCAATGGGTTATATTTTTTTAAAGAAATGACTTATGGATTGGGAGTCAACACTTGGTTAAAAATCCCCCGCCTCCCCTTTTCTCGACGATTGTAGAATCTGATATATAAAACCTAAAAAGAATTTACAATCCGTAAAAACTACAGACACTTTTTGGAATTATCTCTCTCTACATTTTTGCATTGTTCATTTTCATTTTAGATGTATAATTTTTTCTTAAATAAAAACTTGAGTTCTCCCTTTCCATTCATCTCGTAAAAAAAAAAGAGATAAAAGACAAATAGATCAGATCAAAATGAAAATTTCATAGTTGCTGTATGAAAAGAATTTAAAGCAAAAAAAAATGTAAGTAAAGAAAATTTATTCACACTCCACAAGTGAACACAAAAGATTTGTTATCCAAGTTTGGGAAATTCCATTAGTTCAACCCTTATAGCTCAGAATTTTATAAGAAAGAGATTTTTCTACACATGTTTTAAAAAATGGATATGCATGCTTGAAACATGCTAGCGATGCAGATGACCTATAGATCAAAACCTTTTGAAGAAAATAACATTAAATTCTCAAGTGAACATCGGTGGAATATTTACCCAAGTGAAAGAAGCCATTATTTTGCCCATTTACAAAAAGCTGACCTAACGATCATAGATGACTGTAAAGTGATTTCACGTGAGTAACTGGCTATATTTTTGTATGGAATGACTGATGGATTGGGAGGCAACACTCAGTTAAAATTCCCCCGCCTCCCCCTTTTCCCGACTACTACAGAACCTGATATATAAACACTAAAAAGAGTTTACAATCCCTAAAAATTACAGACACTTTTTTGGAATTATCTCTCTCTATACTTTTCCATTGTACATTTCCATTTTATATGTATATTTTTTCTTGAATCAAAACTTGAGTTTTCACTTTCTGTTCATCTCATAATTAAAAAAAAAAAAAGAGATAAAATGCAAATAGATCACAATAGAAAAAAAAATTTAGAGTTTATGTTTGGAAATAATTTAAAGAAATAAACAAATGTAAGTAAAGAAAATTTATTCACACACCACAAATGAACACAAAAGTTTGGTTATCCAAGTTTAGGAAATTGTACTAGTTCAACCCTTACAGGTCGAAATTTTGTAAGAAAGAGATTTTTCAACACATGTTTTAAAAAATGGATATGCAAGTTTGAAACATATTAAATAAGTAAATGACCAATGGATCCAAATCTTTTAAAGAGAATAACATCAAATTCTCAAGTGAACGTGCAGTGGGATATTTTCCTGAGTCAAACAAGCCATTACTTTGCCCATTTACAAAAAGATGACCTAATGCTCATAGATGATTGTAACGTGATTTATCATGCGTAACAGGCTATATTTTGGCCAGGAATGACTTTTGGATTGGGAGTCAACACTTAGTTAAAAATCCCCCGCTTCCCCCTTTTCCCGATGATTGATGGACCTGATATATAAAAACTAAAAAGAGTTTACAATCCCTAAAAATTAGAGACACACTTTGGAATTATCTCTCTCTATATTTGTACATTGTGCATTTCCATTTTAGATGTATGCTTTTTTCTTAAATAAAAACTAGAGTTTTCACTTTCCCTTCATATCGTAAACATTAGAAAGAGATAAAAGGCAAATTGATCACAACAGAATGAAAATTTTAGAGTTTATCTTTGGAAAGAATTTAAAGCAATAAACAAATGTAAGTAAAGAAAATTTATTCACACACCACAAATGAACACAAAATTTTGGTTATCCAAGTTTCAGAAATTCCACTAGTTCAACCCTTATAGCTCGGAATTTTATAAGAAAGAGACTTTTCTACACATGTTTTAAAAAATGGATATGCCTGCTTGAAACATGTTAAAGATGCAAATGACCTATGGATCCAATCCTTTTAAAGAGAATAACATTAAATTCTGAAGTGAACGTGCGGTGGGATATTTTACCGAGTCACACAATCCTTTAATTTGCCCTTTAACAAAAAGCTGACCTAACGATCATAGATGATTGTAAAGTGATTTATCATGCATAACGGGCTACATTTTGGAAAGGAATGACTTTCGGATTGGGTGTCAACACTTAGTTAAAAATCGCCGCCTCCCCCTTTTTCCCGACGATTGCAGTACCTGATTTATAAAAACTAAAAAGAGTTTACAATCCCTGAAAATTACACACACTTTTTGGAATTACCTCTCTTTACATTTGTGCATTGTGAATTTCCATTTTAGATGTATATTTTTTTCTTAAATCAAAACTTGAGTTCTCATTTTCCCTTCATCTTTTAAACAAAAATAAGGGATAAATGGCAAATAGATCACAACAAAATGAAAATTTTGGAGTTTATGTAAGGAAATAATTTAAATAAATAAAAAAATGTTAGTAAATAAAATTTATTCACACACCACAAATAAACACAAAAGTTTTGTTATCCAAGTTTGGGAAATTATAATTAGTCAACACTAATAGCTCGGAATTTCATAAGAAAGAGATTTTTCTAGACATGATTTAAAAAATATATTTTCTTGCTTGAAACTTGTTAAAGATACAAATGACCTATGGAACAGAAACTTTTAAAGAGAATAACATTAAATTCTCAAGTGAAAGTGCGGTGGGATATTTACTTGAGTCAAACAAGCCATTATTTTCCCCATTTACAAAAAGTGGACCTAACGATCATAGATGATTGTAAAGTGATCTATCATGCATAACGGGCTATTTTTTTTAAGGAATGACTTATAGATTGGGAGTCAACACTCAGTTAAAAATCCCCTACGTCCCCCTTTTCCCGACGATTGTAGAACCTGATAAATAAAAACTAAAAAGAGTTTACTATCCCTAAAAATTATAGACACTTTTTGGAATTATCTCTCTCTACATTTGTGCATTGTGCATTTCCATTTTCGATGTATACTTTTTTTCTAAAATCAAAAATTGAGTTTTTACTTTCCCTTCATCTCATAAAACAAAAAGATATAAAAGGCAAATAGATTTCAACAAAATGAAAATTTTAGAGTTTAAGTGTGAAAAGAATTTAATACAATAAAAAAATGTAAGTCAAGAAAATTTATTCACACACCACAAATGAATACAAAAGTTTTGTTATCAAAGTTTGGGAAATTCCACTAGTTCAACCCTAATAGCATGGAATTTTACAAGAAAGAGATTTTTCTACACAAGTTTAAAAAAATGTATATGCATGCTTGAAACATGTTAAAGATGCAAATGACCAATGGATCCAAGCCTTTTAAAGTGAATAACATTAAATTCTCAAGTGAACGTGCGGTGGGATATTTACCCAAGTCAAACAAGCCATTATTTTGCCCATTTACAAAAAGCTGACCTAACGATCATAGATGATTGAAAAGTGATTTATCATGTGTAACGGGCTATATTTTTTTAAGGAATGACTAATGGATTGGGAGTCAACACTCAGTTAAAAATACCGCCTCCCCCTTTTCCCTACTATTGCAGAATCTGATATATAAACACTAAAAAGAGTTTACAGTCCCTAAAAATTAAAAAAACATTTTGGAATTATCTATGTCTACATTTGTGCATTGTGCATTTCCATTTTAGATGTATAATTTTTTCATAAATAAAAACTAGAGTTTTCACTTTCCCTTTATCTCGAAAACAAAAAAAAAGAGATACACGACAAATAGATCACAACAAAATGAAAATTTTAGAGTTGATGTATTGAAAGAATTTAAAGCAATAAACAAATGTAAGTAAACAAAATTTATTCATACACCACAAAGGAACACAAAAGTTTTGTTATCCAAGTTTGGGAAATTTAACTTGTTCTACCCTAATAGCTCAGAATTTTATACGAAAGGGATTTTTCTACACATGTTTTAAAAAATGGATATGCATTCTTGAAACATGTTAAAGATGCAAATGCCCTACGGATCCAAACCTTTTAAAGAAAATAACATTAAATTCTCAAGTGAACGTGCGGTGGGATATTTGCCTGAGCTAAACAAGCCATTATTTTGCCCATTTACAAAAAGCTGACCTAACGATCATAGATGATTGTGTAGTGTTTTATCATGCGTAATGGGCTATATTTTTGTAAGGAATGACTAATGGATTGGGAGTCAACACTCAGTTAAAAATCCCCCGCATCCTCCTTTTCCCAACTATTACAAAACCTGATATATAAACACTAAAAAGAGTTTACAATCCCTAAAAATTACAAACACTTTTTGGAAATACTCTCTCTACATTTGTGCATTGTGCATTGCCATTTTAGCTGTATACTTTTTCGTTAAATAAAAACTTGAGTTTTCACTTTCCCTTCATCTGGTAAACAAAAAAATGAGTTCATGTATGGAAATAATTTTTTGCAATAAACATATCTAAGTAAATAAAATTTATTTACACACCAAAAATGAACAGAAAAGTTTTGTTATCCAAGTTTGGGAAATTCCACTAGTTCAACCCTAATAGCTCGGAATTTTATAAGAATGACATTTTTCTACACACGTTTTAAAAAATGGATATGCATGTTTGAAATATGTTAATGATGCAAATGACCTATGGATTCAAACCATTTAAAGGGAATAACAATAAATTCTCAAGTGAACGTGCGGTGGGATATTTACCCGAGTCAAACAAGCCATTATTTTGGCCATTTACAAAAAGCTGACCTAACGATCATAGATGAATGTAAAGTGATTTATCTTGCGTAACGGGTTATATTTTTGAAAGGAATAACTTATGGATTGGGTGTCAACACTGAGTTAAAAATCCCTTGCCTCCCTCTTTTTTCGACGATTGAAGAACCTGATCTATAAAAACTAAAAAGAGTTTACAATCCCGTAAAATTACAAACACATTTTGGAATTATCTCTTTCTGCATTTTTGCATCGTGCATTTTCATTTTGGATGTATATTTTTTCTTAAATCACAACTTGAATTTTCACTTTCCCTTCATCTCTTGAACCAAAAAAAAAAGATAAAAGGCAAATAGATCACAAAAAAAGAAACTTTTAGAGTATATGTATGGAAATAATTTAAAGGAATAAACAAATGTAAGTAAAGAAAATTTATTCACACTCCACAAATGAATAGAAAATTTTTGTTATCCAAGTTCGGGAAGTTCCACTAGTTCAACCTAATAGCACGGAATTTTATAAGAAAGAGATTTTTCTACATGTGTTTTAAAAAATTGATATGCATGCCTGAAACATGTTAAAGATGCAAATAACCTATGGATCCAAACCTTTTAAAGAGAATAACATTAAATTCTCAAGTGAACATGCGGTGAGATATTTACCCGAATCAAACAAGCTATTATATTGCCCATTTACAAAAAGCTGACCTAACGACCATAGGTGATTGCTAAGTGATTGATCATGCGTAACGGGCTATATTTTTGTAAGGAATGGCTAATGGATTCCGAGTCAACACTCAGTTAAAAATCCCCCGCCACCCCCTTTTCCCAACGAGTGCGGAACCTGATATATAAAAACTAAACAGAGTTTACAATCCCTAAATATTACAGACACTTTTTGGAATTATCTCTCTCTACATTTGTGCATTAGGCATTTCCATTTTAAATGGATAGTTTTTTCTTAAATAAAAAATATAGTTTTCACTTTCCCTTCATCTCGTTAACAAAACAATGAGATAAAAGGCAAATAGATCACAACAAAATGAAAATTTTAGAGTTGTTGTATTGTAAGAATTTAAAACAATAAAAAAATGTAAATAAACAAAATTTATTCACACACCAAAAATGAACACAAAAGTTTTGTTATCCAAGTTTTAAAAAATCCACTAGTTCAACCCTAATAGCTCGGTATTTTATAAGAAAGAGATTTTTCTACACATGTTTTAAAAAATTGATATGCATGCATGAAACATGTTAAAGTGCAAAGGACCTATGGATCCATACCTTTTAAGGAGAATAACCTTAAATTCTCAAGTGAACGTGCGGTGGGATATTTACCCGAGTCAAAGAAGCTATTATTTTGCCCATTTACAAAAAGTTTACCTAAAAATCATAGATCATTGTAAGGTGATTTATCATGTGTAACAGGCTATATTTTTGTAAGGAATGACTTATGTATTCGGAGTCTACACTTAGTTAAAAATCCCCCACCTCCCCCTTTTCCAGACGATTGCAGAACCTGATATATAAAAACTAAAAAGAGTTTACAATCCCTAAAAATTACAGATACTTTTAGGAATTATCTCTCTCTACATTTGTGCATTGTGCATTTCCATTTTATATGTACACTTTTTTCTTGAATCAAAACTTGAGTTTTCACTTTACCTTCATCTCGTAAAAAAAAAAAAAAAAAGATAAAAGGCAAATAGGTCTCAATAAAATGAAAATTTTATAGTTTCTATATGGCAAGAATTTAAAGCAATAAAAAAAATATAAGTAAAGAAAATTTATTCAAACGCCTCAAATAAACACAAAAGTATTGTTATCCAAGTTTGGGTAATTCCACTAGTTCAACCCTAATAGCTTGGAATTTTATAAGAAAGAGATTTTTCGACAAATATTTTAAAAAATGGTTACGCATGCTTGAAAAAAGTTAAAGATGCAAATGACCTATGGATCCAAACCTTTTAAATAGAATAACTTTAAATTCTCAAGTGAACGAGAGGTGGGATATTTACTCGAGTGAAACATGCCATTATCTTGCCCATTTACAAAAAAGTTGACCTAACAACCATAGATGATTGTAAAGTGGTTTATCATGCATAACGGGCTATATTTTTTTAAGGAATGACTTATGGATTGGGAGTCAATACTCAGTTAAAAATACCCCGCCTCCCCCTTTTCCCGACGATTGAAGAACCTGATATATAAAAACTAAAAAGAGTTTACAATCCCTAAAAATTACAAAAACTTTTTGGAATTATCTCTCTCTAAATTTGTGCATTGTGCATTTCCAATTTAAGTGTATACTTTTTTCTTAAATAGAAACATGAGTTTTCACTTTCCCTTCAACTCGTAAACAAAAAAAAGAGATAAAAGGTAAATAGATCACAACAAAATGAAAATTTTATAGTTTATGTATGGAAAGAATTTAAAGCAATAAAAAAAATGTAAGTAAAGAAAATTTATTCACAAACCACAAATGAACACAAAAGTTTTGTTATCCAAGTTTGGAAAATTGCACTAGTTCAACCCTAATAGCTCGGAATTTTATAAGGAAGAGATTTTTCTACACATGTTTTAAAAAATGGATATGCATGCTTGAAACATGTTAAAGATGAAAATGACCTATGGATCCAAACCTTTTTAAGAGAATAACATTAAAATCTCAATTGAACGTGCGGTGGGATACTTACCTGAGTCAAACAAGCCATTATTTCGCCCATTTACAAAATGCTGCCCGAACGATCATAGATGATTGTAAAGTGATTTATCATGCATAACGGGCAAAATTTTTGTAAGTAATGACTTATGGATTGGGAGTCAACACTCAGTTAATAATCCCCCGCCTCCCCCTTTTCGTGGTGATTGCAGAACCTGATAAATAAAAAAAAAGAGTTTACAATCTCTAAAAATTACAAACACTTTTAGGAATTATCTCTCTCTAAATTTGTGCATTGTGCATTTCCAATTTAGATGTATGCTTTTTTCTTAATTCAAAACTTTAGTTTTCACTTTCCCTTCATCTCGTCAACGAAAAAATGAGATTAAGGGCAAACCGATCACAACAAAATGAAAATTTTAGAGTTGATGTATGGAAATAATTTAAAGCAATAAAAAAATGAAAGTAGAGAAAATTAATTCACACACCACAATTGAACACAAAAGTTTTGTTACCCAAGTTTATGAAATTCCACTAGTTCAACCCTAATAGTTCGGAATTTTATGACAAAGAGATTTCTCTACACTTGTTTTAAAAAAAGGATATGCATGCTTGAAACATGTTAAAGATGCAAATGACCTATGGATCCAAACCTATTAAAGAGAATAACATTAAATTCTCAAGTGAACGTGCGGTGGGATATTTATCAGTGTCAAACAAGCGATTATTTTCCCCATTTACAAAAAACTGACCTAACGATCAGAGATGATTACAAAGTGATTTATGATGTGTAACAGGCTATATTTTTGTAAGGAATGACAAATGGATTGGGTGTCAACACTCAATTAAATAACCCCCGCCTCCCCCTTTTCCCGATGATTGCAGAACCTGATATATAAAACTAAAAAGTTTTATAATCCCTAAAAAGTACAAAAACTTTTTGGAATTTTTTCCCTCTACATTTGGGCATTGTGCATTTCCATTTTAGATGTTTACTTTTTTCTTAATTCAAAACAAACTCATAAACAAAAAAAAGAGATAAAAGGCTAATAGATCACAACAAATCAAAAATTTTAGTGTTTCCTTATGGAAAGAATTTAAAGTAATAAAAAAATTTAAGTAAAGAGAATTTATTCACACATCACAAATGAACACAAAAGTTTTGTTATCCAAGTTTGGGAAATTCCACTAGTTCAACCCTAAACTTAGAATTTTACAAGAAAGAGATGTTTCTACACATGTTTTAAAAAATGGATGTGCATGCTTGAAACATGTTGAAGATCCAAATGACCTATGGATCCAAACCTTTTAAAGAGATTAACATTAAATTCAAGAGTGAACATGCGGCGGGATAATTACCCGAGTTAAACAAGCCATTATTTTGGACATTTACAAAAACCTAACCTAACGATCATAGATGATTGTAAAGTGATTTATCATGCATAACGGGCTATATTTTTGTCAGGAATGACATATGGATTGGTAGCCAACACTTAGTTAAAAATCCTCCACCTCCCCATTTTCCCGACGATTGCAGAACTTGATATATAAAAACTAAAAAGAGTTTACAGTCCCAAAAAAGTACATAAACTTTTTTGAATTATCTCTCTCTAAATTTGTGCATGGTGCATTTCTATTTTAGATGTATACTTTTTTTTTAAGTCAAAATTTGAGGTTTCACTTTCCCATCATCTCGTAAACAAACAAAAGAGATAAAAGTCAAATAGATCACAACAAAATAAAAATTTTACAGTTGATGTATGGAAAGAATTAAACGCAATATACAAATGTAAGTATAGAAAATTTATTCACACACCACAAATTAACACAAAAGTTTTGTTATCCAAGTTTGCGAAATTCCACTTGTTCAACATTAATAACTCGGAATTTTATAAGAATGAGATTTTACTCCACATGTTTTAAAAAATGGATATGCATGTTTGAAACATGTTAAAGATTCAAATGACCTATGGATCCAAACTTTTTAGAGAGAATAACATTAAATTCAGAAGTGAACGTGCTGTGGTATATTTACCCAAGTCAAACAAAAAGCCACTATTTTGCCCATTTACAAAAAGATGACCAAACGATCATAGATGATTGTAAAGTGATTTATCATGGGTAACGGGCTATATTTTGGTAAGGAATGATTTATGAATTGTTAGTCTACAATTAGATAAAAATCCCCCACCCTCTCCCTTTTCCCGACGATTGCAAAACCTAATATATAAAAACTAAAAAGAGTTTACAATCCCTAAAAATTACTAACACTTTTTGGAATTATCTCCCTCTACATTTGTGCATTGTGCATTTCCATTTTAGATGTATATTTTTTTCTAAAATCAAAACTTGAGTTTTCACTTTCGTTTCTTCTTGTAAACAAAAAACAGAGAAAAAAGGAAAATAGATCACGACAAAATGAAAATTTTAGAGTTTATGTATGGAAAGAATTTAAAGAAATAAACAAATGTAAGTAAAGAAAATTTATTCACACACCACAAATGAACACAAAAGTTTTGTTATCCAAGTTTGGGAAATTCTACTAGTTCATCCCTAATTGCTCGAAATTTTATAAGATAGAGATTTTTCTATAAAACTTTTAAAAAATGGATATACATGCTTGAAACATATTAAAAATGCAAATGACCTATGGATCTAAACCTTTTAAAGAGAATAAAATTAAATTTTCAGGTGAATGTGCGGTGGGATATTTATCCGAGTCAAACAACCCATTATTTTGCCCATTTTCAAAAAACTTACCTAACGATCATAGAAGAATGCAAAGTAATTTATCATGCGTAACTGGCTATATTTTCAGAAGAAATGACTTGTGGATAAGGAGTCAACATTCAATTAAAAATCCCCCGCCTCCCCCTTTTCTCGACGATTGTAAACCTGATCAATAAACTCTAAAAAGAGTTTACCATCCCTAAAAATTATAGATAATTTTTGGAATTATCTCTCTCTTCATTTGTGCATTGTGCATTTCCATTGTAGATGTATACTTTTTTCTTTAATCAAAACTTGAGTTTTCACTTTCCCTTCATCTCTTAAACAAATAAAAGAGATAAAAGGCAAATAGATCACAACAAAATGAAAATTCTAGAGTTGATGTATGGAAAGAATTTAAAGCAATAAACAAATGTAAGTAAAGAAAATTTATTCACAGACCACAAATGAACACAAAAGTTTTGTTATCCAATTTTGGGAAATTCCACTAGTTCAACCCTAATAGCTCGAAATTTTATAAGAAAGAGATTTTTCTACATATTTTTTAAAAAATGGATATGCATGCTTGAAACATGTTAAAGATGCAAATGGCCTATGGGTCCAAACCTTTTAGAGAGAATAACATTAAATTCTCAAGTGAACGTGCGGTGGGATATTTACCAGAGTCACACAAGCTATTATTTCGCCCATTTACAAAAAGCTGACCTCACGATATAGATGATTTTAAAGTGATTTATCATGCGTAACGGCTATATTTTTGTAAGGAATTACATATGTATAGGGAGTCAACACTCAGTTACAAATCCCACACCTCCCCCTTTTCCAGACGATTGGAGAGCCTGATGTATAAAAACTAAAAAGAGTTTACAATCCCTAAAAATTAAAAACACTTTTTGGAATTATCTCTCTCTACATTTTTACAATGTGCATTTCCATTTTAGATGAATACTTTTTTCTTAAGTCAAAACTTGAGTTTTCACTTTCCCTTCATCTCATAAACAAAAAAAAGAGATAAGAGGCAAATAGATCACAACAAAATGAAAATTTTAGAGTTTATGTATGGAAAGAATTTAAAAAAATAAACAAATGTAAGTAAATAAAATTTATTCACGCACCACAAATGAACACAAAAGTTTTGTTATCCAAGCTTGGGAAATTCCACTAGTTCATCCCAAATTGCTCTAAAGTTTATAAGAAAGACATTTTTCTACAAATGTTTTAAAAAATGGATATGCATGCTTGAAACATGTTAAAGATGCAAATGATCTATGCATCCAAACCTTTTAAAGTGTATAACATTAAATTCTCAAGTGAACATGCGGTGGGATATTTACCGGAGTCAAACAAGCCATTATTTTGCCCATTTACAAAAAGTTGACCAAACGATCATAGATGATTGCAAAGTGATTTATCATGCGTAATAGGCAATTCTTTTTTAAGGAATGACTAATAGATTGGGATTCAACACTTAGTTAAATAACCCCCGCCTCCCCTTTTTCCCGATGATATCTGAACCTGATATATAAAAACTAAAAAGAGTTTACAATCTCTAAAAATTTCAGACACTTTTTGGAATTATCTCTCTCTATATTTGTGCATTGTGCAATTCCATTTTAGATGAATACTTTTTTATTAAATCAAAACATGAGTTTTCACTTTCCCTTCATCTCGTAAACAAAAAAAGAGAAAAAAAGCAAATAGATCACAACAAAATGAAAATTTTAGTGTTTATGTATGGAAAGAATTTAAAGAAAAAACAAAAGTAAGTAGAGAAAAATTATTCAAAAACCACAAATTAACACAAAAGTTTTGTTATCCAAGTTTGGGAAATTTCACTAGTTGAACCCTAATAGCTCGGTATTTTATAAGAAATAGATTTTTCTACACATGTTTTAAAAAGGGGATATGCATGCTTGAAACATGTTAAAGATGAAAATCACCTATGGATCCAAACCTTTTAAAGAGAATAACAGTAAATTATCAAGTGAACGTGTGGTGGGATATTTCCTTGAGTAAAACTAGCAATTATTTTGTCCATTTACATAAAGCAGACCTAACGATCATAGATGATTGCAAAGTGATTTATCGTGAGTAATGATATCTATTTTTTTTAACTAATGACTAATGGATTGAGAGTCAACACACAGTTAAAAAACCCCCGCCTCCCCCTTTTCCCCACGATTGCAGAACCTGATATATGAAAACTAAAAAGAGGTTACAATCCCTAAAAATTACAGAGACTTTTTGGAATTATCTCTCACTAAATTTGTGCATTGTGCATTTCCATTTTAGATGTATACTTTTTTCTTAAATCAAAACTTGTGGTTTACAACACTCAGTTAAAATTACCTCGCCTCCCCCTTTTCCCAACTATTGGAGAAGCTGATAAATAAAAACAAAAAAAGAGTTAAAAATCCCTAAAAATTATAGACACATTTTGGAATTATCTCTCTCTATATTTGTGCATTTCCAATTTTGATGTATGCTTTTTTATTAAATCAAAACTTGAGTTTTCACTTTCCCTCATCTCGTAAACAAAAAAAAAAGAGATAAAAGGCAAAAAGATCATAACAAAATGAAAATTTTAGAGTTGATGTATGGAAATAATTTGAAGCAATAAACAAATTTAAGTAAATAAAATTTATTCACACACCAAAAATGAACACAAAAGTTTTTTTATCCTAGTTTGGGAAATTCCACTAGTTCAACCCTAATAGCTTAGAATTTTATAAGAAAGAGATTTTTCTACCCATGTTTTACAAAATAGATATGCATTCTTGAAACAAGTTAAAGATGCAAATGACCTATGGATACAAACCTTTTAAATAAAATAACATTAAATTCTCAAGTGAACATGCGGTGGGATATTTACCCAAGTCAAACAAGCCATTATTTTGGCCATTTACAAAAAGCTGACCTAACGATCATAGATGATTATAAAGTGATTTATCATGTGTAACGGGCTATATTTTTGTAAGGAATGGCATATGGATTGGGAGTCAATACTGAGTTAAACATCCTCCTCCTCCCCATTTTCCCCATAATTCCAAAACCTGATAAATAAAAACTAAAAAGATTTTACAATCCCTCAAAATTATAGAGACTTTTTGGAATTATCTCTCTCTAAATTTGTGCATTGTGCATTTCCTTTTTAGATGTAAGCTTTTTTCATAAATCAAAACTTGAGTTTTCACTTTCCCCTCATCTCGTAAACAAAAAAAAAAGAGATAAAAGACAAATAGATCACAACAAAATGAAAATTTTAGAGTTGATGTATGGAAAAAATTTAAAGCAATAAACAAATGTATGTAAAGAAAATTTATTGACACACCACAAATGAACACAAAAGTTTTGTTATCCAAGTTTGGGAAATTCCACTAGTTCAACCCTAATGGCTTGGAATTTTGTAAGAAAGAGATTTTTCTACACATGTTTTAAAAAATGGATATGCATGCCTGACACATGTTAAAGTTGGAAAGAACCTATGGATCCAAACGTTTTAAGGACAATAACATTCATTCTCAAGTGAACGTGCGGTGGGATATTTACCCAAGTCAAACAAGCCATTATTTCGCCCATTTACAAAAAGTTGACCTAACGATCATAGATGATTGTAATGTGATTTAACATGCATAACGGACTATTTTTTTGAGTCAACACTCAGTTAAAAATCCACTGCCTCCCCCTTTTTCCGACCATTGCCGAACCTGATAAATAAAAACTAAAAAGAGTTTAAAATCTCTAAAAATTAGAGACACTTTTTGGAATTATCTCTCTCCACATTTTTCCATTGGGGGTATTCCATTTTAGATGTATGCTTTTTTTCTTAAATCAAAATTTGAGATTTCAATTTCCGTTCATCTCGTAAACAAAAAAAAGAGATAAAATGCAAATAGTTCACAACAATTTGAAAATTTTATAGTTGATGTATGGAAATAATTTAAAGCAATAAAAAAATGTAAGTAATAAAAATGTATTCACACACCACAAATGAACACAAAAGTTTTGTTATCCAAGTTTGGGAAATTCCACTAGTTCAACCCTGATAGCTCGGTATTTTATAAGAAAGAGATTTCCCTAGACATGTTTTAAAAAAAGGATATGCGAGCTTGACACATGTCAAAGATGTAAATGACCTATGGATCCAAACTTTTTGAAAAGAATAACGGTAAGTTCTCAAGTGAACGTGTGGTGGGATATTTACCAGAGAAACAAGCCATTATTTGGCCCATTTACAAAAAGCTGACCTAATGATCATAGATGATTGTAAAGTGATTTATCATGCATCACGGGCGATATTTTTGTAAGGAATGACTAATGGAATGGGAGTCAACACTTAGTTAAAAATCCCCCCGCCTCCCCCTTTTCCTGACGATTGCAGGACTTGATATTTAAAAACTAAAAAGAGTTTACAATCCCTAAAAAGTAGAGAACCTTTTTGGAATTATCTCTCTCTACCTTTGAACACTGTGCATTTCTATTTTAGATGTTTACTTTTTTCTCAAATTAAAACTTAGTTTTCACTTTCCCTTCATCTCGTAAACAAAAAAAAAAGAGATAAAAGGTAAATAGATCACAACAAAAGGAAAATTTTAGAGTTTCTATATCGAAAGAATTTTAAACAATAAACAAATGTGATTAAAAAAAATTTATTCACACACCATAAATGAACCCAAATTTTTTGTTATCCAAGTTTGGGAAATTCCATTAGTTCAACCCTAATAGCTCAGTATTTTAAAAGAAAGAGATTTTTCTACACAAGTTTTAAAAAATGGATATGCATGCTTTAAACATGTTAAAGATGCAAATGACCTATGGATCCAAACCTTTAAAAGAGAAGAACGTTAAACTATCAAGTGAACGTGCGGTGGGATATTTACCCGAGTCGAACAAGCCAATATTTTGTCCAATTACAAAAAGCTGACCAAACGATCGTAGATGATTCCAAAGTGATTTATCATGCATAACGGGCTATATTTTTGTAAGGAATGACTAATGGATATGGATTCAACACTCAGTTAAAAATCACCCACCTCCCCCTTTTCCCGAGGATTGCCGAACATGATATATAAAAACTAAAAAGAGTTTACAATCCCAAAAAAATTACAGACACTTTTTGGAATTATCTCTCCGTACATTAGTGCATTGTGTATTTTAATTTTAGATGAATACTTTTTTTTTAAATCAAAACTTGAGTTTTCACTTTCCCTTCATCTCGTAAACAAAAAAAAGAGATAAAAGGCAAATAGAACACAACAAAATGAAAATTTTAGAGTTTATGTATGGAAATAATTTAAAGCAATAAACAAATGTAAGTAAAGAAAATTTATTCACACACCACAAATGAACACAAAAGTTTTGTTATCCAAGTTTTGGAAATTCCACTAGTTCAACCCTAATAGCTTGAAATTTTATAAGAAAGAGATTTTTCAACACATGTTTTAAAAAATGAATATGCTTGCTTGAAACATGTTAAAGGTGCAAATGACCTATATATCCAAACCTTTTAAAGAGAATAACATTAAATTCTCAAGTAAACGTGCAGTGGGATATTTACCCGAGTCAAATAAGTCATTATTTTGCCCATTTAAAAAAAGCTAACCTAAAGTTCATAGTTGATTGCAAAGTGATTTATCATGCATAACGAGCTATATTTTTGTAAGCAATGACTAATGGATTGGGAGTCAACATTCAGCTAAAAATCCCCCACCTCCCCCTATTCCTGACGATTGTAGAACCTGATATATAAAAACTAAAAAGATTTTACAATCCCTATAAATTACAGACAGTTTTTGGAATTATCTCTCTCTACATTTGTGCATTGTGCATTTCCATTTTAGATGTAATCAAAACTTGATTTTTCACTTTCCATTCATCTCGTGAACAAATAAACAGAGATAAAAGGCAAAATGACCACAACAAAATGAAACTTTTAGATTTGATGTATGGAAAGAATTTAAAGCAATAAACGAATGTAAGTAAATAAAATTTATTCACACACCACAAATGAACACAAAAGTTTTGTTATCCAAGTTTGGGAAATTCCACTAGTTTAACCCTAATAGCTCAGAATTTTATAAGAAAGAGATTTTTCTACCCTTGTTTTAAAAAAAATGGATATGCATTCTTGAAACAAATTAAAGATGCAAATGACCTATGGATCCAAACCTTCTAAAGAGAATAACATTAAATTCTCAAGTGAACATGCGGTGGGATACTTACCCGAGTCAAACAAGCCATTATTTTGGCCATTTACAAAAAGCTGACCTAACGATCATGGATGGTTATAAAGTGATTTATCATGTGTAATGGGCTATATTTTTGTAAGGAATGGCATATGGATTGGGAGTCACTACTGAGTTAAACATCCTCCTCCTCCCCATTTTCCCCATGATTGCAGAACCTGATAAATATAAACTAAAAAGATTTTACAATCCCTAAAAATTATAGAGACTTTTTGGAATTATCTCTCTCTAAATTTGTGCATTGTGCATTTCCATTTTAGATATAAGCTTTTTTCTTAAATCAAAACTTGAGTTTTCACTTTCCCCTCATCTCGTAAACAATAGAAAGAGATAAAAGAGAAATAGATCAAAACAAAATGAAAATTTTAGAGTTGATGTATGGAAAAAATTTAAAGTAATAAACAAATGTAAGTAAAGAAAATTTATTGACACACCACAAATGAACACAAAAGTTTTCTTATCCAAATTTGGGAAATTCTACTAGTTCAACCCTAATAGCTTGGAATTTTATAAGAAAGAGATTTTTCTACACATGTTTTAAAAAATGGATATGCATGCTTGAAACATGTTAAAGATTAATTTGACCTATGGATCCAAACCTTTTAAAGAGAATAACATTAAATTCTCAAGAGAGCATGGGGTGGATGTTTACCAAAGTCAAACAAGTCATTATTTTGCCCATATACAAAAAGCAGACGTAACGATCATAGATAATTACAAAGGGATTTATCATGTGTAATGGGCTATATTTTTGTAGCGAATGACTATTGGATATGGAGTCAACACTCAGTTAAAAATCCCTTGCCTCCCCTTTTTCCCGACGATTGCCGAACCTGATATATAAAAACTAAAAAGAGTTTACAATTCCAAAAAATTACTGACACATTTTGGAATTATCTCTCTCTACATTGGTGCATTGTGAATTTCCATTTTAGATAAATAATTTTTTATTAATTCAAAACTTGAGTTTTCACTTCCCTTTCCTCTCGTAAACAAAGAAAAGAGGTAAAAGGCAAATAGATAACAAAAAAATGAAAATTTTAGAGTTGATGTATGGAAAGAATTTAAAGCAATAAACAAATATAATTAAAGAAAATTATTCACACACCACAAATGAACTCAAAAATTTTGTTATCCAAGTTTGGAAAATTTCACTAGTTCAACCCTAACAACTCAGAATTTTATAAGAAAGAGATTTTTCTACAAATGTTTTAAAAAATGGATATGCAAGCTTGAAACATGTTAAAGATGCAAATGACCTATGCATGAAAACCTTTTAAAGTGAATAACATTAAATTCTCAAGTGAACGTGCGGTGGGATATTTACCCGAGTCAAACAAGCCATTATTTTGCCCATTTTCAAAAAGCTGACCTAACGATCAAAGATGATTCGAAAGTGATTTATCATGCGTAACGGCCTATATTTTTATAAGGAATGACTAAATGATTTGGAGTCAACACTCAGTTATAAACCCCCCCACCTCCCCCTTTTCCCGACGATATCAAAACCTGATATATAAAAACTAAAAAGAGTTTGCAATCCCTAAAAATTACAAACACTTTTGGAATTATCTTTCTCTTCATTTGCGCACTGTGCATTTGAATTTTAGATGAATACTTTTTTATTAAATCAAAACTTGAGTTTTCACTTTCCCTTCTTCTCGTGAACAAAAAAATGAGATAAAAGGCAAATAGGTGACAACAAAATGAAAATTTTAGAGTTGATGTAGGGAAATAATTTAAAGCAATAAACAAATGTAAGTAAAGAAAATTTATTGACACACCACAAATGAACACAAAAGTTTTGTTATCCAAGTTTGGGAAATTCCACTAGTTCAACGTAATATCTCCATAGTTTATAAGAAAGAGATTTTTCTACCCTTGTTTTAAAAAATGGATATGCATGCCTGAAACATGTTCAAGATGCAAATGACCGATGGATCCCAACCTTTTAAAGAGAATAACATTAACTTCTAAAGTGAACATGCGGTGGGATATTTACCCGAGTCACACAAGCCATTATTTTGGCCATTTACAAAAAGCTGACCTAACGATCATTGACGATTGGAAAGTGATTTATCATGCACAACGGGCTATTTTTTTTTAAGGAATGGCATATGGATTGGGAGTCAACACTCAGTCAAAAATCCTCCGCCTCCCCATTTTCCCGACAATTGAAGAACTTGATATATAAAAAATAAAAAGAGTTTACAATCCCTAAAAATTACAGACGCCTTTTGGAATTATCTCTCTCCAAATTTGTGCATTGTGCATTTTTCATTTTAAATGTATACTTTTTTATTAAATCAAAACTTGAGGTTTCACGTTCCCTTCATCTAGTAAACAAACAAAAGAGATAAAAGCCAAATAGATCACGACAAAATGAAAATATTAGAGTTGATATATGGAAAGAATTAAAAGCAACAAACAAATGTAAGTAAAGAAAATTTATTCACACCCCACAAATTAACACAAAAGTTTTGTTATCCAAGTTTGGGAAATTCCACTTGTTCAACCCTAATAGCTCGGAATTTTATAAGAAAGAGATTTTTCTCCACATGTTTTAAAAAATGGATATGCATTCTTGAAACATGTTAAAGATGCAAATGACCAATGGATCCAAACCTTTTTGAGAGAATAACAATAAATTCTCAAGTGAATGAGCGATGGCAAATTTATCCGAGTCAAACAAGCCAATATTTTGCCCATTTACAAAAAGCTGACCTAACGATCATAGATGATTGTAAGTGATTTATCATGTGTTACGGGCTATATTTTTGTAAGGAATAACTTATTTATTTGGAGTCTACACTCATATAAAAATTCCCTGCCTCTCCCATTTCTCGACGATTGTAGAACCTGATATATAAAAACTTAAAAGAGTTTACAATCCCTAAAAATTACAAATTCTTTTTGGAATTATTGCTCTCTACATTTGTGCATTGTGCATTTCCATTTTAGATATAAAATTTTTCTTAAATCAAAACTTGAGTTTTCACTTTCCGTTCATCTCGTAAACAAAAAAAAAGAGATTAAATGCAAATAGATCAAAAAAAAATTAAGTGTTTATGTATGGAAACAATTTAAAGCAATAAATAATTGGAAGTACAAAAAATTAATTAACACACCACAAATGAACACAAAAGTTTTGTTATCCAAGTTTGGGAAATTCCACTAGTTCAACCCTTATAGCTCGGAATTTTAAAAGAAAGAGATTTTTCTACACATGTTTTAAAAAATGGATATGCATGCTAAAAACATGTTGAAGATGCAAATGACATATGGATCCAAACCTTTTAAAGAGAGTAACAATAAAATCGCAAGTGAACGTCCGGTAGTATATTTACCTGAGTCAAACAAGCCATTATTTTCCCCATATACAAAAAGCTGACCTAACGACCATAGTTGATTGTAAAGTGATTTATCATGTGTAATGGGATATATTTTTTTCAGGAATGACTTATGGATTGGGAGTCAACACTCAGTAAAACATCCCCCGCCACCCCCTTTTCCCGACCATTGCAGAACCTGATATATTAAAACTAAAGAGAGTTTACATTGCCTAAAAGTTACAGACATTTTTTGGAATTATTGCTGTCTACATTTTTGCATTGTGCATTTCCATTTTAGATGTATACTTTTTTCTTAAATCAAAACTTGAGTTTTCACTTTAGCATCATCTCGTAAACAAAAAAAAGAGATAAAAGGCAAATAGATCACAACAAAATGAAAATTTTAGAGTTTATGTATGGAAAGAATTTAAAGCAATAAACAAATATAAGTAAAGAATACTTATTCACACACCACAAATGCACACAAAATTTTTGTTATCCAAGTTTGGGAAATTCCACTAGTGCAACCCTAATAGCTTTAAATTTTATAAGAAAGAGATTTTTCTACGCATGTTTTAAAAAATGGATATACATGCTTGAAACATGTTTAAGATGCAAATGACCGATGGATCCAAACCTTTTAAAGAAAATAATATTAAATTTTCAAGTGAACGTGCAGTGGGATATTTACCCGAGTCAAACAAGCTATTATTTTGCCCATTTACAAAAAGTTGACCTAATGATCATAGAAGATTGTAAAGTGATTTATGACGCGTAACTGGCTATATTTTTGTGAGGAATGACTTATGGATTCGGAGTCAACACTTAGTTAAAAATCCCTCGCCTCCCTCTTTTCCCGACTATTGTAAACCAGATCAAGGAAAACTAAAAAGAGTTTACAATCTGTAAAAATTATAGACACTTTTTTGAATTATCACTCTCTACTTTTGTGCTTTGTTTATTTCCATTTTAGATGTAGACTTTTTTCTTAAATAAAAACTTGAGATTTCACTTTCCCTTCATCTCGTAAACAAAAAAAAAGAGATAAAACGCAAATAGATCACAACAAAATGAAAATTTTAGAGTTTATGTATGGAAAGAATTTAAAGAAATAAAAAAATGTATGTAAAAAAATTTATTCACACACCACAAATGAAAACAAAAGTTTTGTTATCCAAGTTTGGGAAATTCCATTAGTTCAACCCTAATAGCTCAGAATTTGATAAGAAAGAGATTTTTCTACACATGTTATAAAAAATGGATATGCTTGCTTGAAACATGTTAAAGATGCAAATGACCTATGGATCCAAGCCTTCTAAAGAGAATAACATTAAATTCTCAAGTGAACATCTGGTGGGATATTTACCCGTCAAAAAAGCCATTATTTCGCCCATTTACAAAAAGCTGAGCTAACGATCATAGATGATTGTGATGTGATTTATCATTCGTAATGGGCTTTATTTTTTTTAGGAATGACTTATGGATTGGAAATGAACACTCAGTTAAAAATCCCCTGCATCCCCCTTTTCCATACGATGAGCAAACTTGATAAATAAAAACTAAAAAGTCCCTAAAAATTATAGACACTTTTTATATTTATCCCTCTCTACATTTGTCCATTGTGCATTTCCATTTTAGATCTGTGCTTTTTTCTAGAATCAAAACTTAAGTTTTCACTTTCCCTTCATCTCGTAAACCAAAAAAAAAGAGATAAAAGGCAAATAGATCACAACAAAATGAAAATTTTAGAGTTGATGTATGGAAAAAATTTAAAGCAATAAACAAATGTAAGTAAAGAAAATTTATCGACACACCACAAATGAACACAAAAGTTTTGTTATCCAAGTTTGGGAAATATCACTTGTCCAACCCTAAAAGTTCAAAATTTTATAAGAAAGAGATTTTTCTACACATGTTTTAAAAAATTGATATGCATGCTTGAAACATGTTAAAGATGCAAATGACCTATGGATTCAAACCTTTAAAATAGAATAACATTAAATTCTCAAGTGAATGTGAGGTAGGATATTTACCCGAGTCAGACAAGCCATTATTTCACCCAGTAACAAAAAGCTGACCTAACAATCATGGATAATTGTAAAGTGATTTATCATGCGTAATGGGCTATATTTTTGTAAGGAATGACTTATGGATTGGGAGTCAACAGTTAGTTAAAAATCCAACGCCTCCCTCTGTTCTCGACGATTACAGAACCTCATAAATAAAAACTAAAAAGAGTTTACAATCCTTAAAAATTACAGACACTTTTTGGGATTATATCTCTCTACAATTGTGCATTGTGCATTTCCATTTTAGATGAATACTTTTTTCTTAAATCACAACTTGAGTTTTCACTTTCCCTTCATCTCGTGAAACAAAAAAAGAGATAAAAAGGCAAATAGATCACAACAAAATGAAAATTTTAGAGTTTATGTATGGAAAGAATTTAAAGCAATAAAAAAATGTAAATAAAGAAAATTAATTCACACACCATAAATGAACTCAAAAGTTTTGTTACCCAAGTTTGGGAAATTCCACTAGTTCAACCCTAATAGCTTGGAATTTTATAAGAAAGAGATTTTTCTACACATGTTTTAAAAAATGGATATGCATGCTTGAAACATTTTAAAGATGCAAATGACCTATGGATCCAAACCTTTTAAAGAGAATAACATTGAATTCTCAAGTGATCGTGCGGTGGGTTATTTACCCCAGTCAAACAAGCCATTATTTTGCCCATTTACAAAAAGCTGACTTAACGATCAGAAATAATTGTAAAGTGATTTATCATGCATAACGGGCTATATTTTCATAAGGAATGACTTATGGATTGGGAGTCAACACTCAGTTAAAAATCCCCTACCTCCCCCTTTTCCCGATGATTGCAGAACTTGTTAAATAAAAAATAAAAAGAGTTTACAATCCCTAAAAATTAGAGACACTTTTTGGAATTATCTCTCTCTACATTTGTACATTGTGCATTTCCATTTTAGAAGTATGCTTTTTTCTTAAATAAAAACTTGAGTTTTCACTTTCCCTTCATATCGTAAACATTAGATAGAGATAAAAGGCAAATAGATCACAACAAAATAAAACTTTTAGAGTTTATGGATGGAAATAATGTAAATTAATAAACAAATATTAGCAAGAAAATTTATAGACACACCACAAATGAACACAAAAGTTTTTGTTATCCAAGTTTGGGAAATTCCACTAGTTCAACCCTAATAGCTCGAAATTTATATGAAAGAAATTTTTCTACAAATGTTTTAAAAAATTGATATGTATGCTTGAAACAACTTAAAGATGCAAATGACCTATGGATCCAAACTTTTTAAAGAGAATCAAATTAAATTCTCAAGTGAACGTGTAGTGGGATATTTACCCGAGTCTAACAAGCCATTATTTTGCCCATTTAGTAAAGCTTGACCTAACGATCATAGATGATTGTAAAGTGATTTATCATGCATAACCTGCTATATTTTATGTAAGGAATGATGGATGGATTGGAAGTCAACACTCAGTTAAATATCCCCCGCCTCCCCCTTTTCTCGACGATTGAAGAACCTGATATTTAAAAAATAAAAAGAGTTTACAATCCCTAAAAATTTCAGACACTTTTTTGAATTATCTCTCTCTACATCTGTGCATTGTGCATTTCCATTTTAGATCTATACTTTTTTCTTGAATCAAAACTTGAGTTTTCACTTTCCCTTCATCTTGTAAACAAAAAAAAGCGATAAAAGGCAAATAGACCACAACAAAATGAAAATTTTAGAGTTTATGTATGGAAAGAATTTAAAGCAATAAAAAAATGTAAATAAATAAAATTTATTCACACACCACAAATGAAGAAAAAATTTTTGTTATCCAAGTTCGGAAAATTCCATTAGCTCAACCTTAGTAGCTCAGAATTTATAAGAATTAGATTTTTCTTCACATGTTTTAAAAAATCGATATGCATTCTTGAAAAATGATAAAGATGCAAACGACCTATGGATCCAAAACTTTTAAAGAGAATAAAATTAAATTCTGAAGTGAACGTGCTATGAGATATTTACCAGAGTCAAACAAGCAAATATTTTGCCCATTTACGAAAAGCTAACCTAAAGATCTTAGACGATTTCAAAGTGATTTATCATGGGTAACGGGCTATATTTTTTTAAGGAATGACTAATGGAATTGGAGTCAACATTCAGTTAAAATCCCCAGCCTCCCTCTTTTCTCGTCGATTGCATAACCTGATATATAAAAACTAAAAAGAGTTTACAATCCCTAAAAATTACAGACACTTTTTGGAATTATCTCTCTCTACATTTTTACATTGTGCATTTCCATTTTAGATCTATTATTTTTTCTTAAATCAAAATTTGACTTTTCACATTCCCTTCACCTCATAAACATTAAAAAGATATAAAAGGCAAATAGATCACAACAAAATGAAAATTTTAGAGTTGATGCATGGAAAGAATTTAAATCAATAAATAAATGTAAGTAATGACAATTTATTCACACACACACTACAAATGAACAAAAAAGTTTTGTTATCCAAGTTTGGGAAATTCAACTAGTTCAACTATAATTGCTCGAAATTTTATAGGAAAGAGACTTTTCTACACATCTTTTAAAAAATGGATATGGATTCTTGAAACATGTTAAAAATAAAAATGACCTATGGATCCAAACCTTTGAAAGAGAATAACATTCAATTTTCAAGGGAACGTGCGGTAGGATATTTACCCGAGTCAAACAAGCCATTACTTTGGCCATTTACAAAAAGCTGACCTAACGATCATAGATGATTGTAAAGTGATTTATCATGTGTAACGGGCTATATTTTTTTAAGGAATGACTTAAGGCTTGGGAGTCAACACTCAGTATCCTCCGCCTCCCCCTTTTCCCAACGATTGCAAAACCTGATATATATAAAAACTAAAACGAGTTTACAATCCCTAAAAATTATAGACACTTTTTGGAATTATCTCTCTACATTTGTGCATTGTGCATTTCCATTTTAGATGTAAACTTTTTTCTTAAATCAAAACTTGAGTTTTCACTTTCCGTTCATCACGTAAACAAAAAAAAGAGATAAAAGGTAAATAGATCACAAAAAAATGAAAATTTTAGTGTTTATGTATGGAAATAATTTCAAGCAATAAAAAAATGTAAGTGAAGAAGATTAATTAACACACCACAAATGAACACAAAAATTTTGTTATCCAAGTTCGAAAAATTCCACTAGTTCAACCCTTATAGGTCGGAATTTTAAAAGGAAGATTTTTGTACACATGTTTTAAAAAATAGATATGCATGCTTTAAACATGTTAAAGATGCAAATGACATATGCATCCAAACTTTTTAAAGAGAATAACATTAAATTCTCAAGTGAACGTTCGGTGGGATATTTACTCGACTCAAACAAGCCATTATTTTTGCCATTTACAAAAAGTTGACCTAACGATCATAGATGATTGTAAAGTGATTTATCATGCGTAACGGGCTATATTTTTTTAAGGAATGAGTTATGGATTGGGAGTCCACACTTAGTTGAAAATCCATCGCCTCCCCCTTTTCCCAGCGATTGCAGAACCTAATATATAAAAACTAAAAAGTGTTCACAATCCCTAAAAATAAAAACACTTTTTCGTATTATCTCTCTCTAAATTTGTGCATTGTGCATTTCCATTTTAGATGTATACTTTTTTCTCAAATTAAAACTTCAGGTTTCACTTTATCTTCATCTTGTAAACAAAAAAAGAGATAAAAGGCAAAATAGATCACAACAAAATGAATATTTTAGAGTTGATGCATGGAAAGAATTTAAACTAATAAACAAATGTAAATAAATAAAATTTATTCACACACGACAAATGAACACAAAAAATTTGTTATCCAAGTTCGGGAATTTCCACTAGTTCAACCCTAATAGCTCTGAATTTTGTAAGAAAGAGATTTTTCTACACATGTTTTAAAAAATGGAAATGCGTGCTTGAACCATGTTAAAGATGCAAATGACTTATTGATTGAAACCTTTTAAAGAGAATAACATTAAATTCTCAAGTGAATGTGCGGTGGGATATTTACCCAAGTCAAACAGGCCATTATTTTGCCCATTTTCAAAAAGGTGACCTAACGATCATAGATTATTGTTAAGTGATTTATCATGCGTAACAGGCTATATTTTTTTAAGGAATGACTTATGGATTGGGAGTCAACACTCAGTTAAAAATCCCCCGCCTCCCCCTTTTCCCGACGATTCGAGAAGCTGATAAATAAAAACTAAAAAGAGTTTACAATCCCTAAAAATTACCGAAACTATTTGAAATTATCTCTCTCTACATTTGTGCATTGTCCATTTCCATTTTAGATGTATGCTTTTTTCTTACATCAAAGCTTGATGTTTCACTTTCCCTTCATCTCGTAAACAAAAAAAAAAGAGATAAAAGGCAAATAGATCACAACAAAATGAAAATTTTAGAGTTGATTTATGGAAAGAATTTAAAGCAATAAACAAATGTAAGTAAAAAAAATTTATTCACACACCACAAATGAACAAAAAATCTTTGTTATCCAAGTTTGGGAAATTCCACTAGTTCAACCCCATTAGTGCGAAATTATAAGGAAGAGATTTTTCTACACAAGTTTTAAAAAAATGGATATGCATACTTTAAACATGTTAAAGATGTAAATGACCTATGGATCCAACCCTTTTAAAGAGAATAACATTAAATTCTCAAGTGAACGTGCGTTGGGATATTTCCCCGAGTCAAACAAGCCATTATTTCGGCCATTTACAAAAAGCTGACCTAACGATCATAGATGATTGTAAAGTGATTTATAATGTGTAACTTGCTATATTTTTTTAAGGAATGATTTATTGATTGGGAGTCAACACTCAGTTAAAAATCCCCCGCCTCCCCCTTTTACCGACGATTGTAGAACCTAATAAATAAAAACTAAAAAGAGTTTAAAATCTCTAAAAATTACTAAAATTTTTTTGAATTATCTCTCTCTACATTTGTGCATTATGCATTTCCATTTTAGATGTATGCTTTTTTCTTAAATCAAAAATTGAGTTTTCACTTTCCCATCATCTTGTAAATAAAAAAAAAAGAGACTGAAGGCAAATAGATCACAACAAAATGAAAATTTCAGAGTTGATGTACGGAAAGAATTTAAAATAATAAACAAATGTCAGTAAAGAAAATTTATTCACACACCACAAATGAACACAAAAGTTTTGTTATCCAAGTTTGGGAAATTCCATTAGTGACCTTTGGATCCAAACCTTTTGAAGAGAATAGCATTAAATTCTTAAGTGAACGTGCGATGGGATATTTACCCGAGTCAAACAAGCCATTATTTCGCCCTTTTACAAAAAGCTGACCTAACGATCACTAATGATTGTAAAGTCATTTATCTTTTGTAACGGCTTAATTTTTGTCAGGAATGACTTATGGATTGGGAGTTAACACTCAGTTAAAAATCCCTTGCCTCCCCCTTTTCCCAACGATTGTAGAACGTGATAAATAAAAACTGAAAAGAGTTTACAATCCCTAAAAATTACAGACACTTTTTAAAATTATCTCTCTCTACATTTGTGCACTGTGCATTTCCATTTTAGATGCATGTTTTTTTCTTAAATACAAACATGAGTTTTCACTTTCCTTTAATCTCGTAAACCAAAAAAAGAGGTAAAAGGCAAATAGATCACAACAAAATTAAAATTTTAGAGTTGATGTATGGAAAAAATTTAAAGCAATCAACAAATGTAAGTAAATAAAATTTATTCACACACCACAAATGAATACAAAAGTTTTGTTATCCAAGAATGGGAAATCCACTAGTTCAACCCTAATAACTCTGAATTTTATTAGAAAGAGATTTTTCTACACATGTTTTGAAAAATGGATAAGCTTGCTTGAAACATGTTAAAATATGCAAATGACCTATGGATCGAAACCTTTCCAAGAAAATTCTCAAGTGAACGAGCAGTGAGATATTTACCCGAGTCAAAGAAGCCATTATTTCGCCCATTTACAAAAAGCTGACCTAACGATCATAGATGATTGTAAAGTGATTTATCTTGCGTAACGGGCTTTATTTTTGTAAGGAATGACTTATTGATTGAGAGTCAACACTTAGTTAAAAATCCCCCGCCTCCCCCTTTTCCCGACGATTGCAGAACCTGATAAATAAAAACTAAAAAGAGTTTACAATCCCTAAAATTTATAGACACTTTTGAGAATTATATCTCTCTACATTTTTGCATTGTACATTTCCATTTTAGATGTATGTTTTTTTTTAAATAAAAACTTGAGTTTTCACTTTCCCTATATCTCGTAAACAAAAAACAAAGAGGTAAAAGGCAAATAGATCACAACAAAATGAAAATTTTAGAGTTAATGTATGAAAATAATTTAAAGAAATCAACAAATTTAAGTAAAGAAAATTTATTCACACACCACAAATGAACACAAATTTTTTGTTATCCGAGTATGGGAAATCCACTAGTTCAACCCTAATAACTCTGAATTTTATTAGCAAGAGATTTTTCTACACATGTTTTGAAAAATGGATAAGCATGCTTGAAACATGTTAAAAGATGCAAATGACCTATGGATCAAAACCTTTTCAAGAGAATAACATTAAATTCTCAAGTGAACATGCGGTGGGAAATTTACCCGAGTCAAACAAGGCAATATTTCGTCCATTTACAAAATGCTGACCTAATGATCATAGATGATTGTAAAGTGATTTATCTTGCCTAACGGGCTTTATTTTGTAGGGAATGACTTACGAATTGGGAGTCAACACTCAATTAAAAATCCCCCGCTTCCCCTTTTTCCCGACGATTGCAGAACTGATAAATAAAAACTAAAAAGAGTTTACAATTCCTAAAAATTACAGAAACTTTTTAAAATTATCTCTCTACATTTTTCCATTGTGAATTTCCATTTTTGAAGTATTTTTTTTCTTAAATATAAACTTGAATTTTAACTTTCCCTACATCTCGTAAACAAAAAAAAGAGGTAAAAGGCAAATAGATCACAACAAAATGAAAATTTTATAATTAATGAATGGAAATAATTTAAAGCAATAAACAAATGTAAGTAAATAAAATTTATTCACACACCACAAATGAACACAAAATTTTTGTTTTCCAAGTTTTGGAAATTCCACTAGTTCAACTTTAATAACTCCGAATTTTATATGAAAGAGATTTTGCGACACATGTTTTAAAAAATGGATAAACATGCTTGAAACATGTTAAAGTTTCAAATGACCTATGGATCCAAATCTTTTAAAGAGAATAACATTAAATTCTCAAGTGAACTTGCGGTGGGATATTTACCTAAGTTAAAGAAGCCATTATTTCGCCCATTTACAAAAAGCTGATCGTTATGATTGTAAAGTGATTTATCATGCGTAATGGGTTTATTTCTCTAAGGAATGACTTATGGATTGGGAGTCAACTCTCTATTAAAAATCTCCCACCTCCCCCTTTTCCTGATGATTGCAGAACCTAATAAATAAAATCTTAGAAGAGTTTAAAATTCCTAAAAATCACAGAGACTTTTTGGAATTATCTCTCTCTACATTTGTACATTGTGCATTTCCATTTTAGATGTATGGCTTTTTCTTTAATCAAAACTTGAGTCTTCACTTTCCCTTCATCTCGTAAACAAAAAAAAAAGATAGAAGACAAATAGATCTCAACAAAATGAAAATTTTAGAGTTTATGTATGGAAAGAATTTAAAGCAATAAATAAATGTAAGTAAAGAAAATTTAATTTCACACCACAAATGAACACGCAAGTTTTGTTATCCTAGTTTGGGAAGTTCCACTAGTTCAACCCCAATAGCTCGGAGTTTTATTAGAAAGAGAATTTTGTACACTTGTTTTAAAAAATGGATAGGCATACTTGAAACATGTTAAAGATACAAATGACCTATGGATCCAAACCTTTTAAAGTGAATAACATTAAATTCCAAAGTGAACGTGCGGTGGGATATTTACCAAAATCAGACAAGCCATTATTTTGCCCAATTACAAAAAGTTGACGTAACGATCATAGATGATTGTAAAGTGATTTATCATGTGTAACAGGCTATTTGATCGTAGGGAATGACTTATGGATAGGGAGTCAACTCTCAGTTAAAAATCCCCCGACTCCTCCTTTTCTCGACAATTGCAGAACCTCATATATAAAAACTAAAAAGAGTTTACTATCAATAAAAATTACAGAGACTTTTTTGAATTATCACTCTCTACTTTATTGCATTGTACATTTCCATTTTCGATGTATGCTTTTTTCTTAAATCAAAACTCGAGTTTTCACTGTCCCTTCATCTCGTAAACAAAAAAAAGAGGTAAAAGGCAAATAGATCACAACAAAATGAAAATTTTAGAGTTTATGTATGGAAAGAATTTAAATCAATAAATAAATGGAAATAGGAAAATTTATAGACACACCACAAATGAACACAAAAGTTTTGTGATCCAAGTTTGGGAAATTCCACTAGTTCAACTCTAATAGCTCAGAATTTTATAAGAAAGATATTTTCTACAAATGTTTCAAAAAATGGATATGCATACTTGAAACATGTTAAAGATACAAATGACCTAACGATCATAGATGATTGTAACGTGATTTATCAAGTTAAACGGGCTATATTTTTGTAAGGAATGACTTATGGATTGGTAGTCAACACTTTGTTAAAAATCCCCCGCCTCCCCCTTTTCCCGACAATTGAAGAACAAGATATTTAAAAACTAGAAAGAGTTTAAATTCCCTACAAATTACAGACACATTTTGGAATTATCTCTCTCTACATTTGTGCATTGTCCATTTCCATTTTAGATGTATGCTTTTTTCTTAAATCAAAACATGAGTTTTCACTTTCCGTTCATCTCGTAAAATAAAAAAAAGAGGTAAAAGGCAAATAGATCACAACGAAATGAAAATTTTAGAGTTGATATATGGAAAGAATTTAAAGCTATAAACAAATGTAAGTAAAGAAAATTTATTCACACACCGCAAATGAATACAAAAGTTTTGTTATCTAAGCTTTGGAAATACCACTAGTTAAACCCTAGTAACTCTGAATTTTATATGAAAGAGACTTTTCTACACATGTTTTAAAAAATGGATAAGCATATTTGAAACATGTTAAAGATGCAAATGACTTATGGATCCAAACTTTTGAAAGAGAATAGCATTAAATTCTCAAGTGAACGTGCGGTGGGATATTTACCCGAGTCAAAGAAGCAAATATTTCGTCCATTTACAAAAAGCTGACCTAACGATCATAGATTATTGTAAAGTAATTTATAATGCGTAACGACCTTTATTTTTGTAAGGAATGACTTAAGGGGTCAACACTCTGTTAAAAATCTCCTGCCTCCCCCTTATCCCGACGATAGCAGAGCCTTAAAAATGAAATCTAAAAAGAGTTTACAATCCCTAAAAATTATAGAGACTTTTGGAATTATCTCTCTCTAAATTTTTGCATTGTGCATTTTCATTTTAAATGTATGCTTTTTTCTTAAATCAAAACATGAGTTTCCACTTTCCCTTCATCTCGTCAATAAAAATATGAGATAAAAGGCAAATAGATCACAACAAAATGAAAATTTTAGAGTTGATGTATGGAAAGAATTTAAAGCAATAAACTAATGTAAGTAAAGAAAATTTATTCACACACCACAAATGAAAACAAAAGTTTTGTTATCCAAGTTTGGGAAATTCCCTTAGTTCAACCCTAATAGCTCGGAATTTTATAAGAAAGAGATTTTTCGTCACATGTTTTAAAAAATGGATATGCATGCTTGAAACATGTTAAAGCTGAAAATGACCTACGGATCCAAACATTTTAATGAGAATAACATTAAATTTGAAAGTGAACGTACGGTGGGATATTTACTAGAGTCAGAGAACCCATTATTTTGCCCAATAACAAAAAGTTGAACTAACGATCATAGAGGATTGTAAAGTGATTTTTCATGCATAACGGGCTTTATTTTCGTAAGGAATGACTTATGGATTGGAATTCAACACTCAGTTAAAAATCCCCCGCCTCCCCTTTTCCCAACAATTGTAGAACCTCGTATATAAAAACTAAAAAGAGTTTACTATCCCTAAAAATTATAGAGACTTTTTGGAATTATCTCTCTCTACATTTGTGCATTGTGCATTTCCATTTTTGATGTATGCTTTTTTCTTAAATCAAAACTTCAGTTTTCATTTTCCCTTCATCTCGTAAACAAAAAAAAGAGATAAAAGGCAAATAAACAACAACAAAATGAAAATTTTAGAGTTTATGTATGGAAAGAATTTAAAACAATAAATAAATCTAAGTAAAGAAAATTTATTCACACACCACAAATGAACACAACAGTTTTGTTATCCAAGTTTGGGAAATTCCTCTTGTTCAACCCTAATAACTCTAAATTTTATTAGAAAATGATTTTTCTACAAATTTTTTAAAAAATGGATAAAAATGCTTGAAACATGTTAAAAGATGCAAATGACCTATGGATCAAAGCCATTTAAAGAGAATAGCATTAAATTCTCAAGTGAACGTGCGATGGGATATTTACCTGAGTCAACCAAGCCATTTCGCCCATTTACAAAAAGCTGACCTAATGATAATAGATGATTGTAAAGTGATTTATCTTGTGCAACGGGCTTTAATTTTTTTAAGGAATGACTTATGGATTGGGTGTCAACACTCAGTTAAAAATCTCTCGCCTCCCCCTTTTCATGACGATTGCAGAACCTATAAATAAAAACTAAAAAGAGTTTATAATCCCTAAAAATTACAGACACTTTTTAAAATTATCTCTCTCTACATTTGTGCATTGTGATATCCATTTTATATGTATGTTTTTTTCTAAATAAAAAGATGAGTTTTCACTTTCCCTTCATCTCGTAAACAAAAAAAAGAGGTAAAAGGCAAACAGATCCCCACAAAATGAAAATTTTAGAGTTGATGTATGGAAATAATTTAAAGCAATAAACAAATGGAAGCAAAGAAAATTTATTCACACACTTCAAATGAACACAAAAACTTTGTTATCCAAGTTTGGGAAATTCCAGAAGTTCAACCCTAGTAGTTCGGAATTTTTTAAGGAAGAGATTTTTCTACACTAGTTATAAAAAATGGATATGCATACTTTAAACATGTTAAAGATGTAAATGACCTATGGATCCAAACCTTTTAAAGAGAATAACATTAAATTCTCAAGTGAGCGCGTGATGGGATATTTACCCAAGTCAAACAACCCATTATTTCGCCCATTTACAAAAAGTAGACCTAACGATCATAGAGGATTGTAAAGTGATTTATAAGGCATAACGAGCTATATTTTTGTAAGGAATTGTTTATGGATTGGGAGTCAACACTCAGTTAAAAATCCCCCGCCTCCCCCTTTTGCCGAAGATTGCAAAATCTCATAAATAAAAACTAAAAAGAGTTTAAAATCTTTAAAAATTAGTGACATTTTTTTTAAATTATCTCTCTCTAAATTTGTGCATTGTCCTTTTCCATTTTAGATGTATGCTTTTTTCTTAAATCAAGACATGAGTTTTCACTTTCCCTTCATCACGTAAATAAAAAAATGAGATACAAGGAAAATAGATCAAAACAAAATGAAAATTTTAGAGATGATGTATGGAAAGAATTTAAAGCAATAAACAAAATGTAAGTAAAGCAAATTTATTCACACACGACAAATGAACACAAAAGTTTTGTTATCCAAGTTTGGGAAATTCCACTAGTTCAACCCTAATAGCTCGAAATTTAATAAGAAAGAGATTTTTCTACACATGTTTTAAAAAATAGCTTTACATGCTTGAAAAAAGTTAAAGATACAAATGACCTATGGATCCAAACCTTTTCAAGAAAATAACATTAAATTCTCAAGAGAACGTACGGTGGAATATTTACCCGAGTCAAACAAGCCATTATGTCGCCCATTTACAAAAAGCTGACCTAGCGATCATAAATGATTCTAAAGTGATTTATCTTGCGTAACGGCCTTATTTTTGTAAGGAATGACTTATGGATTGGGAGTCAACACTCAGTTAAAAATCCCCCGCCTCCCCCTTTACACGACTATTGCAGAACCTGATAAATAAAAACCAAAAAGAGTTTACAGACACTTTTTGAAATTATCTCTCTCTACATTTGTGCATTGTGCATTTCAATTTTAGATGTAATTTTTTTTCTTAAATAAAAACTTGAGTTTTCACTTGCCCTTCATCTCGTAAAATAAAAAAAGAGGTAAAAGGCAAATAGATCACAATGAAATGAAAATTTTAGAGTTGATATATGGAAAGAATTTTTATCAATAAACAAATGTAAGTAAGAAAATTTATAGACACACCACAAATGAACACAAAAGTTTTTTTAGCCAAGTTTGGGAAATTCCACTAGTTCAACCCTAATAGCTCAAAATTTTATAAGAAAGAGATTTTTCTGCACATGTTTTAAAAAATGGATATACAAGCTTGAAACAAGTTAAAGATGCAAATGACCTATGGATCCGAACCTTTTATAGAAAATAACATTAAATTTTCAAGTGAACGTACATATCATAGCAGATGGCTAAGTGATTTATTTACCCGTGTCAAACAACCATTATTTTGCCCATTTAGAAAAAGCTGGCATACATATCATAGCAGATGGCAAAGTGATTTATCATGTGTAGCAGGCTATATTTTTATGAGGAATGACTTATAGATTAGGAGTCAACACTCAGTTAAAAATCCCCGCCTCCCCCTTTTCCCGACGATTGTAAACCAGATCAATCAAAACTAAAAAGTGTTTACAATCCCTAACAATTACAGACACTTTTTCAAAATATCTCTCTCTACTTTTGTGCATTGTGCATTTCCATTTTAGATGTACACTTATTTCTTAAATAAAAACTTGAGTTTTCACTTTCCCTTCGTCTTGTAAACAAAAAAAAGAGATAAAAGGCAAATAGACCATAACAAAATGAAAATTTTAGAGTTCATGCATGGAAAGAATTTAAAGAAATATAAAATGTAAGTAAAGGAAATTTATTCACACACTACAAATGAACACAAAAGTTTTGTTATCCAAGTTTGGGAAATTCCACTAGTTCAACCCTAATAACTCTGAATTTTATAAAAAAAGGATTTTTCTACACATGTTTTAAAAAATGGATATACATGCTTGAAACAATGTAAAAGGTGCAAATGACCTATGGATCCCAACCTTTTTAAGAGAATAGCAGTAAATTCTCAAGTGAAAGTTCGGAGGGATATTTACCCAAGTCAAACAAGTCATTATTTCGCCCATTTACAAAAAGCTGACCTAACGATCACAGGTGATTGTAAAGTGATTTATCTTGTGTAACGGGCTTTATTTTTTTAAGAAATGATTTATGGATTGGGATTCAACACTTCGTTAAAAATCCCCCGCCTCCCCCTTTTCTCAACGATTGCAAAACCTGATAAATAAAAACTAAAAAGAGTTTACAATCCCTAAAAATTACAGACACTTTTTAAAATTATCTCTCTCTACATTTGTACGATGTGCATTTCCATTTTAGTTGTATATTTTTTTCTTAAATAAAAACTTGAGTTTTCACTTTCTCTTCATCTCGTAAACAAAAAAAAGAGGTAAAAGGCAAATAGATCGCAACAATATGAAAATTTTAGAGTTGATGAATGGAAATAATTTAAAGCAATCAACAATTGTAAGTAAATAAAATTTATTCACAAACCACAAATGAACACAAAAGTTTTGTTATCCGAGTATGGGAAATCCACTAGTTCAACCCTAATAACTCTGAATTTTATAAGAAAGAGATTTTTCTACACATGTTATGAAAAATGGACAAGCATGTTTGCAACATGTTAAAATATGCAAATGACCTATGGATCGAAACCTTTTCAAGAAAATAACCTTAAATTCTCAAGTGAATGTGCGGTGGGATATTTACCCAAGTCAAACAAGCAATTATTTCGCCCATTGACAAAAAGCTGACCTAACGATCATAGATGATTGTAAAGTGATTTATCTTGCATAACGGGCTTTATTTTTTTAAGAAATGACTAATGGATTGGGAGTCAACACTCAGTTAAAAACTCCCCGCCTCCCCCTTTTCCCGACTATTGCAGAACTTGATAAATAAAAACTAAAAAGAGTTTACAATCCCTAAAAATTGCAGACACTTTTTAAAATTATCTCTCTCTACATTGTGCATTGTGCATTTCCATTTTTTATGTAAGTTTTTTTCTTAAATAAAAAATTGAGTTTTCACTTTCCCTACATTTCGTGAAAAAAAAAAGATGTAAAAGGCAAATAGATCACAAAAAAATAGAAATTTTAAATTTGATGTATGGAAATAATTTAAAGCAATAAAAAAATGTAATTAAAGAAAATTTATTCACACACCACAAATGAGCACAAAATTTTTTTTATCCAAGTTTGGGAAATTCCACTAGTTGAACCCTAATAACTCTGAATTTTATATGAAAGAGATTTTTGAACACATGCTTTAAAAAATGGAAAACCATGCTTGAAATATGTTAAAGTTTCAAATGACCTATGGATCCAAACCTTTTAAAGAGAATAGCATTAAATTCTCAAGTGAACGTGCGGTGGGATAATTACCCGAGTTAAAGAAGCCATTATTTTACCTATTTACAAAAAGCTAACCTAACGATCATAGATGATTGTAAAATGATTTATCATGCGTAATGGGCTTTATTTTTCTAAGGAATGACTTATGGATTTGGAGTCAACTCTCTGTTAAAAATCTGCCGCCTCCCCCTTTTCCCAATAATTGCAGAACCAGAAAAATAAAATCATAAAAGAGTTTATAATCCCTAAAAATCATAGAGAATTTTTGGAATTATCTCTCTCTACATTTGTACATTGTGCATTTCCATTCTAGATGTATGGCTTTTTCTAAAATAAAATTTTGATTTTTCACTTTCCCTTCATCTCGAAAACAAAAAACAAAAGATAAAAGGCAAATAGATCTCAACAAAATGAAAATTTTAGAGTTTATGTACGGAAAGAATTTAAAGCAATAAATAAATATAAGTAAAGAAAATTTATTTTCACACCACAAATGAACACGAAAGTTTTGTTATCCATGTTTGGGAAATTCAACTTGTTCAACCCTAATAGCTTGAAGTTTTATAAGAAAGAGATTTATCTACACATGTTTTAAAAAATGGATATGCATGCTTGAAACATGTTAAAGATGCAAATGACCTATGGATCCAAACCTTTTAAAGAGAATAACATTAAATTCCAACGTGAACGTGCGGTGAGATATGTACCAGAATCAGACAAGCCATTATTTTGCCAATTACAAAAAGTAGACCTAACGATCGTAGATGATTGTAAAGTGATTTATCATGCGTAACAGGCTATATTTTCGTAAGGAAAGACTTATGGATTGGGAGTCTACCCTCAGTTAAAAATCCCCTGTTTCCCCCTTTCCTGAGAATTGACGAACCATATATACAAAAACTAAAAAGAGTTTACAATCTCTAAAAATTACAGAGACTATTGTGAATTATCGCTCTCTACATTTTTGCATTGTGCATTTCCATTTTCGATGTATGCTTTTTTCTTAAATCAAAACTTGAGTTTTCACTTTCCCTTCATCTTGTAAACAAAAAAAAGAGGTAAAAGGCAAATAGACACACCACAAATGAACACAAAAGTTTTGTTATCCAAGTTTGGGAAATTCCACTAGTTCAACCCTAATAGCTCGGAATTGTATAAGAAAGAGATTTTTCTAAAAATGTTTTTAAAAATATATATGTATGCTTGAAACATGTTAAAGATACAAATGACCTATGGATCCAAACCTTTTAAAGAGAATAACATTAAATTCTCAAGTGAATGTGGGGTGGGATATTTTCCCTAGTCAAACAAGACATTATTTTGGCCATTTACAAAAAGTTGACCTAACGATCATAGATGATTGTAAAGTGATTTATCATGTGTAAAGGGCTATATTTTTGTAAGGAATGACTTATGGATTGGGAGTCAATACTTTGTTAAAAATCCCCCGCCTCCCCCTTTTCCCGACAATTGAAGAACCAGATATTTAAAAACTAAAAAGAGTTTACATTCCCTATAAATTATAGACACTTTTTGGAATTATCTCTCTCTACATTTGTGCATTGTGCATTTCCATTTTAAATGTATACTTTTTTCTTAAATCAAAACTGTACTTTTCACATTCCCTTCATCTCGTAAACAAAAAAAAAGAGATAAAAGGCAAATAGCTCACAACAAAATAAAAATTTTAGAGTTGATATATGGAAATAATTTAAAGGAATAAACAAATGTAAGCAAAGAAAATTTATTCATACACCACAAATGAACACTAAAACTTTGTTTTCCAAGTTTGGGAAATTCCACAAGTTCAACCCTAATAGTTCGGAATTTTTTAAGAAAGAGATTTTTCTTCACAAGTTTTAAAAAATGGATATGCATGCTTTAAACATGGTAAAGATGTAAATGACATATGTATCCAAACCTTTTAAAGAGTATAACATTAAATTCTCATGTGAACGTGCGGGTGGATATTTACCCGTGTCAAACAAGCCATTATTTTGCCCATTTACAAAAAGCTGACCAAACGATTATAGATGATTGTAAAGTAATTTATAAGGCGTAATGGGCTTTATTTTTGTAAGGAATGATTTATGCATTGGGAGTCAACATTGAGTTAAAATTCCCCTGCCTCCCCCTTTTGCCGAAGATTGTAGAACCTCATAAATAAAAACTTAAAAGAGTTTACAATATCTAAAAATTACTGACACTTTTTTGAATTATCTCTCTCTACATTTGTGCATTGTCCATTTACATTCTAGATGTATGCTATTTTCTTAAATCAAAACATGAGTTTTCACTTTCCCTTTATCTCGTAAATAAAAAAAAGAGATACAAGGAAAATAGATCACAACAAAATGAAAATTCTAGAGTTGATGTATGGAAAGAATTTAACGCAATAAAATATTTTAAGTAAGGAAAATTTATTCACACACGACAAATGAACACAAAAGTTTTGTTATCCAAGTTCGGGAAATTCCACTAGTTCAACCCTAATAGCTCGAAATTTAATAAGAAAGAGATTTTTCTACACATATTTTAAAAAATGGATATACATGCTTGAAACAAGTTAAAGATGCAAATGACCTATGGATCCAAACCTTTTAAAGAAAATAACATTAAATTCTCAAGAGAACGTGCGGTGGGATATTTACTCGAGTCAAACAAGCCATTATTTCGCCCATTTACAAAAAGCTGACCTAACGATCATAGATGATTATAAAGTTATTTATCTTCCATACCAGGCTTTATTTTCTTAAGGAATGAGTTATGGATTGGGAGTCAACACTGAGTTAAAAATCCTTTGCCTACCCCTTTTCATGACGATTGCAAAACCTGATAAATAAAAGCTAAAAAGAGTTAACAATTCCTAAAAATTACAGACACTTTTTGAAATTATCTCTCTCTACATTTGTGCATTGTGCATTTCCATTTTAGATGTAAGTTTTTTTCTTAAATAAAAACTTGAGTTTTCACTTTCCCTTCATCTCGTAAAATAAAAAATGAGGTAAAAGGCAAATAGATCACAACGAAATGAAAATTTTAGAGTTGATATATGGAAAGAATTTAAAGCAATAAACAATTGTAATTAAAGAAAATTTATTCACACACCACAAATGAAGACAAAAGTTTTGTTATCCAAGTTTGGGAAATACCACTTGTTCAACCCTAATAACTCTGAATTTTATATGAAAGAGACTTTTCTCACATGTTTGAAAAAATGGACAAGCATGTTTGAAACATGTTAAAGATGCAAATGGATTATGGATCCAAACCTTTGAAAGAGAATAGTTTTAAATTCTCAAGTGAACGTGCGGTGGGATATTTACCCGAGTCAAAGAAGCAAATATTCCGTCCATTAACAAAAAGCTGACCTAACAATCATAGATTATTGTAAAAAAATTTATAATGCGTAACGGCCTTTATTTTTGTAAGGAATGACTTAAGGGGTCAATACTCTGTTAAAAATCTCATACCTCCCCCTTATCCCGACGATTGCAGAGCCTTAAAAATGAAATCTAAAAAGGGCTTACAATCCCTAAAAATTACAGAGACTTTTGGAATTATCTCTCTCTAAATTTTTGCATTGTGCATTTCCATTGTAGATGTATGCTTTTTTCTTAAATCAAAACTTGAGTTTTCACTTTCCCTTCATCTCCTAAACAAAAAAAGAGATAAAAGGAAAATAGATCACAAAAAAATGAAAATTTTAGAGTTGATGTATGGAAAGAATTTAAAGCAATAAACTAATGTAAGTACAGAAAATTTATTCACACACCACAAATGAACACAAAAGTTTTGTTATCCAAGTTTGGGAAATTCCCCTTGTTCAACCCGAATAGCTCGGAATTTTATAAGAAAGAGATTTTTCTTCACATGTTTTAAAAAATGGATATGCATGCTTGAAACATGTTAAAGCTGAAAATGACCTATGGATCCAAACATTTTAATGAGAATAACATTAAATTCGAAAGTGAACGTGCGGTGGGATATTTACCAGAGTCAGAGAACCAATTATTTTGCCCAGTTACAAAAAGTTGAACTAACGATCATAGATGATTGTAAAGAGATTTATCATGCGTAACGGGCTATATTTTCGTAAGGAATGACTTATGGATTGGGAGTCAACACTCAGTTAAAAATCCCCCACCTCCCCTTTTTCCCAACAATTGCAGAACCTCGTCTATAAAAACTAAAAAGAGTTTACTATCCCTTAAAATTACAGAGACTTTTTGGAATTATCACTCTCTACATTTGTGCATTGTGCATTTCCATTTTAGATGTATGTTTTTTTCTTAAATCAAAACTTCAGTTTTCATTTTCCCTTCATCTCGTAAACAAAAAAAAGAGGTAAAACACAAATAGACCACAAGAAAAGTAAAATTTTAGAGTTTATGTATGGAAATAATTTAAATAAATGAACAAATGTAAGTAAGAAAATTTATAGACACACCACAAATGAACACAAAAGTGTTTTTACCCAAGTTTGGGAAATTCCACTAGTTCAACCCGAAAAGCTCAGAATTTTATAAGAAAGAGATTTTTCTATAAATGTTTTAAAAAATGGATATGCATGCTTGAAACTTGTTAAAAATGCAAATGACCTATGGATCCAAACCTTTTAAAGAGAATAACATTAAATTCTCAACTGAACGTGGGGTGGGATATTTACCCGAGTCAAACAAGACATTATTTTTGCCATTTACAAAAAGTGACCTAACGATCGTAGATGATTTTAAAGTGATTTATCATACGTAAAGGGCTATATTTTTTTAAGGAATGACTTATGGATTGGAAGTCAACACTCTATTATAAATCCCCCGTCTCCCCCTTTTCCAGATGATTGAAGAAATTGATATTTAAAAGCTAAAAAGAGTTGACAATCCCTAAAAATTACAAACACTTTTTTGGAATTATATCTCTCTACATTTTTGCATTGTGCATTTCCATTTTAAATGTATACTTTTTTCTTATATCAAAACTTGAATTTTCACTTTCCTTCTTCTTGTAAACAAAATAAAGACATAAAAGGCAAATAAACAACAACAAAATGAAAATTTTAGAGTTTTATATGGAAAGAATTTAAAGCAATAAATAAATGTAAGTAAAGAAAATTTATTCACGCACCACAAATGAACACAAAAGTTTTTTTATCCAAGTTTGGGAAATTCCACTAGTTCAACCCTAATAACTCTGAATTTTATTAGAGAAAGATTTTTCTACAAATGTTTTAAAAAATGGATAAGAATGCTTGAAACATGTAAAATTATATGCAAGTGCCCTATGGATCAAAACCATTAAAAGAGAATAGCATTAAATTCTCAAGTGTACATGCGGTGGGATATTTACCCGAGTCAAACAAGCCATTATTTCGCCCATTTAAACAAAAGTTGACCTAACTATCATAGATGATTGTGAAGTGATTTATCTTGTGCAACTGGCTTTATTTTTTTTAAGGAATGACTTATGGATTGGGAGTCAACACTCAATTAAAAATCCCCCGCCTCCCCTTTTCACGACGATTGCAGAGCCTATAAATAAAAAATAAAAAGAGTTTACAATCCCTAAAAATTACAGACACTTTTTATAATTATCTCTCTCTACATTTGTGCATTGTGGATTTCCATTTTAGATGTATGTTTTTTTCTAAATAAAAACATGAGTTTTCACTTTCCCTTCATCTCGTAAACAAAAAAAAAGAGGTTAAAGGCAAATAGATCACCACAAAATGAAAATTTTAGAGTTGATGTATGGAAATAATTTAAAGCAATAAACAAATGTAAGCAAAGAAAATTTATTCACACACCTCAAATGAACACAAAAGCTTTGTTATCCAAGTTTGGGAACTTCCATAAGTTCAACCCTAATAGTTCGGAATTTTTTAAGGAAGAGATTTTTCTACACTAGTTATAAAAAATGGATATGCATGCTTTAAACATGTTAAAGATGTAAAGGACCTATGGATCCAAACCTTTTAAAGAGAATAACATCAAATTCTCAAGTGAGCGTGCGATGGGATATCTACCCGAGTCAAACAACCCATTATTTCGCACATTTATAAAAAGTTGACCTAACGATCATAGAGGATTGTAAAGTGATTTATAAGGCATAACGGGCTATATTTTTGTAAGGAATTATTTATGGATTGGGAGTCAACACTCAGTTAAAAATCCCCTGCCTCCCCCTTTTGCCGAAGATTGCAGAATCTCATAAATAAAAACTAAAAAGAGTTTACAATTTCTAAAAAATAGTGACACTCTTTTGAATTATCTCTCTCTACATTTGTGCATTGTCCATTTCCATTTTAGATGTATGCTTTTTTCTTAAATCAAAACATGAGTTTTCACTTTCCCTTCATCTCGTAAATAAAAAAATGAGATACAAGGAAAATAGATCACAACAAAATGAAAATTTTAGAGTTGATGTATGTAAAGAATTTAAAGAAATAAACAAAATTTAAGTAAATAAAATTTATTCACACACGACAAATGAACAAAAAAATTTTGTTATCCAAGTTTGGGAAATTCCACTAGTTCAACCGTAATAGCTCGAAATTTAATAAGAAAGATATTTTTCTACACATGTTTGAAAAAATAGATATACATGCTTGAAACAAGTTAAAGATACAAATGACCTATGGATCCAAACTTTTTAAAGAAAATAACATTAAATTCTCAAGAGAACGTGCGGTGGGATATTTACCCGAGACAAACAAGCCATTATGTCGCCCAATGACAAAAAGCTGACCTAACGATCATAAGTGATTGTAAAGTGATTTATTTTGCGTAACGGGCTTTATTTTTATAAGGAATGACTTATGGATTGGGAGTCAACACTCAGTTAAAAATCCCCCGCCTCCCCCTTTTCACGACTATTGCAGAACCTGATAAATAAAAACCAAAAAGAGTTTACAATACCTAAAAATTACTGACACTTTTTGAAATTATCTCTCTCTACATTTGTGCATTGTGCATTTCCATTTTAGATGTAAGTTTTTTTCTTAAATAAAAAACTTGGGTTTTCACTTTCTCTTCATCTCGTAAAATAAAAAAAGAGGTAAAAGGCAAATAGATCACAACGAAATGAAAATTTTAGATTTGATATATGGAAAGAATTTAAAGCAATAAACAAATGCAAGTAAAGAAAATTTATTCTCACACCACAAATGAATACAAAAGTTTTGTTATCCAAGTTTGGGAAATACCACTAGTTCAACCCTAATAACTCTGAATTTTATATGAAAGAGATTTTTCTACACATGTTTTAAAAAATGGATAAGCATGTTTGAAACATGTTAAAGATGCAAATGACTTATGGATACAAACCTTTCAAAGAGAATAGCATTAAATTCTCAAGTGAAAGTGTGGTGGGATATTTACCCGAGTTAAAAAGCCATTATTTCTCCCATTTACAAAAATATGACTTAACGATCATAGATTAAAGTAAAGTGATTTATAATACGTAACGGCCTTTATTTTTTTAAGGAATGACATATGGATTGGGAGTCAACACTCTGTTAAATATCTGCTGCCTCCCCCTTTTCCAGACAATTGCAGATTCTTAAAAATGAAATCTAAAAAGAGTTTACAATCCCTAAATTTTACAGAGACTTTTTGGAATTATCTCTATCTAAAATTTTTCACTATGCATTTCATTTTAGATGTATGCTTTTTTCTTAAATCGAAACTGGAGTTTTCACTTTCCCTTCATCTCGTAAACAAAACAAAAAGAGATAAAAGGCAAATAGATCACAACAAAATGAAAATTTTAGAGTTGATGTATGGAAAGAATTTAAAGCAATAAACTAATGTAAGTAAAGAAAATTTATTCACAAACCACAAATGAACACAACAGTTTTATTATCCAACTTTGGGAAATTCCACTAGTTTAACCCTAATAACTCTGAATTTTATTAGAAAAAGATTTTTCTACAAATGTTTTAAAAAATGGATAAGAATGCTTGAAACATGTTAAAATATGTGAATGACCTATGGATCAAAACCATTTAAAGAGAATAGCATTAAATTCTCAAGTGAACGTGCGGTGAGATATTTATCCGAGTCAAACAAGCCATTATTTCGCCCATTTACCAAAAGCTGACCTAACGATCATAGATGATTTTAAAGTGATTTATCTTGCACAACGGGCTTTATTTTTTTAAGGAATGACTTATGGTTTTGGTGTCAACACTCAGTTAAAAATCCCCCGCCTCCCCCTTTTCCCGACGATTGCAGAACCTATAAATAAAAACTTAAAAGAGTTTACAGCCCCTAAAAATTATAGACACTTTTTAAAATTATCTCTCTCTACATTTGTGCATTGTGGATTTCCATTTTAGATGTATGTTTTTTTCTAAATAAAAAGATGAGTTTTCACTTTCCCTTCATCTCGTAAACAAAAAAAAGAGGTAAAAGGCAAATAGATCACCACAAAATGAAAATTTTAGAGTTGATGTATGGAAATAATTTAAAGCAATAAACAAATGTAAGAAAAGAAAATTTATTCACACGCCTCAAATGAACACAAATGCTTTGTTATCCAAGTTTGGGAAATTCCACAAGTTCAACCCTAATAGTTCAGAATTTTTTAAGGAAGAGATTTTTCTACACTACTTATAAAAAATAGATATACATGCTTGAAAAAAGTTAAAGATACAAATGACCTATGGATCCAAACCTTTTAAAGAAAATAACATTAAATTCTCAAGAGAACGTACGGTGGGATATTTACCCGAGTCAAACAAGCCATTATGTCGCTCATTTAAAAAAAGCTGACCTAATGATCACAAATGATTGTAAAGTGCTTTATCTTGCGTAACAGGCCTTATTTTTGTAAGGAATGACTTATGGATTGGGAGTCAACACTCAATTAAAAATTCCCCGCCTCCCCTTTTCACGACTATTGCAGAACCTGATAAATAAAAACTAAAAAGAGTTTACAATCCCTAAAAATTACAGACACTTTTTGAAATTATCTCTCTCTACATTGGTGCATTGTGCATTTCAATTTTAGATGTAAGTTTTTTTCTTAAATAAAAACTTGAGCTTTCACTTGCCCTACATCTCGTAAAATAAAAAAAGAGGTAAAAGGCAAATAGATCACAACGAAATGAAAATTTTAGATTTGATATATGGAAAGAATTTAAAGCAATAAACAAATGTAAGTAAAGAAAATTTATTTACACACCACAAATGAATACAAAAGTTTTGTTATCCAAGTTTGGGGAAAACCACTAGTTCAACCCTAATAACTCTGAATTTTATATGAAAGAGATTTTTCTACACATGTTTTAAAAAATGGATAAGCATGTTTGAAACATGTTAAAGATGCAAATGACTTATGGATCCAAACCTTTCAAAGAGAATAACATTAAATTCTCAAGTGAACATGTGGTAGGATATTTACCCGAGTTAAGAAGCCATTATTTTGCCCATTTAGAAAAGGCTGACCTAACGATCATAGATTAAAGTAAAGTGATTTATAATACGTAACGGCCTTTATTTATGTAAGGAATGACATATGGATTGGGAGTCAACACTCTGTTTAATATCTGCTGCCTCTCCCTTTTCCAGACGATTGCAAAATCTTTAAAATGAAATCTAAAAAGAGTTTACAATCCCTAAAAATTACAGAGACTTTTGGGAATTATCTCTCCCTAAATTTATGCATTGTGCATTTCATTTTAGATGTATGCTTTTTTCTTAAATCAAAACTTGAGAGTTTTCACTTCCCTTCATCTCGTAAACAATGAAAAAAAAAGAAATAACAGGCAAACAGATCACAACAAAATGAAAATTTTAGAGTTGATGTATGGAAAGAATTTAAAGCAATAAACTAATGTAAGTAAAGAAAATTTATTCAAACACCATAAATGAAAACAACAGTTTTGTTATCCAAGTTTGGGAAATTCCAGTAGTTCAACCCTAATAACTTTGAATTTTATTAGAAAAATATTTTTCTAAAATTTTTTTAAAAAATGGATAAGAATGCTTGAAACATGTTAAAAGTTGCAAATGACCTATGGATCAAAACCATTTAAAGAGAATAGCTTTAAATTCTCAAGTGAACGTGCGGTGAAATACTTACCCGACTCAAACAAGCCATTATTTCGCCCATTTACCAAAAGCTGACCTAACGATCATAGATGATTGTAACGTGATTTATCTTGCACAATGGGCTTTATTATTTTTAAGGAATGACTTATGGATTGGGTGTCAACACTCAGTTAAAAATCCCCCGCCTCCCCCTTTTCCCGGCGATTGCAGAACCTATAAATAAAAACTAAAAAGAGTTTACAGTCCCTAAAAATTATAGACACTTTTTAAAATTATCTCTCTCTACATTTGTGCATTGTGGATTTCCATTTTAGATGTATGTTTTTTTCTAAATAAAAAGATGAGTTTTCACTTTCCCTTCATCTCGTAAACAAAAAAAAGGGGTAAAAGGCAAATAGATCGCCACAAAATGAAAATTTTAGAGTTGATGTATGGAAATAATTTAAATAAATAAACAAATGTAATCAAATAAAATTTATTCACACACCTCAAATGAACACAAAAGCTTTGTTATCCATGTTTTGGAAATTCCACAAGTTCAACCCTAATAGTTCGAAATTTTTTAACGAAAAGATTTTTCTACACTATTTATAAAAAATGGATATGCATGCTTTAAATATGTTAAAGATGTAAATGACCTATGGATCCAAACCTTTTAAAGAGAATAACATTAAATTCTCAAGTGAGCGTGCGATGGGATATTTACCCGAGTCAAACAAACCATTCTTTCGCCCATTTACAAAAAGCTGACCTAACGATCATAGATTATTGTAAAGTAATTTATAATACATAACGTCCTTTATTTTTGTAAGGAATGACATATGGATTGGGAGTCAACACTCTGTTCAATATCTCCTGCCTCCCCCTTTTCCAGACGATTGCAGAATCTTAAAAATGAAATCTAAAAAGAGGTTACAGTCCCAAAAAATTACAGAGACTTTTTGGAATTATCTCTCTCTAAATTTGTGCATTGTGCATTTCATTTAGATGTATGCTTTTTTCTTAAATCAAAACTTGAGTTTTCACTTTCCCTTCATCTCGTAAACAAAAAAAAAAAGAGATAAAAGGTAAATAGATCACAACAAAATGAAAATTTTAGAGTTGATGTATAGAAAGAATTTAAAGCAATAAACTAATGTAAGTAAAGAAAATTTATTCACACACCACAAATGAACACACAAGTTTTGTTATCCCAGTTTGGGAAATTCCCCTAGTTCAACCCTTATAGCTCGGAATTTAATAAGAAAGAGATTTTTCTTCATTTGTTTTAAAAAATGGATATGCAGGCTTGAAACATGTTAAAGCTGGAAATGAGCTATGGATCCAAACCTTTTAATGAGAATAATATTAAATTCCAAAGTGAACGTGCGGTGGGATATTTACCACAGTCAGACAAGCCATTATTTTGCCCAATTAAAAAAAGTTGAACTAACGATTATAGATGATTGTAAAGTGATTTATCATGCGTAACGGGTTATATTTTCGTAAAGAATGACATATGGATTGGGAGTCAACATTCAGTTAAAAATCCCCCGCCTCCCCTATTCCCAACAATTGCAGAAGCACGTATATAAAAACTAAAAATATTTTAAAATCCCTAAAAATTAAAGAGAATTTTTGGAATTATCTCTCTCTACATTTGTGCATTGTGCATTTCCATTTTCTATGTATGCTTTTTTCTTAAATAAAAACTTCAGTTCTCACTTTCCCTTCATCTCGTAAACAAAAAAAAGAGGTAAAAGGCTAATAGATCACAACAAAATGAAAATTTTAAAGTTTATGTATGGAAAGAATTTAAATCAATGAACAAATGTAAGTAAGAAAATTTATAGACACACCACAAATGACCATAAAAGTTTTTTTAGCCAAGTTTGGGAAATTCCACTAGTTCAACCCTAATAGCACAAAATTTTATAAGAAAGTGATTTTTCTACACATGTTTTAAAAAATGGATATACAAGCTTGAAACAAGTTAAAGATGCCAATGACCTATGGATCTGAACCTTTTATAGAAAATAACATTAAATTTTCAAGTGAACGTACGGTGGGATATTTTCCCGTGTCAAACAACCATTATTTTGCCCATTTAGAAAAAGTTGACATACCAATCATAGCAGATTGAAAAGTGTTTATCATGTGTAACTGGCTATATTTTTATGAGGAATGACTTATAGATTAGGAGTCAACACTTAGTTAAAAATCGCCCGCCTCCCCCTTTTCCCAACGATTGTAAACCAGATCAATCAAAACTAAAAAGTATTTACAATCCCTAACAATTACAGACACTTTTTCAAAATATCTCTCTCTACTTTTGTGCATTGTGCATTTCCATTTTAGATGTACACTTATTTCTTAAATAAAAACTTGAGTTTTCACTTTCCCTTCATCTTGTAAACAAAAAAAAGAGATAAAAGGCAAATAGACCACAACAAAATGAAAATTTTAGAGTTTATGCATGGAAACAATTTAAAGCAATAAACAAATGTAAGTAAAGGAAATTTATTCACACACCATAAATGAACACAAAAGTTTTGTTATCCAAGTTTGGGAAATTCCACTAGTTCAAGCCTAATAACTCTAAATTTTATAAAAAAAAAGATTTTTCTAGACATGTTTTAAAAAATGGATATACATGCTTGGAACAATGTAAAACATGCAAATGACCTATGGATCCAAACCTTTTTAAGAGAAAGTGCGGAGCGAATTTACCCAAGTCAAACAAGCCATTATTTCGCCCATTTACAAAAAGCTAACCTACCGATCACAGATGATTGTAAAGTGATTTATCTTTTGTAACGGGCTTTATTTTTTTAAGGAATGATTTATGGATTAGGAGTCAACACTCAGTTAAAAATCCCCCGCCTCCCCCTTTTCCTAACAATTGAAGAACCTGATAAATAAAAACTAAAAAGAGTTTACAATCCCTAAAATTACAGACACTTTTTAAAATTATCTCTCTCTATATTTGTGCGATGTGCATTTCCATTTTAGTTGTATATTTTTTTCTTAAATAAAAACATGAGTTTTCACTTTCCCTTCATCTTGTAAACAAAAAAAAGAGGTAAAAGGAAAATACATCACAACAAAATGAAAATTTTAGAGTTGATGAATGGAAATAATTTAAAGCAATCAAAAATTGTAAGTAAATAAAATTTATTCACACACCACAAATGAACGCAAAAGTTTTGTTGTTCGAGTATGGGAAATCCACTAGTTCAACCCTAATAACTCTGAATTTTATAAGAAAGAGATTTTTCTACACATGTTATGAAAAATGGATAAGCACGCTTGAAACATGTTAAAAGATGCAAATGACCTATGGATTGCAGGCATTTCAAGATAATAACAATAAATTCTCAAGTAAACGTGCGGTGGGATATTTACCCGAGTCAAACAAGCAATTATTTCACCCATTTACAAAAAGCTGACCTAACAATCATAGATGATTTCAAAGTGATTTATCTTGCGCAACGGACTTTATTTTTTTATGAAATGACTAATGGATTGGGAGTCAACACTCAATTAAAAATCCCCCGCCTTCCCCTTTTCCCGACGATTGCAGAGCTTGATAAATAAAAATGAAAAAGAGTTTACAATCCCTAAAAATTGCAGAAACTTTTTAAAATTATCGCTCCCTACAATTGTGCATTGTGCATTTCCATTTTAGATGTAAGTTTTTTTCTTAAATAAAAAATTGAGTCTACACTCAGTTAAAATTCCCCCGCCTCCCCCTTTTCCCGACGATTGCAAAACTTGATAAATAAAAATGAAAAAGAGTTTACAATCTCTAAAAATTGCAGAAACTTTTTAAAATTATTGCTCTCTACATTTTTGAATTGTGCATTTCCATTTTAGATGTAAGTTTTTTTCTTAAATAAAAAATTGAGTTTTCACTTTCCCTACATTTCGTAAACAAAAAAAGTGGTAAAACGCAAATAGATCGCAAGAAAATGGAAATTTTAGATTTGATGTATGGAAATAATTTAAAACAATAAAAAAATGTAAGTAAAGAAAATTTATTCACACACCATAAATGAACACAAAAGTTTTTTTATCCAAGTTTGGAAATTCCACTAGTTGAACCCCGATAACTCTGAATTGTATAAGAAAGAGATTTTTCTACAAATGTTTTAAAAAATATATATGCATGCTTGAAACATGTTAAAGATGCAAATGACTTATGGATCCAAACCTTTTAAAGAGAATAACATTAAATTCTCAAGTGAATGTGGGGTGGGATATTTTCCCTAGTCAAACAAGACATTATTTTGGCAATTTACCAAAAGCTGACCTAACGATCATAGATAATTGTAAAGTGATTTCTCATGTGTAAAGGGCTATATTTTTTTAAGGAATGACTTATGGATTGGGAGTCAACACTTTGTTAAGAATCCCCCGCCTCCCCCTTTTCTTGACAATTGAAGAATCAGATATTTAAAAACTAAAAAGATTTTACATTCCCTAAAAATTATAGACACTTTTTGGAATTATCTCTCTCTACATTTGTGCATTGTGCATTTCCAATTTAAATATATACTTTTTTCTTAAATCAAAACTATAATTTTCACATTCCCTTCATCTCGTAAACAAAAAAAAAAAAGAGATAAAAGACAAATAGCTCATAACAAAATAAAAATTTTAGAGTTGATGTATGGAAATAATTTAAAGGAATAAAAAAATGTAAGCAAAGAAAATTTATTCACACACCACATATGAACACAAATGCTTTGTTATCCAAGTTTGAGAAATTTCCCCAAGTTCAACCCTAATAGTTCAGAATTTTTTAAGAAAGAGATTTTTCTACACAAGTTGTAAAAAATGGATATGCAGGCTTTAAACATGTTAAAGATGTAAATGACCTATGTATCCAAACCTTTTAATGAGAATAACATTAAATTCTCAAGTGAACGTGCGGGTGTATATTTCCCGAGTCAAACAAGCCATTATTTTGCCCATTTACAAAAAGCTGACCGAACGATCATAGATGATTGTAAAATGATTTATAAGGCGTAACGGGCTTTTTTTTTTAAGGAATGATTTTTGGATTGGGCGTCAACACTCAGTTAAAAATCCCCTGCCTCCCCCTTTTGCCGAAGATTGCAGAACCTCATAAATATAAACTTAAAAGAGTTTACAATCTCTAAAAATTACTGACACTTTTTTGAATTATCTCTCTCGACATTTGTGCATTGTCCATTTACATTCTAGATGTATGCTATTTTCTTAAATCAAAACATGAGTTTTCTTTTTCCCTTGATCTCTTAAATAAAAAAAAAGAGATACAAGGAAAATAGATCACAACAAAATAAAAATTTTAGAGTTGATGTATGAAAAGAATTTAATACAATAAACAAAATTTAAAAAAAGAAAATTTATTCACACACGACAAATGAACACAAAAGTTTTGTTATCCAAGTTCAGGAAATTCCACTAGTTCAACCCTAATAGCTCGAAATATAATAAGAAAGAGATTTTTCTACACATGTTTTAAAAAACGGATATACATGCTTGAAACAAGTTAAAGATGCAAATGACCTATGGATCCAAACCTTTTAAAGAAAATAACATTAAATTCTCAAGAGAACGTGCGGTGGGATATTTGCTTGAGTCAAACAAGCCATTATTTCGCCCATTTACAAAAAGCTGACCTAACGATCATAAATGATTGTAAAGTGATTTATCTTCCATACCGGGCTTTATTTTCTTAAGGAATGACTTACGGATTGGGAGTCAACACTGAGTTAAAAATCCCTCGCCTCCCCCTTTTCACGACGATTGCAGAACCTGATGAATAAAAACTAAAAGAGTTTACAATCCCTAAAAATTACATACTGAAATTATCTCTCTCAACATTTGTGCATTGTGCATTTCCATTTTAGATGTAAGTTTTTTTCTTAAATAAAAACTTGAGTTTTCATTTTCCCTTCATCTCGTAAAATAAAAAAAGAGGAAAAAGACAAATAGATCACAACAAAATGAAAATTTTAGAGTTGATATATGGAAAGAATTTAAAGCTATAAACAAATGTAAGTAAAGAAAATTTATTCACACACCAAAAATGAATACAAAAGTTTTGTTATACAAGTTTGGGAAATACCACTAGTTCAACCCTTATACATCTGAATTTTATATGAAAGAGACTTTTCTACACATTTTTTAAAAAATGGATAAACATATTTGAAACATATTAAAGATGCAAATGACTTATGGATCCAAACCTTTGAAAGAGAATAGCATTAAATTCTCAAGTGAACGTGCGGTGGGATATTTACCCGAGTCAAAGAAGCAAATATTTCGTCCATTTACAAAAAGCTGACCTAACGATCATAGATTATTGTAAAGTAATTTAAAATGTGCAACAACCTTTATTTTTGTAAGGAATGACTTAAGGGTCAACACTCTGTTAAAAATCTCCTGCCTCCGCCTTATCCCGATGATTGCAGAGCCTTAAAAATGAAATCTAAAAAGAGTTTACAATCCCGAAAAATTACAAAGACTTTTGAAATTATCTCTCTCTAAATTTTTGCATTGTGCATTTCCATTTTAGATGTATGCCTTTTTCTTAAATCAAAACTTGAGTTTTCACTTTCCCTTCATCTCCTAAACAAAAAAAAAAAAAAAAGAGATGAAAGGCAAATAGATCACAACAAAATAAAAATTTTAGAGTTGATGTATGGAAAGAATTTAAATCAATAAACTAATGTAAGTAAAGAAAATTTATTCACACACCACAAATGAGCACAAAAGTTTTTTTATCCAAGTTTGGGAAATTCCCCTAGTTCAACCCTAATAGCTCGGAATTTTATAAGAAAGAGATTTTCCTACACAAGTTTTAAAAAATGGATATGCATGCTTTAAACATGTTAAAGATGTAAATGACCAATGTATCCAAACCTTTTAAAGAGAATAACATTAAATTCTCAAGTGAACGTTCGGGTGGATATTTACCCGAGTCAAACTGTTATGCACGCAATAACATTATTATTTTAGTTGTTTTATTTAATTTAATTTATTTTATTTCAGTTTTAGGCCATAAGGGTATTTTTGGAATATTTTATTCATAGGGATATTTCTTTAATATTTTATTAAACCCTAACAGGGTGAACCCTATTTAAGGCGTAAGAGTAATGAGAAAAGGAAGCATTTGAAGTATTAAGAATTAGGTTAAATTTAGCGTAAAGAGGCTTAGAGTTCTCCTCAACGAGCTCTAGGGTTTTCAAGCTTCCCTTTGACTTGATCTTTCGTTTTTGTTGTCCATGTCTTCCTACTATCCCTACGGTAATGCCTGGAAGACCCGTAACCCGTGGCAGACCCCAGATCCTCCCAAAGAATCCTTGTGTCAGATCCGGGATCGTAACAACTGGTATCAGAGCTGGAACATAATGAATTATTCTATATCTCGAGAAGGAATACAAGCTTGCATGGAGAAGGTATACAATTCCGTAGACAAACTATGCAAAGAATTTGCAGAAGCACGAGTATTATATGAAATTTTTAGGGAATGCTGGACAATGGAGCCACGCGTTGCCGCAAAACAGGTCACACGACCTGAATTCGCCGAGCACGACAGCCGCAGAAGATCCCTCGGACGAACAGAAGACTGTCTCGAGAAAGCTCTCCAAAAATCCAAAATCCGACGGCAGATACACCAGAATTTCAAAAACAGAAGAGGCTCACCCTTTCCCAATGGAAACCATGTGTATCTCCACACCGAAGCTGCAGTGGGGAGGTGATTTCCTAACAGAGGAAATCCCGAAATCGTCGGCACCGGAGGATTTTGGGATGACCGAAAATCTGAAATCGGAGGGGAATAGAAAATCCGTTGGCGCCGTAGGCGAAATTTTCGACGGAATTTCTGTTGGGTTCTGTTCCAGGGGGCTGAGAAATAGAGGTTCTCTGTCTCGGCAATGCTCCTAGCGGCGAAGCCCCAACGGGCTTCTCGTCGCCACCGCCGAAGCAGGATAGTTCGTCGGCATCGTAAGAAACTTTTCCACAAGGGATCTCCATTCCGGGAGGCTGAGCAACGACGATTCACGAGTTTCCGAGATCCCCCTGTCTCGAAAACTATCCAGGCGGTGAAGCCCCGACGGGCTGTGATTCGCCACCAGAACATTAGGCGATTCCGTCGGTGCCAGGAGAGAGGAAGGAGACACCCGTCGCCGGACTTTGTCGGTGTCGTGAGGAACGGAACCGCCGGCCGCAGAGTTCGGGAGCCGAAGGAAGGAGACGACTCCCGATTAAATTTTCCTAACTTAGAAAAATTTAATCTGCCCGGTCCACTGAGTCGCACACCGGACCGGGTTCATGAACCAATTGAACCCAGGTTAACTCGGACCGGTCCAAAAAAAATAAAAATTGGTGTCCAGAAGAGGGTCATGCGCCAGACCAGGTTCCGGAACCGAGTCAACCCAGGTTAACTCGAACAGGTCCAAAAAAAAAAAAAAAATGGCTTCTTGAAGGGGGTCATAGCTATCGCGGATGCTACTTCGGCACAGGTGGAGAGTCGGCATACCGACACTACTTCCGAGCTTGAGGACAAGCTCGTCTTCCAAGGGGGGTGTAATGTTATGCATGCAATAACATTATTATTTTAGTTGTTTTATTTAATTTACTTTATTTTATTTCAGTTTTAGGCCATAAGGGTATTTTTGGAATATTTTATTCATAGGGATATTTTTGTAATATTTTATTAAACCCTAACAGGGTGAACCCTATTTAAGGGGTAAGAGTAATGAGAAAAGGAAGCATTTGAAGTATTAAGAATTAGGTTAAATTTAGCGTAAAGAGGCTTAGAGTTCTCCTCAACGAGCTCTAGGGTTTTCAAGCTTCCCTTTGGCTTGATCTTTTGTTTTCGTTCTCCATGTCTTCCTACTATCCCTACCGTAATGTCTGGAAGACCCGTAACCCGTGGCGGACCCCAGATCCTCCGAAAGAATCCTTGTGTCAGATCTGGGACCGTAACAACTAGTAGCAGAGCGGGAACACAATGAATTATTCTATATCTCAAGAAGGAACACAAGCTTGCATGGAGAAGGTATACAATTCCCCGGAAAAACTATGCAAAGAATTTGGAGAAGCACGAGTATTATATGAAATTTTCAGGGAATGCTGGACAATGGAGCCACGCGTTGCCGCAATACAGGTCACACGACCTGAATTCGCCGAGCACGACAGCCGCACAGAAGACGCAGAAGCTCCCTCGGACGAACAGAAGACTGTCTCGAGAAAGCTCTCAAAAAATCCAAAATCCGACGGCAGATACACCGGAATTTCAAAAACAGAAGAGGCTCACCCATTCCCAATGGACGCCGTGCGTATCTCCACACCGAAGCTGCAGCGGGGAGGTGATTTCCTAATAGAGGAAATCCCGAAATCGTCAGCACCGAAGGATTTTGGGATGACCGAAAATCTGAAATCGGAGGGGAATAGAAAATCCGTCGGCGCCGTAGGCGAAATTTTCGACGGAATTTCTTCTGGGCTCTGTTCCGGGGGCTGAGAAACAGAGGTTCTCTGTCTCGGCAATGCTCCCAGCGGCGAAGCCCCAACGGGCTTCTCGTCGCCACCGCCGAAGCAGGATAGTTCGTCAGCATCATAAGCAACTTTTCCGCAAGGGATCTCCATTCCGGGAGGCTGAGCAACGACGATTCACGAGTTTCCGAGATCTCTTTGTCTCGAAAACTATCCAGGCGGCGAAGCCCCGACGGGCTGCGATTCGCTACCAGAACATTAGGCGATTCCGTCAGTGCCAGGAGAGAGGAAGGAGACGCCCGTCGCCGGACTTCATCGGTGCCGTGAGGAACGGAACCTCTGGCCGCAGAGTTCGGGAGCTTAAGGAAGGAGACGACTCCCGATTAAATTTTCGTAACTTAGGAAAATTTAATCGGCCCGGTCCACTGAGTCGCACACCGGACCAGGTTCATGAACCGATTGAACCAAGGTTAACTCGGACCGGTCCAAAAAAAAAAAAAATTTGGCGTCCAAAAGAGGGTCGTGCGCCGGACTGGGTTCTGGAACCGAGTCAACCCAGGTTAAATCGGACCGGCCCAAAAAAAAAAAATGGCGTCTTGAAGGGGGTCATAGCTATCGCGGATGCTACTTCGGCACTGGTGGAGAGTCGGCATACCGACACTACTTCCGAGTTTGGGGACAAGCTCGTCTTCCAAGGGGGGTGTAATGTTATGCACGTAATAACATTATTATTTTAGTTGTTTTATTTAATTTACTTTATTTTATTTCAGTTTTAGGCCATAAGGGTATTTTTGGAATATTTTATTCATAGGGATATTTTTGTAATATTTTATTAAACCCTAACAGGGTGAACCCTATTTAAGGGGTAAGAGTAATGAGAAAAGGAAGCATTTGATGTATTAAGAATTAGGTTAAATTTAGCGTAAAGAGGCTTAGAGTTCTCCTCAACGAGCTCTAGGGTTTTCAAGCTTCCCTTTGGCTTGATCTTTCGTTTTCGTTCTCCATGTCTTCCTACTATCCCTACGGTAATGCCTGGAAGACCCGTAACCCATGGCAAACCCTAGATCCTCCGAAAGAATCCTTGTGTCAGATCCGGGACCGTAACACAAACAAGCCATTATTTTTCCCATTTAAAAAAATCTGACCTAACGTTCATAGATGATTGTAAAATAATTTATAAGGCGTAACGGGCTTTATTTTTTTAAGGAATGATTTATGGATTGGGAGTCAACACTCAGTTAAAAATCCCCCGCCTCCCCTTTTCCCAACAATTGCAGAACCTCGTATATAAAAACTAAAAAGAGTTTATAATCCCTAAAAATTACAGAGACTTTTTGGAATTATCTCTCTCTACATTTGTGCGTTGTGCATTTCCATTTTCGATGTATGCTTTTGTCTTAAATCAAAACTTCAGTTTTCATTTTTCCTTCATCTCGTAAACAAAATAAAGAGGTAAAAGGCAAATAGACCACAACAAAAGTAAAATTTTAGAGTTTATGTGTGGAAAGAATTTAAATAAATGAACAAATGTAAGTAAGAAAATTTATAGACACACCACAAATGAACACAAAAGTTTTTTTACCCAAGTTTGGGAAATTCCACTAGTTCAACCCTAATAGCTTGGAATTTTATAAGAAAGAGATTTTTCTAAAAATGTTTTAAAAAATGGATATACATGCTTGAAACATGTTAAAAATTCAAATGACCTATGGATCCAAACCTTTTAAAGAGAATAACATTAAATTCTCAAGTGAACGTGGGGTGGGATATTTACTCGAGTCAAATAAGACATTATTTTTGCCATTTACAAAAAGCTGACCTAACGATTGTGGATGATTTTAAAGTGATTTATCATGCGTAAAGGGTTATATTTTTTTAAGGAATGACTTATGGATTGGGAGTCAACACTCTGTTATAAATCCCCCGCCTCCCCCTTTTCCTGACGATTGAAGAACTTGATATTTAAAAACTAAAAAGAGTTTACAATCCCTAAAAATTACAAACACTTTTTTGGAATTATATCTCTCTACATTTGTGTATTGTGCATTTCCATTTTAAATGTATACTTTTTTCTTCTATCAAAACTTGAGATTTCACTTTCCTTCTTCTTATAAACAAAAGAAAGAGATAAAAGGCAAATAAACAACAACAAAATGAAAATTTTAAAGTTTATGTTTGGAAAGAATTTAAAGAAATAAATAAATGTAAGTAAGGAAAATTTATTCACACACCACAAATGGACACAAAAGTTTTGATATCCAAGTTTGGGAAATTCCACTAGTTCAACCCTAATAAATTTTATTAGAAAAAGATTTTTCTACAAATATTTTAAAAATGGATAAGAATGCTTGAAACATGTTAAAAGATGTGAATGACCGATGGATCAAAACCATTTAAAGAGAATACCATTAAATTCTCAAGTGAACGTGCGGTGGGTTATTTACCCGAGTCAAACAAGCAATTATTTCGCCCATTTACAAAAAGCTAACCCTAACGATCATAGATGATTGTAAAGTGATTTATCTTGCACAATGGGCTTTATTTTTTTTAAGGAAAGACTTATGGATTGGGAGTCAACACTTAGTTAAAAATCCCCCCCCCCCCCCCCCTTTTCCTGACGATTGCAGAACCTATAAATAAAAACTAAAAAGAATTTACAATCCCTAAAAATTACAGACACTTTTTAAAATTATCTCTCTCTATATTTGTGCATTCTGGATTTCCATTTTAGATGTGTGTTTTTTTCTAAATAAAAAGATGAGTTTTCACTTTCCCTTCATCTCGTAAACAAAAAAAAGAGGTAAAAGGCAAATAGATCGCCACAAAATAAAATTTTTTATAGTTGAGGTATGGAAATAATTTAAAGCAATAAACAAATGTAAGTAAAGAAAATTTATTCACACACCACAAATGAACACAAAGGTTTTGTTATCCAAGTTTGGGAAATTCCACTAGTTCAACCATAATAACTCTGAATTTTATATGAAAGAGATTTTTTTACACATGTTTTAAAAAATGGATAACCATGCTTGAAACATGTTAAAGTTGCAAATGACCTATGGATCCAAACCTTTTCAAGAGAATAACATTAAATTCTCAAGTGAACGTGCGGTGGGATATTTACCCGAGTCAAACAAGCCATTATTTCGCCCATTTACAAAAAGCTGACCTATCAATCCCTAAAAATTACAGACACTTTATCAAGCGTAACGGGCTTTATTTTTGTAAGGAATGACTTATGGAATAGGAGTCAACACTCTCTTAAAAATCTCCTGCCTCCCCCTTTTCCTGTCAATTGCAGAACCTGATAAATAAAATCTAAAAAGAGTGTACAATCCCTAAAAATTACAGAGACTTTTTGGAATTATCTCTCTCTACATTTGTGCATTGTGCATTTCCATTTTAGATGTATGCTTTTTTCTTAAATCAAAACTTGAGTTTTCATTTTCCCTTCATCTCGTATACAAAAAAAAGAGATAAAAGGCAAATAGATCACAACAAAATAAAAATTTTAGAGTTGATGAACGGAAAGAATTTAAATCAATAAAAAAATGTAAGAATAGAAAATTTATTCACACACCACAAATGAACAAAAAAGTTTTGTTATCCAAGTTTGGGAAATTCCACTAGTTCAACCCCTATAGCTCGGAGTTTTATAAGAAAAAGATTTTTCTACGCATGTTTTAAAAAATGGATATGCATGCATGCAACATGATTAAGATGCAAATGACTTATGGATCCATACCTTTTAAAGAGAATAACATTAAATTCCAAAGTGGACGTGCGGTGGGATATTTACTAGAGTTAGACAAGCCATTATTTCACCCAGTTACAAAAAGCTGACCTAACGGTCATAGATGATTCTAAAGTGATTTATCATGCGTAACAGGCAATATTTTCATAATGAATGACTTATGGATTGGGAGTCAACACTCAGTTAAAAATCCCCCACCTCCCCCTTTTTCCCGACAATTGCCTAACCTCATATATAAAAACTAAAAAGAGTTTACAATCCCCAAAAATTACAGAGACTCTTTGGAATTATCTCTCTCTACATTTTTGCATTGTGCATTTCCATTTTCTATGTATGCTTTTTTCTTAAATCAAAACTTGAATTTTCAATTTCCCTTCATCTCGTAAACAAAAAAAAGAGGTAAAAGGCAAATAGATCACAACAAAATGAAAATTCTAGAGTTTATGTATGGAAAGAATATAAATCAATAAACAAATGTAAGTAAGAAAATTTATAGATACAACACAAATAAACACAAAAGTTTTGTTATCCAAGTTTGGGAAATTCAACTAGTTCAACCCTTATAGATCAGAATTGTATAAGAAAGAGATTTTTCTACACATGTTTAAACAAATGGATATGCATGCTTGAAACCTGTTAAAGACGAAAATGACCTATGGATCCAAACCTTTTAAAGAGAATAACATTAAATTCTCAAGTGAACGTGAGGTGGGATATTTATCCGAGTCAAACAAGACATTATTTTGGCCATTTAAAAAAAGCTGACCTAACGAACATAGATGATTGTAAAGTGATTTATCATGTGTAAAGGGCTATATCTTGGTAAGGAATGACTTATGGATTGGGAGTCAACACTCTGTTAAAAGTCCCCCGCCTCCCCCTTTTCCCAACGATTGAAGAACCAGAAATTTAAAAACTAAAAAGACTTTACAATCCCTAAAAATTACAGACACTTTTTGGAATTATCTCTCTCTAAATTTGTGTATTGTGAATTTCCATTTTAAATGTATACTTTTTTCTTAAATCAAAACTGTAGTTTTCACTTTCACTCCATCTCGTAAGCAAAAAAAAAAAAGAGATAAAAGGCAAATAGATCACAACAAAATGAAATTTTAGAGTTGATGTATGGAAATAACTTAAATCAATAAACAAATGTAAGTAAATAAAATTTATTAACACACTACATATGAGCACAAAAGCTTTGTTATGCAAGTTTGGGAAATTCCACTAGTTCAACCCTAATAGTTTGGAATTTTATAAGGAAGTGATTTTTCTACACAAGTTTTAAAAAATGGATATGCATGCTTTAAAAATGTTAAATATTTAAATTACCTATGGATCCAAACCTTTTAAAGAGAATAACATTAAATTCTCCAGTGAACGTGCGGTGGGATATTTATCCGAGTCAAACAAGCCATTATTTTGCCCATTTACAAAAAGTTGATGTAACGATCATAGATTATTGTAAAGTGATTTATAAAGCGTAACGGGCTATATTTTTATAAGGTATATTTATGGATTGGGAGTCAACACTCTGTTAAAAATTTACCACCTTCCCCTTTTACTGACAATTGCAGAACCAGATATATAAAAACTAAAAAGAGTTTACAATCCCCAAAAATTACTAAAACTTTTTTGAATAATCTCTCTTTACATTAGTGCATTGTCCATTTCCATTTTAGATGTATGCTTTTTTCTTAAATCAAAACTTGAGTTTTCACTTTCCCTTCAACTCGTAAATACAAAAAAAAATACAAGGCAAATAGATCACAACAAAATTAAAATTTTAGAGTTATTGTATGCAAAGAATTTAAAGAAATAAACAAAATTTAAGTAAAGAAAATTTATTCACTGAACACAAAAGTTTTGTTATCCATGTTTGGAAAATTCCACTAGCTCAACTCTAATAGCTCGAAATTTTATAAGAAAGAAATTTTTCTACACATGTTTTAAAAAATGGATATACATGCTTGAAACAAGTTAAAGATGCAAATGACCTATGGATCCAAGCCTTTTCAAGAAAATAACATTAAATTTTCAAGTCAACGTACGGTGGGATTTTTACCTGAGTCAAACAAGCCATTATTTTGCCTAGAGTTTATGTTTGGAAAAAATTTAAAACAAATAAAAATGTAGGTAAAGAAAATTTATTCACGCACCAAAAATAAAAAAAAAAGTTTTGTTATCCAAGTTTGGGAAATTCCACTAGTTTAACCCTAATAGCTTGGAATTTTATAAGAAAGAGTTACTCTACACATGTTTTAAAAAATGGATATGCATGCTTGAAACATATTAAAGATGCAAATGACATATGGATCTAATCCTTTTAAAGAGAATAACATTAAATTCTCAAGTGAACGTGCGGCGGGATATTTACCCGAGACAAACAAGCCATTATTTTGCCCAATTACAAAAAGCTGACCTAAGGATCATAGATGATTGTAAAGTGATTTATCATGCGTAATGAGCTATATTTTTGTAAGAAATGGCTTATGGATTGGGAGTCAACTCTCGGTTTAAAATCCCCCACCTCGCCCTTTTCCCGACGACTGCCAAACCTAATATATAAAAACTAAAAAAATTTTACAATCCCTAAAAATTACAGACACTTTTTGGAATTATCACTCCCTACATTTGTGCATTGTGCATTTACATTTTAGATGTGTACTTTTTTTTCTTTAATCAAAATTTGTGTTTTCATTTTTCCTTCATCTCATTAACAAAAAAAGTGATAAAAGGCAAATAGGTCACAACAAAATGAAAAATTTAGATTATCTGCCTGGAAAAAATTTAAAGCAATAACACATGTAAGTAAAGAAAATTTTTTCACACTCTACAAATGATTACAAAAGTTTCATTATCCAAGTTTGGGAAATTCTACTAGTACAACCCTAATAGCTTTGAATTTTATAAGTCTCTTTCTACACATGTTTTAAAAAATGGATATGCAAGCTTGAAACATGTTAAAGATGCAAATGACATATGGCTCCAAACCTTTTAAAGAGAATAAAATTAAATTCTCAAGTGAACGTGCGGTGGGATATTTACCAGAGTCAAACAATCCATTATTTTGGCCATTTAAAAAAAGCTGACCTAACAATCATAGATGATTGTAAAGTGATTTATCATGCGTAATAGGCTACATTATTATAAGGAATGACTTATGGATTGGGAGTCAATAGTCAGTTAAAAATCCCTCGCCTCCCTCTTTTCCCGACGATTGGAAAACCTGATATATAAAAACTAAAAAGAGTTTACAATCCCTAAAAATTATAGACACTTTTTGGATTTATCACTCTCTACATTTGTGCGTTGTGCATTTCCATTTTAGATGTGTACTTTTTTTTCTTAAATCAAAACTTGAGTTTTCACTTTCCCTTTATCTCGTAAAAAAAAAAGATAAATGGAAAATAGATCACTACAAAATCAAAATTTTAGAGTTTAGGTTTGGAAAAAATTTAAAGCAATAAAAAATATATGTAAAGAAAATTTATTGACACACCACAAATGAACACAAATGTTTTGTTATCATTGTTTGGGAAATTCCACTAGTTCAACCCTAATAGCTTGGAATTTTATAAGAAAGAGATTTTTCTCAACATGTTTTAAAAAATGGAAATGCAAGCTTGAAACATGGTAAACATGCAAATGACCTACAGATCCAAACTATTAATAGAGAATAACATTAAATTCTCAAGTGAACGTGCGGTGGGATATTTACCACAGTCAAACAAGCCACTATTTTGCCCATTTACGAAAGGCTGACCTAACGATCATAGATGATTGTAAAGTTATTTATCATGCATAACAGGCTATATTTTTCTTAGGAATGACCTATGGATTAGGAGTCATCACTAGGTTGAAAATCCCCTGCCTCCCCCTTTTCCTGACGATTGCAAAACTTGATATATAAAAACTAAAAAGAGTTTACAATCCCTAAAAATTATAGACACTTTTTGGAATTATCACTCTCTACATTTGTCCGTTGTGCATTTCCATTATAGATGAGTACTTTCTTTCTTAAATTAAAAATTGAGTTTTCACTTTCCCTTCATCTCGTAAACAAAAAAAAGAAATAAAAGGCAAATAGATCACAACAAAATAAAAATTTTAGAGTTTAAGTATCGAAAAATTTTAAAGCAATAAAAAATGTAAGTATATAAAATTTATTCACACACCACAAATGAACACAAAAGTTTTGTTATCAGAGCTTGGGAAATACCCCTAGCTCAACTCTAATAGCTTGGAATTTTATAAAAATTTTTTTTCTACACATGTTTTAAAAAATGGATATGCATACTTGAAACATGATATGCAAATGACCTATGGATCCATCCCTTTTAAAGAGAATAACATTAAATTCTCAAGTGAACGTGCGAAGGGATATTTACCCGAGTCAAAAAGCCATTATTTTGCCCATTTACAAAAAATTGACCAAACGATCATAGTCGATTGTAAAGCGATTTATCTTGCATAACGGGCTATATTTTTTAAAGGAATGACTTTTGAATTTGGAGTCAACACTCAATTAAAAATCCCAAGCCTCCCCCTTTTCCCGACGATTGCAAAACCTGATTTATAAAAACTAAAAAGTGTTCATAATTCCTAAAAATTATAGACCCTTTTTCGAATTACCACTCTCTAAATATGTGCATGGTGCATTTCCATTTTAGATGTGTCCTTTTTTTTCTTAAATTAAAATTTAAGTTTTCATTTTCCCTTTATCTCTTAAAAAAAAATGAGATAAAAGGCAAATAGATCACAACAAAATTAAAATTTTAGTGTTTGTGCATGGAAAAAATTTAAAGCAATAAAACATGTAAGTAAAGAAAATTTATTCACACACCACAAATGAACACAAAAGTTTTGTTATCAGAGTTTGGGAAATTCCACTAGTTCCACCCGAATAGCTTGGAATTTTATAAGAAAGAAATTTTTCTACACCTGTTTTAAAAAATGGATATGCATGCTTCAAACATGTTAAAGATGCAAATGAGCTATGGATCCAAAACTTTTAAAGAGAATAACATTAAATTCTCAAGTGAACGTGCTGTGGGATATTTACCCGAGTCAAACAAGCCATTATTTTGCCCATTTACAAAAAGTTGACCAAACAATCATAGATGATTGTAAAGTGATTTACCATGTGTAACGGGCTATATTATTGAAAGTAATGACTTATGGATTTTGAGTCAACACTCAGTTAAAAATCCCACGCCTCCCCGTTTTCCCCACGATTGCTAAACTTGATATATAAAACCTTAAAAAGGTGTGAAATCCCTAAAAATTACAGACACATTGTGGAATTATCACTCTCTACATTTGCCCATTGTGCATTTCCATTTTAGATGTGTACTTTTTTTCTTAAATAAAAAGTTGAGTTTTCACTTTCCTTTTATCTCGTAAACAAAAAATGAGATAAAAGGTAAATAGATCAACACAAAATGAAAGTTTTAGAGTTATGTATAGAAAAAATTTAAAGCAATAACAAATTTAAGTAAAGAAAATTTATTCACACACCACAAATGAACACAATAGTTTTGTTATCCAAGTTTGGGAAATGCCACTAGTTCAACCCTAATAGCTTTGAATTTTATAAGAAAGTGATTTTTCTGCACTTGTTTTAAAAAATGGATATGCATGCTTGAAAGATGTTCAAGATGCAAATGACCTATGGATCCAAACCTTTTGATTAAATTCTCAAGTGAACGTGTTGTGGGATATTTACCGGAGTCAAACAAGCCATTATTTTGCCCATTTACATAAAGCTGACCTAACGATCATAGATGATTGTAAAATGATTTATCATGCATAACGGGCTACATTTTTGTAAGGAATGACTTATGGATTGGGAGTCAACACTCAGTTAAAAATCCCCCGCCTCCCCCTTTTCCCGACGATTGAAAAACCTGATATATAAAAAACTAAAAAGAGTTTACAGTCCCTAAAAACTATAGACACTTTTTGGAATTATCACTCTCTACATTTGTGTATTGTTCATTACCATTTTAGATATGTACTTTTTTTTCTTAAATCAAAACTTCAGTTTCACTTTTCCTTCATCTCGTAAACAAAAATCTAGATAAAAGGCAAACAGTTCACAAAAAAATGAAAATTTTAGAGTTTATGTATGGAAAAATTTAAAGCAATACCAAATTCACATACCACAAATGAGCACAAAATATTTGTTAACCAAGTTTGGGAAAATCCACTAGTTCAACCCTAATAGCTAGGGATTTTATAAGAAAGAGTTTTTTCTACACATGTTTTAAAAAATGGATACGCATGTCTGAAACATGTTAAAGATGCAAATGACCTATGGATCCAAACCTTTGAAAGAGAATAAAATTAAATTCTCAACTGAACGTGCGGTGGGATATTTACCTGAGTTGTACAAGCCATTATTTTTCCCATTTACAAAAAGTTGACCTAACGATCATAAATCATTGTAAAATGATTTATCATGCAGGGCTATATTTTTAAAAGGAATGACTTTTGGATTGGGAGTCAACACTCAGTTAAAAATCCCATGCCCCCTTTTCCTGACGATTGCAAAACCTGATATATAATAACTAAAAAGAGTTTACAATCCCTTAAAATTATAGACACTTTTTTGAATTATCACTCACTACATTTGTGCATGGTGCATTTCCATTTGACATTTGTACTTTATTTTCTTAAATCAAAATTTAAGTTTTCATTTTCCCTTTATCTCGTAAACAATAAATGAGATAAAAGGCAAATAGATCAAAACAAAATGAAAATTTTAGAGTTTATGTATGGCAAAAATTTAAAGCAATAACAAATGTAAGTAGAGAAAATTTATTCACACACCACAAATGAACACAAAAGTTTTGTTATCCAAGTTTGGGAAATTCCACTAGTTCAACGCTAATAGCTTGGAATTTTAAAACACAGAGATTTTTCTTAACATGTTTTAAAAAATGGATATGCATGCTTTAAACATTAAAGATGCAAATGACCTATGGATCCAAACTTTTTCAAAAGAATAACATTAAATTCTCATGTGAACGTGCAGAGGGATATTTACCCGTGTCAAACAAGCCATTATTTTGCCCATTTACAAAAATCTGACCTAACAATCATTTATGATAGTAAAGGGATTTATCATGCATAACGGAATATATTTTTTTAAGGAATGACTTATGGATTGGGAGTCAACACTCGGGTAAAAATCCCCAGCGTCCTACTTTTCCTGACGATTGCAAAACCTAATATATAAAAACTAAAAAGAGTTTGCAATCCCTAAAAATTACAGACACTGTTTGAAATTATCACTCTCTACATTGGTGCATTGTTCATTTCCATTTTAGATGTACTTTTTTTCTTTAATCAAAACTTGAGTTTTCACTTTCCCGTCATCTCGTAAACAAAAAAAGAGATAAAAGGCAAATAGATCACAACAAAATGAAAATTTTAGAGTTGATGTATGGAAAAATTTAAAGCAATAAAAAATGTAAGTAAAGAAAATTTATTCACACACCACAAACGAACACAAAACATTTGTTATCCAAGTATGGAAAATTCCACTTGTTCAACCCTAATAACTTTGAATTTTATAAGAAAGAGACTTTTCTACACATGTCTTAAAAAATGGATATACATTCTTGAAACATGTTAAAGATGCAAATGACCTATGGATCCAAACCTTTTAAAAAGAATAACATTAAATTCTCAAGTGAAAGTGCGGTGGGTTATTTTCCTAAGTCAAACATGCCATTATTTTGCCCATTTACAAAAAAACTGACCTAATGATTGTAGATGATAGTAAAGAGATTTATCATGCATAACGGGCTATATTTTTATAAGGAATGACTTATAGATTGGGAGTCAACACTCAGTTAAAAATTCCCTGCCTCCCCTTTTTCCCGACGATTGCAAAACCTGATATATAAAAACTAAAAAGAGTTTACAATCCCTTAAAATTACTGACACATTTTGGAATTATCTCTCCCTACATTTGTGCATTGTGCATTTTCATTTTAGATGTGAACTTTTTACTTAAATCAAAACTTGAGTGTTCACTTTCCCTTCATCTCGTAAACAAAAATGGAGATAAAAGGCAAATAGATGACAACTAAACAATAACAAATGTAAATAAATAAAATTTAATCACACACCTAAAATTAACACAAAATTTTTTTTATCCAAGTTTGGGAAATTTCAGTAGTTAAATCCTAATAGCTCAGAATTTTATAAGAAAGAGATTTTTCTACGCAAGTTTTAAAAAAAGGATATGCATGCTTGAACCATGTTAAAGATGCAAATGACATATAGATCCAAACCTTTTAAAGAGAATAACATTAAATTCTCAAGTGAATGAGCGGAGGGATATTTACCTGAGACAAACAAGCCATTATTTTGCCCATTTACAAAAAGTTGACCTAACGATCATAGATGATTGTAAAGTGATTTATGATAAGTAACGGGCTTTATTTTTGCAAGGAATGACTTATGCATTCGGAGTCAACACTCACTTAAAAAATCCCATGCCTCCCATTTTTCCCAACGATTGCATAACCTCATATGTAAAAACTAAAAAGAGTTTACAATCCTAAAAATTACAGACACTTTTTGGAATTATCAAACTCTACATTTGTGCATTGTGCAATTCCATTTGAGATGTGTACTTTTTTTTCTTAAATCAAAAGTTGAGTTCCCACTTTCCCTTCATCTCGTAAACAAAAAAAAAAGATAAAAGGCAAATAGATCACAAGAAAATGAAAATTTTAGAGGTAAGCAAAAAATTTAAAGCAATAAAAAGTATATGTAAAGAAAATTAATTCACACACCACAAATGAACACAGTTTTTGTTATCCAAGTTTTGGAAATTCCACTAGTTCAACCCTAATAGCTTGGATTTTTATATGAAAGAAAATTTTCTACACATGTTTTAAAAATTGGATATGCAAGCTTGAAACATGTTAAAGATGCAAATGACCTATTAATCCAAACCTTTTAAAGATAATAACAATAAATTCTCAAGTGTACGTGCGATGGGATATTTACCCGGGTCAAACAAGCCAATATTTTGCCCATTTAAAAAAAGCTCACCTAACGATCATAGATGACTATAAACTGATTTATCATGTGTAATGGGCAATATTTTTACAAGGAATGACTTATGTATATGGAGTCAACATTCATTTAAAAATCCCCCGCCTCCCCCTTTTCCCGACGATTGCCAAACCTGATATATAAAAACTAAAAAGAGTTTACAATCCCTAAAAATTATAGACACTTTTTTGAATTATCACTCTCTACATTTGTTTATTGTGCATTTTCATTTGAGAAGTGTACTTTTTTTTCATAAATCGAAACTTGAGTTTTCATTTTCCCTTCATCTCGTAAACAAAAAAAAAAAAAGATAAAAGGCTAATAGATCAGAACAAAATGAAAATTTTAGAGTTTATGTACAAAAAAAATTTAAAGCAATAAAAAATATAAGTAAAGAAATTGTTTTCACACACCACAAATGAACACAAAAGTTTTGTTATCCAAGTTTGAGAAATTCCACCAGCACAACCCTAATTGCTCGAAATTTTAGAAGAAAGAGATTTTTCTGCACATGTTTTAAAAATAGATAAAGATGTGAAAGATGCAAATGACCTAATGATCCAAACCTTTAAAAAGTGAATAACATTCAATTCTCAAGTGAACGTGCGGTGGGATATTTACCTGAATCAAACAAGCCATTATTTTGGCCATTTAAAAAAAGTTGACCTAGCGAACATAGATGATATTAAAGTGATTTATCATGCTTAACGGGTTATATTTTTTTAAGAAATGATTTATGGATTAGGAGTCATCACTCAATTAAAAATCTCTCGCCTCTCCCTTTTCCCGTCGATTATAAAACCTGATATGTAAAAACTTAAAAGAGTTTACAATCCCTAAAAAATTATAGACACTTTTTGGAATTTTCTCTGTCTACATTTTTGCATTGTGCATTTCTATTTTACTACTATACTTTTTTTTTTTAATCAAAACTTGAGTTTTCACTTTCTCTTCATCTCGTAAACAAAAAAAAGAGATAAAAGGCAAATAAATCACAAAAAAAAAGAAAATTTTGGAGTTTATGTATGGAAAAAATTTAAAGAAATAACAAATTTAAGTAAATAAAATTTATTTAAACACCAAAAATGAATAAAAAATTTTTGTTATCCAAGTTTGGGAAATCTCACTAGTTCAACCCTAATAGCTCAAAATTTTATAAGAAAGATATTTTTCTACACTGGTTTTAAAAAAATGGTTATGAATTCTTGAAACTTGTTTAAAATGAAAATGACCTATGGATCCAAACCTTTTAAAGAGAATAACATTAAATTCTCAAGTGAACGTGCGGTGGGATATTTACCCGAGTCAAACAAGCCATTATTTTGCCCATTTTCAAAAAGCTAACCCTGCGATCATAGATGATTGTAAAGTGATTTATAATGCCTAACGTGCAATATTTTTTGTAAGGAATAACTTATGGATTGGGAGTCAACACTCAGTTAAAAATCCCTCCCCCCCCCCCTTTTTCTCGACGATTGCAAAACCCGATATATAAAAACTAAAAAGTGTTTACAATCCCTTAAAATTACAGACACTTTTTGGAATTATATCTCTCCACATTTGTGCATTGAGCATGTCCATTTTGGATTTATACTTTTTTATTAAATCAAAACTTGAGTTTGCACTTTCCCTTCTTCTCAAAAACAAAAAAAGAGATAAAAGGCAAATAGATCACAACTAAATGAAAATTTTAGAGTTTACGTATGGAAAAAATTTAAAGCAATAACAAATATAAGTAAAGAAGATTTATTCACACACCAAAACTAAACAAAAAACTTTTGTTATCCAAGTTTGGGAATTTCCAGTAGTTCAACGCTCGGTATTTTATATGAATGATATGTTTTTACACATGTTTGAAATAATGGATACGCATGCTTGAAACATGTTGAAGATACAAATGACCTCTGGATCCAAACCTCTTAAAGAGATTAACATTAAATTCTCAAGTGAACTGTGGTGGGATATTTACCCGAGTCAAACATGCCATTATTTTGCCCCTTTACAAAAAGCTGACCAAACGATCATAGACGATTGCAAAGGGATTAATCATGTGTAACGGGCTACATTTTTGTAAGGAATCACTTATGGATTGGGAGTCAACACTAAGTTATAAATCCCCCGCCTACCCCTTTTCCCGACGATTCCCAATCCTGTTATATAAAAAATAAAAAGAGTTTACAATCCCTAAAAATTACAGACACTTTTTGGAATTATCTCTCTCTACATTTGTGCATTGTGTATTTCCATTTTAGATGTATACTTTTTTCATAAATCAAAACTTGAATTTTCACTTTCCCTTTATCTCGTAAACAAAAATAGAGAAAAAAGGCAAACAGATCACAACGAAATGAAAATTTTAGAGTTTATTTATGGATAAAATTTAAAGCAATGACAAATGTAACTAAAGAAAATTTTTCACACACCACAAATGAACACAAAAGTTTTGTTATCCAAGTTTGGGAAATTCCACTAGTTCAACCCTAACTGCTCGGAATTCCATAAGAAAGAGATTTTTCTACACATGTTTTAAAAAATAGATATACATGCTTGGAACATGTTAAAGAAGCAAATAACCTATGGATCCAAACCTTTAAAGAGAATAACAATAAATTCTCAAGTTATCATGTGGTGGGATATTTACTCGAGTCAAAGAAGCCATTATTTTGCCCATTTACAAAAAGCTGACCTAACGATCATAGATGATTGTAAAGTGATTTATCATGCGTAATGCGCTATATTTTTGTAAGGAATGACCTATAGAGTGGGTGTCAACACTCAGTAAAAAAGCCCCTGCCTCCCCCTTTTCTTGACAATTGCAAAACCTGAGATATAAAAACTAAAAAGAGTTTACAATCCCTAAATATTACAGACACTTTCTGGAATTATCTCTCTCAAAATTTGTGCATTATGCATTTCCATTTTACATGTATACTTTTTTCTTAAATCGAAACTTGAGTTTTCACTTTCCCTTCATCTCGTAAACAAAAAAAAAAAGAGAAAAAAGGCAAATAGATCACAACAAAATGAAAATTTTAGATTTTATGTATGGAAAAAATTTAATGCTATAACAAATGTAAGAAAACAAAATTTTTTCACACACCACAAATGAACACAAAAGTTATGTTATCCAAGTTTGGGAAATTTCACTACTTCAACCAAAATAGCTTGCAATTTTATAAGAAAGAGATTTTTCTACACATGTTTTAAAAAATTGATATGCATGCTTGAAACATGTTAAAGATGCAAATAACCTATGGATCCAAACCTTTTAAAGAGAATAACAATAAATTCTGTAGTGGAGGTGTGGTGGGATATTTACCCGAGTCAAACGAGCCACTATTTTGCCCATTTACAAAAAGCTAATCTAACAATCATAGATGATTGTAAAGTGATTTATCAAGCGTATATTTTTGTAAGGAATGACTTATCGATACGGAGTCAACACTCAGTTAAAAATCCCCCACCTCCCCCTTTTCCCGACGATTGCAAAACGTAAAATATAAAAAATAAAAAGAGTTTACAACCCTAAAAATTATAGACACTTTTTGGAATTATATCTCTCTACTTTTGTGCATTGTGCATTTCCATTTTAGATTTATACTTTTTTCTTAAATCAAAACTTGAGCTTTCACTTTCCCTTCATCTCGTAAACAAAAAAAAAAAAAGATAAAATGCAAATAGATCTTAACAAAATGAAAATTTTAGAGTTTATGTATGGAAAATATTTAAAGCAATAACAAATGTAAGTAAATAAAATTTATTCACACACCACAAATGAACACAAAGGTTTTGTTATCCAAGTTTGGCAAATTCCAATAGATCAACCCTAAGAGCTCCGAATTTTATAAAAAAAGAGATTTTTTTGCACATGTTTAAAAAAAAGGATATGCATTCTTGAAACATGTTAAATATGCAAATGACCTATGGATCCAAACATTTTAAGGAGTATAAAATTAAATTCTTAAGTGAACATGCGGTGGGATATTTACCCGAGTCAAACTAGTCATAGATGATTGTAAACTGATTTATCATGCACAACGGGCTTTATTTTTGTAAGCAATGACTTATGGATTGGGAGTCAACACTCAGTTAAAAATCCACTACCTGCCACTTTTCCCGACCATTACAAAACTTGATATACAAAAACTAAAAACTGTTTACAATCCCTAAAAATTACAAACACTTTTTGGAATTATCTCTCTCTTCATTTGTCCATTGTCCATTTCCATTTTAGATATATACTTTTTTCTTAAATCTAAAATTGAGTTTTCACTTTCCCTTCATCTCGTAAACAAAAAAAAAAAAGAGATAAAAGGCAAATAGATCACAATAAAATGAAAATTTTAGAGTTTATGTATGGAAAATATTTAAAGCAATAACAAATGTAAGTAAAGAAAATTTATTAACACACCAAAAATGAGTGCAAAAGTTTTTTTCTGCAACTTTGGGAAATTCCACTAGTTCAACGCTCGGAATTTTATGGGAAAGAGATTTTTCTACACATGTTTTAAATAATGGATATGTGTGCTTGAAACAATTTAAAGATGCCAACGACCTATGGATCGAAACCTTTTAAAGAGAATAATAACATGACAATCGCAAGCGAACGTGCGGGGGCATATTTACCCGAGTCAAACAAGCCATTATTGTGGCCATTAGCAAAAAGCTGACCTAACGAACATAGATGACTGTAAATTGATTTATCATATGTAATGGGCTACATTTTTGTAAGGAATGACTTATGGATTGGGAGTCAACACTCAGTTCAAAATCCCCCACCTCCCCCTTTTTCTGATGATTGCAAAACTATATATATAAACACTAAAAACAATTTACAATCCCTAAAAATTACAAACACTTTTGGGAATTATCTCTCTCTACATTTGTGCATTGTGCATTTCCATTTTAGATGTATACTTTTTTCTTAAATCAAAACTTGAGTTTTCACTTTCCCTTCATATCGTCATAAAAAAATAGAGATAAAAGGAAACTAGATCACAACAAAATGAAAATTTTAGAGTTTATGTATGGAAAAAAATTGAAGAAATAACAAATGTAAATAAACAAAATTTATTCACACACCACAAATGAACACAAAAGTTTTGTTAGCCAAGTTTAGGAAATTCCACTAGTTCAACCCAAATAGCTCGGAATTTTATAAGAAAGAGATTTTTCTACAGATGTTTTAAAAAATGGATATGCATGCTAGAAACACGTAAAAGATGAAAATGACCTATGGATTGAAACCATTTAAAGAGAATAACTTTGAATTCTCAAGTGAACGTACGGTTGGATATTTACTAGAGTCAAACGAGCCTATATTTTGCCCATTTAAAAAAAGCTTACTTAACGATCATCGATGATTGTAAAGTGATTTATCATGCGTAACAAGCTATATTTTTGTAAGGAATGACTTGAGGATTGGGAGTCAACACTTAGTTAAAAGTCCCCCGCCTCCCCTTTTTTTCGACGAATGCAAATCCTGATATGTAAAAACTGAAAAAAGTTTACAATCCCTAAAAATTACAGACACTTTTTGGAATTACCTCTATCAACATTTTTGCATAGTGCATTTCCATTTTTGATGTATATTTTTTTCTTAAATCAAAACTTGAGTTTTCACTTTCTCATCATCTCATAAACAAAAATAGAGATAAAAAGCAAAAAGATCGCAACAAAATCAAAATTTTAGAGTTTATGTTTGGAAAGAATTTAAAGCAATTACAAATGTAAGAAAATAAAATTTATTCACCCACCACAAATGAACACGAAAGTTTTGTTATCAAAGTTTGGAAAATTCCACTAGTTCAACCCTAATAGCTCAGAATTTTATAAGAAAGAGATTTTTCGACACATGTTTTAAAAAATGGATATGCATGCTTGAAACAGGTTAAAGATGCAAATGACCAATGGATCCAAACCTTTTAAACAAATAACATTAAATTCACAAGTGAAGGTGCTGTGGGATATTTACCCGAGTCAAACAAGCCATTATTTGCCACTTTACATAAAGCTGACCTAATGATCATGCATGATTGTAAAGTGATTTATCATGCGTAACAGGCTATAATTTTGTAAGGAATGACTTATGGATTGGGAGTCAACACACAGTTAAATATCCCCTGCCTGCCCCTTTCCCATTGATTGCAAAACCTGATAAATAAAAACCAAAAAGAGTTTAAAATCCCAAAAAATTAAATACACTTGTTGAAATTATCTCTCTCTACATTTGTGCATTTCCATTTTAGAGGTATACCTTTTTCTTAAATCAATACTTGAATTTTTACTTTCCCTTCATCTCGTAAATAAAAAAAGATAAAAGGCAAATAGATCACAACAAAATGAAAATTTTCGAGTTTAGGTATGGAAAAAATTTAAAGAAATAACAAATAAAAGTAAAGAAAATTAATCCCCACAACACAAAAGAACACAAAATTTTTGTTATCCAAGTTTGGCAAATTTGACTAGTTCAACCCTAATAGCTCAGAATTTTAAAAGAAAGAGATTTTTCTAAACATGTTTTTAAAAATGGATATGCATGTTTGAAACATGTTAAAGATGCAAATGACCAATGGATCCAAACCTTGTAAAGAGAATAACATTAAATTCTCAAGTGAAGGTGCAGTGGGATATTTACCAGAGTCAAACAAGTCTTTATTTCCCCATTTACAAAAAGTTGACCTAACCATCATAGATTATTGTAAAGTGGTTTATTATGCATAACGGGCTATATTTTTTTAGGGAATGACTTATGGATTGGGAGTCAACACTCAGTTAAAAATCCCCCTCCACCATTTTTTCTCGACGATTGGAAAATCGGATTTATAAAAACAAAAAAGAGTTTACAATACCTAAAATTACAAACACTTTTTGGAATTATCTCTCTCTACGTGCATTTCCATTTTGGATGTATAATTTTTTCTTAAATACAAACTTGAGTTTTCACTTTCCCTTCATATCGTAAACAAAAAAAGAGATAAAAGGAAAATAGATCACAACAAAATGAAAATTTCAGAGTTTATGTATGGAATGAATTTAAAGCAATAACAAATTTAAGTAAAGAAAATTTATTCACACACCTCAAATGCACACAAAAGTTTGGTTATCCTAGTTTTTGAAATTCCACTAGTTCAACCCTAATAGCTCTGAATTTTATAAGAAAGAGATTTTTCTATACAAAAAAAATGGACATGCATTCTTGAAACATGTTAAAGATGCATATGATCTACGGAACCAAACCTTTTATAGAGAATAACATTAAATTCTCAAGCGAAGGTGGGGTGTGATATTTACCCAAGTGACACAAGCCATTATTTTGCCCATTTACAAAAATTTAACCTAATGATCATAGATGATTTTAAAGTGATCTATCATACGTATCAGGCAATATTTTTTTAAGGAATGACTTATGGATCGAGAGTGAACACTCAGTTAAAAATCCCCCACCTCCCCTTTTTCCCAATGATTGCAAAACCTGATATATAAAAACTAAAAAAGTTCACAATCCCTAAAAAATAAACACACTTTTTAGCATTATCTCTATCTACATTTGTGCATTGTGCTTTTCCATTTTAGGTGTATACTTTTCTGTTAAATCAAAACTTGAGTTTTTACTTTCCCTTCATCTCGTAAATAAAAAAATAAAGGCAAATAGATCACAACAAAATGAAAATTTTTGAGTTTATGTATGGAAAAATTTTAAAGAAATAACAAATGTAAGTAAAGAAAATTTATTCACACACCACAAAAGAACACAAAATTTTTATTATCCAAGTTTGGGAAATTCCAGTAGTTCAACCCTAATAGCTCGGAATTTTAAAAGAAAGAGATATTTCTAAACATGTATTAAAAAATGGATATGCATGCTTGAAACATGTTAAAGATGCAAATGACCAAAGGATCCAAACCTTGTAAAGAGAATAACATTAAATTCTCAAGTGAAGGTGTAGTAGGACATTTACTAGAGTCAAACAAGCCTTTATTTTGCTCATTTACAAAATGCTGACCTAACGATCATAGATGAATGTAAAGTGATTTATCATGCGTAACGGGCTATATTTTTTTAAGGAATCACTTATGGATTGGGAGTCAACACTCGGTTAAAAATCCCCCGCCTACCCCTTCTCCCGACGATTGCAAAACCTGACATATAAAAACAAAAAACACTTTTAAATCCCTAAAATTAAACACAATTTTAGGAATTATCTCTCTTCATTTGTGCGTTGTGCATTTCCATTTTGCAAGTACACTTTTTTCTTAAATCTAAACTCGATTTTTCACTTTCCCTTCATCTTGTAAACAAAAAAAGAAATAAAAGGCAAACAGATCACAACAAAATGAAAATTTTAGAGTTTATGTATGGAATAAATTTTAAGCAATAACAAGTGTAAGTATAGAAAATTTATTCACACACCACAAATGAACAAAAAGTTTTGTTATCCAAGTTTGGGAAATTCCACTAGTTCAACCCAAATAGCTTGGAATTTTATAAGAAAGAGATTTTTCTACACATGTTTTAAAAATTGGATATGCATGCTTAAAATATGTTAAAGATGCAAATGACCTATGGATCGAAACCTTTTAACGAGAATAATATTAAATTCTCAAGTGAAGGTGCGGTGGGATATTTACCCGAGTCAAACAAGCCATTATTTTGCCATTTACAAAAAGCTGACCTAACGATCAAAGATGATTGTAAAGTGATTTATCATGCGTAACGGGCTATATTTTTTTAAGGAATCACTTATCGATTGGGAGTCAACACTCGGTTAAAAATCCCCCGCCTCTCCCTTTTCCCGATGATTGCAAAACCTGATATATAAAAACTAAAAAAAGTTTACAATCCGTAAAAATGAAATACACTTTTTGGAATTATCTTAGTCGACATTTTTGCATTGTGCATTTCCATTTTAGATGTATATTTTTTTCTTAAATCAAAACTTGATTTTCCATTTTCCCTTCATCTCGTAAACAAAAAAAAAAAAGATAAAAGGCAAATAGATCACAACAATATGAAACTTTTTGAGTTTATAAATGGAAACAATTTAAAAAAATGACAAATATAAGTGAAGAAAATTTATTCACACAGCACTAATGAACACAAAATTTTTGTTATCCAAGTTTGGGAAATTCTACTTCTTCAACCCTAATAGATCCGAATTTTATAAGAAATAGATTTTTCTAAACTTGTTTTAAAAAATGGATATGCATGTTTGAAACATGTTAAAGATGCAAATGACCAATTGATCCAAACCTTTTAAAGAGAATAACATTAAATTCTCAAGTGAAGGTGCAGTGGGATATTTACTTGAGTCAAACAAGTCATTATTTTGCCCATTTACAAAAAGCTGACCTAACGATCATTGATGATTGTAAAGTGGTTTATTATGCATAACGGGCTATATTTTTGTAAGGAATGACTTATGGATTGGGAGTCAACACTCAGTTAAAAATCCCCCTCCTCCCTCATTTCCCAACAATTGAAAAATCGGATATATAAAAACTAAAAAGAGTTTATAATACCTAAAAATTACACACACTTTTTGGAATTATCTCTCTCAACGTTTGTGCATTGTGCATTTCCATTTTGGATGTATAATTTTTTCTTGAATCAAAACTTGATTTTTCACTTTCCCTTCATCTCGTAAAAAAAAAAAGAGATAAAAGGCAAATAGATCACAAAAAAAAAAAAATTTTACAGTTTATATATGGAAAGAATTTAAAGCAATAAAAAATTTAAGTGAAGAAAATTTATTCACACACCACAAATGAACACAAAATTTTTGTTATCCAAGTTTTGGAAATTCCATTAGTTCAACCTTAATTGCTTGGAATTTTATAAGCCAACGTGCGGTGGGAAATTTGCCCGAGTCAAACAAACCATTATTTTGCCCATTTTCAAAAAGCTGACCTAATGATCATAGATGATTGTAAAGTGATTTATCATGTCTAACGGGTGATATTTTTGTAAGGAATGACTTATGGATTGGATGTCAACACACTGTTAAAAATCCTCAGCCTCCCCCTTTTTCCAACAATTACAAAACCATATATATAAAAACTAAAGAGAGTTTACAATATCTTAAAATTATAGACATTTTTTGGAATTATATCTCTCTACATTTGTGCAATGTGCATTTCTATACTTTTTTTTTCATTCAAAACTTGAGTTTTCACTTTCCCTTCATCTCATAGACAAAAAAAAGAGATAAAAGGCAAATGGATCACAACAAAATGAAAATTTTAGGGAATACGTAAGGAAATAATTTAAAGCAATAACAAATGTAAGTAAAGAAAATTTTTTACACACCACACATGGACTCAAAATTTTTGTTATCCAAGTTCGGGAAATTCCACTAGTTCAACCCTAATAGCTCGGAATTTTATCAGAAAGAGATTTTTCTACACATGTTTTAAAAAATGGATATGCATTCTTGAAACATGTTAAAGATGCATATGACATATGGATCCAAACCATTTAAAGAGAATAATATTAAATTCTCAAGTGAACGTGCGGTGGGATATTTTCCTGAGTGACACAAGCCATTATTTTGCGCATTTACAAAAAGTTGACCTAACGATCATAGATGACTGTAAAGTGATTTATCATGCGTAACGGACAATATTTTTGTAAGGGATGACTTATGCACTGAGAGTCAACACTCAGTTAAAAATCCCCCGCCTCCCCCTTTTCACGACGTTTGCAAAACCAGATATATAAAAACTAAAAAGAGTTTACAATCCCAAAAAATTAAACACAATTTTTGGAATTATCTATCTCTTCATTTGTGCGTTGCCTATTTCGATTTTGCATGTACAGTTTTTTCTTAAATCAAAACTTGAGATGTCACTTTCCCTTCATCTCGTAAACAAAAAAAAAAAGAGATAAAAGGCAAATAGATCACAACGAAATGAAAATTTTAGATTTTATGCATTGAAAAAATTTTAAGCAATAACAAGTGTAAGTAAAGAAAATTTATTCACACACCACAAATGAACACAAAAGTTTTGTTATCAAATCTTGGGAAATCCCACTAGTTCAACCCAAGTAGCTCGGAATTTTATAAGAAAGAGATTTTTCTACACATGTTTTAAAAATTGGATATGCATGCTTGAAACATGTTAAAGATGCAAATGACCTATGGATTGAAACATTTTAAAAAGAATAACATTAAATTCTCAAGTGAAGGTGCGGTGGGATATTTACCCGAGTCAAACAAGCCATTATTTTGCCCATTTACAAAAAGCTGACCTAACGATCAAAGATGATTGTAAAGTGATTTATCTTGCGTAATGGCTACATTTTTTTAAGGAATGACTTATGGATTGGGAGTCAACACTCAGTTAAAAATCCCCCACTCCCCCCTTTCTCGACGATTGCAAAACATGATATACAAAAACATAAAAGAGTTTACAATCCCAAAAAATTACAGACACTTTTTGGAATTATCTCTCTCCAAGTTTGTGCATAGTGCATTTCCATTTTGGATGTAAAGTTTTTTCTTAAATCGAAACTTGAGTTTTCACATTCCCTTCATCTTGTAAACAAAAAAAGAGATAACAAGAAAATAGATGACAACAAAATGAAAATTTTTGAGTTTATGTATGGAAATAATTTAAATCAATAACAAGTGTAAGTAAAGAAAATTTATTCACACACTAATAATGAACACAAAAGTTTTGTTATCCAAGTTTGGGAAATTCCACTAGTACAACCCTAATATCTCGGAATTTTATAAGAAAGAGATTTTTCTACACATGTTTTAAAAAATGGATATGCATGCTTGAAATATGTTAAAGATGCAAATGACTTATGGATCCAAACCTTTTAAATAGAATAACATTAAATTATCAAGTGAATGTGCGATGGGATATTTACCCGAGTCAAACAAGCCATTATTTTTCGCATTTACAGAAAGCGGACCTTATGCTCATAGATCATTGTAAAGTGATTTATCATGCATAACGGGCTATATTTTTGTATGGAATGACTTATGGATTGGAAGTCAACACTGAGTTAAAAATCCCCCGCCTCCCCCATTTCCTTACGATTGCAAAACCTGAAATATAAAAACTAAAAAGAGTTTACTATCCCTAAAAATTATAGACACCTTTTGAAATTGTATCTCTCTACATTTGTGCATTGTGCATTTCCTTTTTAGATGTATACTTTTTTCATAAATCAAAACTTGAGTTTTCACTTTCCCATCTTCGCGTAGACAAAAATAGAGAAAAAAGGCAAATAGATCACAACAAAATAAAAAATTTAGAGTTTGTGTATGGAATGAATTTAAAGCACTAAAAAATGTAAGTAAAGAAAATTTTTCACACAATGGACAGAAAAGTTTGGTTATCCATGTTTGGGAAATTCCACTAGTTCAACCCTTATAGCTCGAAATTTTATAAGACATAGATTTTTCTATACATTTTAAAAAAAAAGTATATGCATCCTTTAAACATGTTAAAGATGCAAATGACCTATAGATCCAAACCTTTTAAAGAGAAAAACATTAAATTCTCAAGTGAACGTGCAGTGGGATATTTACCCGAGTCAAACAAGCCATTATTTTGCACATTAACAAAAAGTTGACCTAACGATCATAGATGATTGTAAAGTGATTTATCATGCCTAACGGGCTATATTTTTATAAGGAATGACTTATTGATTGGGAGTCAACACTCGGTTAAAAATGCCCCGCCACCCCTTTTCCGACGATTATCAAGTAAAGGTGGGGTAGGATATTTGCCCGAGTCAAACAAGCCATTATTTTTCCCATTTAAAAAAGCTGACCTAATGATCATAAATGATTATAAATTTATTTACCATGCGTAATGTGCTATATTTTTGTAAGGAATGACTTATGGATTGGGAGTCAACACTTAGTTAAAAATCCCTCACCTCCCCCTTTTCCCGACGATTGCAAAACCTGATATATAAAAAGTAAAAATAGTTTAAAATCTCTAAAAAATATAGACACTTTTTTGAATTATATCTCTCTACATTTGTGCATTATGCATTTCCATTTTAGATGTATATTTTTTTCTTAAATCAAAATTTCAGTTTTCACTTTCTCTTTATCTCGTAGACAAAAAAAGAGATAAAACGCAAATAGATCACAGCAAAATTAAAAAGTTTATCTATGGAAAGAATTTAAAGCATTAAAAAATGTAAGTAAATAAAAATTTTCACACACCACAAATGCACACAAAATTTTTCTTATCGAAGTTTGGGAAATTCACTAGTTCAACCCTAATAGCTCAGAATTTTATAAGAAAGAGGTTTTTCTATACATGTTTTAAAAAATGGAAATGCATGCTTGAAACATGTTAAAGATGCAAATGACCTATGCATCGAAACCATTTAAAGAGAATAATATTAAATTCTTAAGTGAACGTGCGGTGAGATATTTATCCGAGACAAACTAGCTATTATATTGCCCATTTATAAAAAGCTGACCTAATGATCATAGATGATTGTAAAGTGATTTATCATGCGTAACGAGCTATATTTTTTTAAGGAATGACTTATGGATTGGGAATCAACACTCAGTTAAAAATCCCTCGCCTCCCCCTTTTCTCGACGATTGCAAAACCTGATATATAAAAACTAAAAAGAGTTTGCAATCCCTAAAAATTACAGAAACTTTTTGAAATATACATTTGTGCATTGTGCATTTCCATTTTAGATGTATACATTTTTCTTCAATCAAAACTTGAGTTTGCACTTTCCCTTCATCTAGTAAACCTAAAAAGAGATAATAGGCAAATAGATCACAAAAAAATGAAAATTTTAGAGTATATCTATGGAAAGAATTTAAACCAATAACAAAAGTAAGTAAAGAAAATTTATTCACACACAAAAAATGAACACACGAGTGTTGTTATCCAAGTTTGGGAAATTCCACTACTTCAACCATAATAACTCGGAATTTTATAAGAAAGTGATTTTTCTACACATGTTTTAAAAAATGGATATGCATGCTTGAAACATGTTAAAGATGCAAATGACCTATGGATCGAAACCATTTAAAGAGAATAACATTAAATTCTCAAGTTAATGTGCGGCGGGATATTTACCCGAGTCAAACAAGCCATTATTTGGCCCATTTACAAAAAGCTGACCTAACGATCTTAGATGATTGTAAAGTGATTTATCATGTGTAACGGGCTATATTTTTTTAAGTAATGATTTATGGATTGGGAGTAAACACTAAGTTAAAAATCCCCCGCCACCCCTTTTTCTCGACGAATTGTATGGAATGGCTTATGGATTGGGAGTCAACACTCAGTTAAAAACTCCCCACCTCCCCCTTTCCCCGACGATTGCAAAACCTGATATATAAAAACTAAAAAGAGTTTACGATCCTTAAAAATTACCGACACTTTTTGGAATTATCTCTCTCTCTACTTTTGTGCATAGTGCTTTTCCACTTCTGATGTATACTGTTTTCTTAAATCAAAACTTGAGTTTTCACTTTCTCTGCATCTCATAAACAAAAAAAAAGATAACATGCAAATAGATCACAAGAAAATGAAAATTTTAGAGTTTACGTATGGAAAGAATTTAGAGCAATAAAAAATGTAAGTAAAGAAAATATATTCACACACCACAAATGAACACAAAAGCTTTTTTATCCAAGTCTGGGAAATTCCACTAGTTCAACCCTAATAACTCAGAAATTCCACATGTTTAAGATGCAATTGACCTATGGATCCAAACCTTTTAAAGAGAATAACATTAAATTCTCAAGTGTACATGCGGTGGGATATTTACCCGAGTCAAACAAGCCATTATTTTGCCCATTTACAAAACTCTGACCTAACGATCAAAGATGATTGTAAAGTGATTTATCATGCATAACGGGCTATATTTTGTAAGGAAGGACTTATGGATTGGGAATCAACACTCAATTAAAAATCCCTCGCCTCCCCTATTCGCGATGATTGTAAAACTTGATATATAAAAACTAAAAAGACTTTACAATCCCGAAAAATTATAGACATTTTTTGGAATTTTCTCTTTGTAAATTTGTGCATAGTGAATTTCCATTTTGGATGTATACTTTTTTCTTAAATCAAAACTTGAGTTTTCACTTTCCCCTCATCTCCTAAACAAAAAACGAGATAAAAGGCAAATAGATCACAAACAAATGAAAATTTTAGAGTTTATGCATGGAAATAATTTAAACCAATAATAAATGCAAGTAAAAAAAATGTATTCACACACCACAAATGAACAAAAAAGTTTTGTTATCCAAGTTTCGGAAATTGCACTAGTTCAACCCTAATAGTTCAGAATTTTATAACAAAGAGATTTTTCAACGCATGTTTTAAAAAATGGATATGCATCCTTGAAACATTTTAAAGATGCAAATGACATATGGATCAAAACCTTTTAAAGAGGATAAGATTAAATTCTCAAGTGAACGTCCGTTGGGATATTTACTCGAGTCAAGCAAACCATTAATTTGCCCATTTACAAAAAAGTTAACCTAACGTTCATAGATGATTGTAAAGTGATTTATCATGCGTAACGAGCTATATTTTTTTAAGGATTGACTTATAGATTTAGATTCAACACTCAGTTAAAACTTCCCCCCTCCCCCTTTTCCCGACGTTTGCAAAACCTGATATATAAAAACTAAAATGAGTTTACAATCCCTAAAATTTACAGATTCTTTTTGGAATTATTTCTCTCTACATTTTTTGCATTGTGCTTTTCCATTTTATATGTATAATTTTTTCTTACATCAAAACTTGAGTTTTCAATTTCCCTTCATCTCATTGACAAAAAAAAGAGGTAAAAGGCAACTAGATCACAACAAAATGAAAATTTTAGAGGTTATTTATGGAAAGAATTTAAAGCAACAACAAATTTTAGAAAAGAAAATTTATTCACACACCACAAATGAACACAAAATTTTTGTTATCCAAGTTTGGGAAATTCCACTAGTTCCATCCTAATAGCTCGGTTTTTTATAATAAAGAGATTTTTCTACACATGTTTTAAAAAATAGATATGCATTCTGGAAACATGTTAAAGAAGCAAATGACCTATGGATCCAAATCTTTTAAAGAGAATAACTTTAAAGTCTCAAGTGAACGTGCGTCGAGATATTTACCTGAGTCAATCAAGCCATTATTTTGCCCAATTACAAAAAGCTTACCTAACGATCATAGATGATTGTAAAGTGATTTATCATGCGTAACGGGCTATATTTTTTTGAGTGACTTCTGGATCTGTAGTCAACACTCAGTTAAAAAACCCCGCCACCCTCTTTTCCCGATGATTGCAAAACCTGATATATGAAAACTAAAAATAGTTTACAATCCAAAAAAATTAAACACATTTTTTGGAATTATCTCTCTCTACATTTTTGCATTAGGCATTTTCATTTTGGATATATACTTTTTTCTTAAATCAAAACTTGAGTTTTCACTTTCCCTTTATCTCGTAAACAAAAAAAGATATAAAAGGCAAATAGATCGCAACAAAATGAAAATTTTAGAGTTTATGTATGGATAGAATTTGAAGCAATAACAAATGTAAGTCAAGAAAATTTATTCACACACCACAAATGAACACAAAAGTTTTGTTATCCAAGTTTGGGAAATTCCACTACTTCAACCCTAATTGCTCGGAATTTTATACGAGAGAAATTTTTCAACACATGTTTCAAAAAATGGATATGCATGCTTGAAACATGTTCAAGATGCAAAAGACCTATGGATCCAAACCTTTTAAAGAGAACAACATTAAATTCTCTAGTGAAGGTACGGTGGGACATTTACCCAAGTCAAACAAGACATTATTTTGCCCATTTACAAAAAGTTGACCTAACGATCCCAGATGATTGTAAAGTGATTTATCATGCGTAACGGGCTATATTTTTGTAAGGAATGACTTATGGATTGGGATTCAAAACTCAATTAAACCCCTCCCCCCTCCCCTTTTTCCCGATGATTGCAAAACCTGATATATAAAAACTAAAAAGACTTTACATTCCCTAAAAATTACAGACACTTTTTGGAATTATATTTCACAACTTTTGTGCATTGTGCATTTTCCATTTCAGATGTATACTTTTTTCTTAAATCAAAACTTGAGTTTTCATTTTCCGTTCAACTTAAAGACAAAAAAAATAAAAAATAAAAGGCAAATAGATCACAACAAAATGACAACTTTAGAGTATATGTATGGAAAGAATTTGAACCAATAACAAATGTAAATAAAAAATATTTATTCAAACACCACAAATGAACACAAAAGTTTTGTTAACCAAGTTTTGGAAATTCCACTAGTTCAACCCTAATAGCTCGGAATCTTAAAACAAAGATTTTTCTACACATGTTTTAAAAAATTGATATGCATGTTTGAAACATAGTAAAGATGCAAATGACCTCTGGACTCATACCTTTTAAAGAGAATAACATTAAATTCACAAGTGAGCGTGCAGTGGGATATTTACCCGAGTCAAACAAGCCATTATTTTGCCCATTTACAAAAAGCTGACCAAATGATCATAGATGATTGTAAAGTGATTTATCATGTGTAACGGGCTATAATTTTTTAAGGAGTCACTTTTGGATTGGGAGTGAACACTCAGTTAAAAAACCCACGGCTCACCCTTTTCCCGACGAATGCAAAACCTGATATACAAAAAAAGAAAGAATTTAAAATCCCTAAAAATCACAAACACTTTTTGGAATTATCTCTCTTTACATTTGTGCATAGTGCATTTCATTTTGGATGTATACTTTTTTCCTAAATTAAAACTTGAGTTTTCATTTTCCCTTCATCTCGTTAACAAAAAAAGAGATAAAAGGCAATTAGAACACAACTAAATGAAAATTTTAGAGTTTATCTATGGAAAGAATTTAAAGCAATAACAAATGTAAGTAAAAATAATTTATGCACACACCACAAATGAACACAAAAGTTTTGTTATCCAAGTTTGGGAAATTCCACTAGTTCAACCCTATTAGCTCGAAATTTTATAAGAAAGATTTTTCAACACAAGTTTTAAAAAATGGATATGCATGCTTGAAACATGTTCAAGATGCAAATGACCTATAGATCCAAACCTTTTAAAGAGAATAACATTAAATTCTCAAGTGAAGGTCGGGTGGCATATTTACCCGAGTCAAATAAGCCATTATTTTGCCCATTTACAAAAAGCTGAACAAACAATCAAAGATGATTGCAAAGTCATTTATCTTGCATAACGGCCTATATTTTTGTAAGGAATGACTTATGGATTGGGAGTCAACACTCAGTTAAAAGTCCCCCGCCTCCCCCTTTTCCCGACGATTGCAAAACCTGATATATAAAAAGTAAAAAGAGTTTACAATCCCTAAAACTTACAGACAATTTTTGGAATTACTTCTCCCTACATTTCTGTATTGTGCATTCCCATTTTAGATGTATACTTTTTTCTTAAATCAAAACTTGAGTTTTCACTTTCCCTTCATCTCGTAGACAAAAGAAGAGATAAAAGGCAAATAAATCGCCACAAAATGAAAATTATAGAGTTTATGTAAGGAAAGAATTTTAAGAAATAACAAATGTAAGTAAAGAAAATTTTTCACACACCACAAATGGACACAAAAGATTTTTTATTCAGGTTTGGGAAATTCCACTTGTTCAACCCTAATGTCTCGGAATTTTATAAGAAAGAGGTTTTTCTACACATGTTTTAAAAAATGGATATGCATGCTTAAAACATGTTAAAGATGCAAATGACCTATGGATCAAAACCATTTAAAGACAAGAACATTAAATTGTCAAGTGAACGTGTGGTGGGACATTTGTCCGAGTCAAACTAGCCATTATTTTGCTCATTTACAAAAAGCTCACCTAATGATAATAGATGCTTGTAAAGTGATTTATCATGCATCACGGGCTATAATTTTGTAAGGAATGACTTATGGATTGGGAGTCAACACTCAGTTAAAAATCCCTCGCCTGCCCCTTTTCTCGACAATTGCAAAATCTGATATATAAAAACTAAAAAGAGTTTATAACCCCTAAAAATAACAGAAATTTTTTGGAATAATCTCTTTCTACATTTGTGCATTGTGTATTTCTATTTTAGAAGTATACTTTTTTCATAAATCAAAACTTCAGTTTTCAATTTCCTTTCATCTACTAAACATAAAAAAAGATAAATGGCAAATAGATCACAACAAAATGAAAATTTTAGAGTTTATGTATGGAAAGAATTTAAAGGAATAAAAAATGTAAGTAAAGAAAATTTATTTACACACCAAAAATGAACACAAAAGTTTTGTTATCCGAGTTTGGGAAATTGCACTAGTTCAACCCTATTAGCTCGGAATTTTATAAGAAAGAGATTTTTCTACACATGTTTTAAAAAATTGATATGCATGCTTGAAAAATGTTAAAGATTCAAATGACCTATGGATCAAAACCATTTAAAGAGAATAACATTATATTCTCAACTTAACGTGTCGTGGGATATTTACCCGAGTCAAACAAGCCATTATTTTGCCCATTTACAAAAAGCTGACCTAACGAACAAAGATGATTGTAAAGTGATTTATCATGCGTAACAGGCAATATTTTTGTAAGGAAGGACTTATGGATTTGGAGTCAACACTCAATTACAAATCCCTCGCCTCCCACTTTTTACGACTATTGAAAAATCTAATATATAAAAACTAAAAAGAGTTTACAATGCTGAAAAATTATAGACACTTTTCTGAATTTTCTCTCTTTTCATTTGTGTATAGTGCATTTCCATTTTGGATGTATACTTTTTTCTTAAATCAAAACTTGAGTTTTCACTTTCCATTCAACTCATAGAAAAAAAAAAGATAAAAGGCAAATAGATCACAACAAAATTAAAACTTTAGAGTTTATGTAAGGAAAGAATTTAAACAATTAAAAAATTTAAATAAAAAATATTTATTCACACACCACAAATGAACACAAAAGTTTTGTTAAGCAAGTTTGGGAAATTCCACTAGTTCAACCCTAATAGCTCGGTATTTTAGATGAAAGATTTTTCTACACAGGTTTTAAAAAAATGATATGCGTATTTGAAACATGGTAAAGATGCAAATGAGCTATGGATTCAAACCTTTTAAAGAGAATAACATTAAATTCTCAAGTGAACGTGTGGTGGGATATTTACCTGAGTCAAACAAGCCATTATTTTGCCTATTTACAAAGAGCTGACCAAACAATCATAGATGATCGTAAAGTGATTTATCATGCATAACGGGCTATAATTTTTTAAGGAATGACTTTTGGATATGGAGTCAACACTAGGTTAAAATGCTTCCCCCCCCCCTCTCCCCCTTTTCCCGACGATTGCAAAACCTGATATATAAAAACTAAAAAGAGTTTACAATCCCTAAAAATTACATACACTTATTGGAGTTATCTCTCTACATTTTTGCATTGTGCATTTCCATTTTAGATGTTACCTGTTTCTTAAATCAAAACTTGATTTTTCACTTTCCCTTCATCTCGTAAACAAAAAAAGAGATAAAAGGCAAAAAGAAATCAAAACATAATTAAAATTTTACAGTTTATGTATGGAAAGAATTTAAAGCAATGAAAAATGTAAGTAAAGAAAATTTATTCACACACCGCAAATGAACTAAAACGTTTTGTTATCCAACTTTGGGAAATTCAACTAGTTCAACCCTAATAGCACGGAATTTTATAAGAAAGAGATTTTTCTACACATGTTTTAAAAAATGGATATGCATGCTAGAAACATGTTAAAGATGTAAATGACCTATGGATCCAAACCTTTTAAAGAGAATAACATTAAATTCTCAAGTGACGGTGCGTTGGGATATTTACACATGTCAAACCAGCCATTATTTTGCCCATTTACAATAAGTTGACCTAACGATCATAGATGATTGTAAAGTGATTTATCATGCGTAACGGGCTAAAATTTTTTAAGGAGTGACTTTTGGATTGGGAGTCAACCCTAGGTTAAAAATCGTCCCCCCCCCCCCCCCCCCCCCCCTCTCCACTCTGCCCCTTTTCCCGATGATTGTAAAACCTGATATATAAAAACTAAAAAGAGTTTACAATCCCTAAAAATTATAGACACTTTTTGGAGTTATCTCTCTGTACATTTGTGCATTGTGCATTTCCCTTTTAGAAGTTACTTTTTTCTTAAATTAAAACTTGACTTTTCACTTTCCCTTCTTCTCGTAAACCAAAAAAGAGATAAAAAACAAATAGAAATCACAAAAAAATTAAAATTTTACAGTTTGTGTATGGACAGAATTTAAAGCAATAAAAAATGTAAGTAAAGAAAATTTATTCACACACCGCAAATGAACAAAAAAATTTTGTTATCCAAGTTTGGGAAATTCAACTAGTTCAACCCTAATAGCACGGAATTTTATAAGAAAGAGATTTTTCTACACATGTTTTAAAAAATGGATATGCATGCTAGAAACATGTTAAAGATGCAAATGACCTATGGATCCAAACCTTTTAAAGAGAATAACATTAAATTCTCAAGTGATGGTGCGGTGGGATATTTACACGTGTCAAACAAGCCATTATTTTACCCATTTACAATAAGTTGACCTAACGATCATAGATGATTGTAAAGCGATTTATCATGTGTAATGGGCTATATTTTTGTGAGTGATTTATGGATTGGGAATCAACACTCATTAAAAAATCCTTTGCCTTCCCCTTTTCTCGATGATTGCAAAAAAAGATATATAAAAACTAAAAGGAGTTTACAATCCCTAAAAATTTCTCTCTACATTTGTGTATTGTGCATTTACATTTTAGATGTATACTTTTTTCTTAAATCAAAACTTGATTTTTCACTTTCCCTTCATCTCATAGACAAAAAAAAGAGATAAACCGCAAATACATTAGAAAAAAATTAAAATTTTAGAGTTTATGTATGGAACGATTTTAAAGCAATAAGAAATTTAAGTAAAGAAAATTTTTTCACACACCACAAATGAATACAAAAGTTTTGTTATCCAAGTTTTTGAAATTCCACTAGTTCAACCCTAATAGCTTGTAATTTTATAAGAAAGAGATTTTTCTACATATGTTTTAAAAAATTGATAAGAATGCTTGAAACATGGTAAAGATGCAAATGACCTTTGGATCAAAACCTTTTAAAGAGATTAGCATTAAATTCTCAAGTGAAGTGTTGTGGGATACCTACCCGAGTCCAACGTGCCATTATTTTTCCCATTTACATAATGCTGACCTAACGATCATTGATGAGTGTAAAGTGATTTATCATGCGTAACGGGCTATACTTTTGTAAGTTATGACTAATATATTGGGAGTCAACACTTAGTTAAAAATCCCCTGCCTCTCCCTTTTCCCGACAATTGCAGAACCTGATATATAAAAACTAAAATGAGTTTACATTCTATAAAAATTAATGACACTTTTTGGAATTATCTCACTCTACATTTTTGCATTGTGCATTTCCATTTTAGATGTATACTTTGTTATTAAATCAAAACTTGAGTTTTCACTTTCCCTTCATCTTGTAGACAAAAAAAAGATAAAAGGCAAATGGATCACAACAAAATGAAAATTTTAGAGTTTATGTTTGGAAAGAATTTAAAAAAATAACAAATTTAAGTAAAGAAAATTTATTCACACACCACAAATGAACACAAAATTTTTGTTATCCACGTTTGGGAAATTCCACTAGTACTACCCTAATAGCTCGTAATATTTGAAGAAAGAGATTTTCCTACACATGTTTTAAAAAATGGATATGCATGCTTGAAACATGTTAAAGATGCAAATGACCTGTGGATCCAAACCTTTTAAAGAGAATAACATTAAATTTTTAAGTGAACGTGCGGTGGGATATTTACCCGAGTCAAACAAGCCATTATTTTGCCCATTTACAAAAAGCTGACCTAATGATCATAGATGATTGTAAAGTGATTTATCATGCCTAATGGGCTATATTTTTGTAAGGAATGACTTATGGATCGGGAGTCATCATTCAGTTAAGAATCCCCCGCTTCCCCCTTTTCCCGACGATTGCAAAACCTGATATATAAAAAACTAAAAAGAATTTACAATCCCTAAAAAATAAACACTCTTTTTGGAATGATCTCTCTCTACATTTTTCCATTGTGCATTTCCATTTTGGATGTATACCTTTTTTTTAAATAAAAACTTGATTTTTCAATTTCCCTTCATCTCGTATTAAAAAAAAAAAGATAAAAGGCATATAGATCACTACAAAATGAAAATTTTAGAGTTTATGTATGGAAAAAATTTAAAGCAATAACTAATGTAACTAAATAAAATTTATTCACACAATGCAAATGAACACAAAAGTTTTATTATCTAAGTTTGGGAAATTCCACTAGTTCCACCATAATACCTCAGAATTTTATTAGAAAGAGATTTTTCTACACATGTTCTAAAAACTGGATATGCATGCTTGAAACATGTTCAAGTTTCAAATGACCTATGGATCCAAACCTTATAAAGAGAATAACATTAAATTATCTAGTGAAGGTGCGGTGGATATTTACCTGAGTCAAACGAGCCTTTATTTTGCCCATTTACCAAAAGCTGACCTAACGATCATAGATGATTGTAAAGTGAGATATCATGTATAATGGGCAACATTATTGTATGGAATGACTTATGGATTGGGAGTCAACACTAAGTTAAAAATCCCCGCCTCACCCTTTTCACGACGATTGTAAAACCTTATACATAAAAACTAAAAAGAGTTTACAATCCCCAAAAATACAGAGACTTTTTGGAATTTTCTATCTCTACATTTGTGCATTGTGCATGTCCATTTTTTATGTTACTTTTTTCTTAAATTAAAACTTGATTTTTCACTTTCCCTTCATCTCGTAAACAAAAAAAGAGATAAAAGGCAAATAGATCACAACAAAATTAAAATTTTAGAGTTTATGTATGGAAAGAATTTAAAGAAATAACATATGTATGTAAAGAAAATTTATTCACACACCACAAATGAACACAAAAGTTTTGTTATCGGAGTTTGGGAAATTCCACTAGTTCAACCCTAATAACTCGGTATTTTAATAGAAAGAGATTTTTCTACACATGTTTTAAAAAATGGATATGCATGCTTGAAACCTGTTAAAGATGCAAGTGACCTATGGATTGAAACCATTTAAAGAGAATAACATTAAATTCTCAAGTGAATGTGCGGTGGGATATTTACCCGAGTGAAAAAAGCCATTATTTTGCCCATTTACAAAAAACTGATCTTACGATCAAAGATGATTCCAAAGTGATTTATCATGCGTAACAGGCTATATTTTTGTAAGGGATGACTTATGGATTGCGAGTCAACACTCAATTAAAAATTCCCTGCCTTCCACTTTTCTTGACGATTGCAAAACCTAATAACTAACAACTAAAAAGAGTTTCCAATCACTAAAAATTACATAATCTTTTACGAATTATCTCTCTCTACATTTTTTCATAGTGCATTTCCATTTTGGATGTTTACTTTTTTCTTAAATCAAAACTTGAGTTTTCACTTTCCCTTCATCTCGTAAACTAAAAAAGAGATAAAAAACAAATAGATCACAACAAAATGAAAATTTTAGAGTTTATGTATAGAAAGAATTTAAAGAAATAACATATATAAGTATAAAAAATTTATTCACACACGAAAAATGAACACAAAAGTTTTGCTATCAAAGTTTGGGAAATTCAACTAGTTCAACCCTAATTGCTCGTAATTTTATAAGAATTTTTTTTCTACACCTGTATTAAAAAATGGATATGCATTCTTGAAACATGTTAAAGATTCAAATGACCTATCGATCGAAACCTTTTAAAGATGATAACATTAAATTCTCAAGTGAAGGTTCAGTGGGATATTTACCCAAGTGAAACCAGCCATTATTTTGCCCATTTAAATAAAGCTGACCTAACTATCATAGATGATTGTAAACTGATTTTCCATGCGTAACGGGCTATATTTTTGTAACGAATGACTTATCGATTGGCAGTCAACACCCAGTTAAAAATCCCCCGCCTCCCCCTTTTCCCGACGATTGCAAAACCTAATATATAAAAACTAAAAAGAGTTTACAATCCCTAAATATTACAAACACTTTTTGGAATTATCTCTCTCTAAATGAGTGGAATGTGCATTTCCATTTTAGATATATACTTTTTTCTTAAATCAAAACTTGAGTTTTCACTTTCCCTTCATATCGTAAACAAGAAAAAGAGATAAAAGGCATATAGATCACAAAAAAATGAAAAATGTGGAATTTATGTATGGAAGGAATTTAAAGCAATAACAAATGTAAGTAAAGAAAATTATTCAGACACCACAAATGAACACAAAAGTTTTGTTATCCAAGTTTGGGAAATTCCACTAGTTAAACCCTAATAGCTCTTAATTTTATAAGAAAGAGATTTTTCTACAAATATTTTAAAAAATGGATATGCATACTTGAAACATGTTAAAGATCCAAATGACCTATGGATCGACACATTTTAAAGAGAATAACATTAAATTCTCAACTGAAGGTGCGGTGGGATCTTTACCCGAGTCAAACAACCTAATGTTTTGCCCATTTACAAAAAGTTGTCCTAGAGATCATTGATGATTTTAAAAATATTTATCATGCGTAACGGGTTATATTTTTGTAAGGAATTACTAATGGATTGGGAGTCAACACTCAGTTAAAAATCCCCTGCTTGCCCCGTTTCCCGACGTTTGCACAATCTGATATATAAAAACTAAAAAGAGTTTACAATCCCTAAAAATTGAAGACAATTTTTGGAATTATCTCTCTCTACATTTGTGCATTGTGCATTTCCATTTTAGATGTATACTTTTTTCATAAATCAAAACTTGAGTTTTCACTTTCCCTTCATCACGTGGACAAAAAAAGAGATAAAAGGCCAATAGATCACAAGAAAATCAAAATTTTAGAGTTTATGCATGGAAAGAATTTAATAGAAAAACAAATGTAGCAAAGAAAATTTACTCACATAGCACAAATGAACAAAAATATTTCGTTATCCATGTTTGAAAAATTCCACAAGTGCAACCCTAATAGCTCGTAATTTTATAAGAATGATTTTTCTACACTAGTTTTAAAAAATGATATGCATGCTTCAAACTTGTTAAAGACGCAAATGACCTATCGATCCAAACATTTTCCAGAAAATAACATTAAATTCTCAAGCGAAAGTTCGGTGGGATATTTACCCGAGTCAAACATGCCATTATTTGGCCCATTTACAAAAAGTTCACCTAACGATCATAGATGATTGGAAAGTGATTTAAAATGCATAATAGATAATATTTTTTTAAGGAATGACTTATGGATTGGGAATCAACAATCAGTTAAAAATCCCCCGCCTCCCCCTTTTCTCGAAGATTGCAAAACCTGATATATAAAAATTAAAAAGAGTTTACAATCCCTAAAAATTACATACACTTTTTGGAATTATCTCTCTCTACATTTATGCATTGTGAATTTCCATTTTTTATGTTACTTTTTTATTAAATAAAAAATTGAGTTTACTCTTTCACATCATCTCGTAAACAAAAAAAGAGATAAAAGGCAAGTAGTTCACAACAAAATTAAAATTTTAGAATTTATGTATGGATAGAATTTACAGCAATAAAAATTATAAGTAAAGAAAATTTATTCACACACCACAAATGAACACAAAATTTTTATTATCTAGGTTTGGGAAATTCCACTCGTTGAACCCTACTAGCTCGGAATTTTATAAGAAAGAGATTTTTCTACACATGTTTTAAAAAATGGATATGCATGCTTGAAATATGGTAAAGATGCAAATGACCTATGGATCCAAAACTTTTAAGAAGAATAACATAAAATTCTCAAGCGATGGTGCTGTGGGATATTTACCCGAGTCAAACAAACCATTATTTTGCCCATTTACAAAAAGATAACCATACAATCATACATGATTGTAAAGTGATTTATCATGTGTGACAGGCTATAATTTTGTAAGGAATGACTTAAGGATTGGGAGTCTATAGTCAGTTAAAAATCCCCCGCCTCCCCCTTTTTCCCGACGATTGAAAAACCTCATATATAAAAACTAAAAAGAGTTCAAAATCCCTAAAAATTATAGAAATTTTTTGGAATTATCTCTCTCTACATTTGTGCATAGTGCATTTCTATTTTGGATGTATACTTTTTTCTAAAATAAAAACATGAGTTTTCACTTTCCCTTCATCTCGTAAACAACAAAAAAAGATAAAAGGCAAATAGATCACAACAAAATGAAAATTTTAGAGTTTATGTATGAAAATAATTTAAAGAAATAACAAATGTAAATAAAGAAAATTTATTCACACACCACAAATGAACAACAAAAGTTTTGTTACCAGAGTTTGGGAAATTCCACTAGTTCAACCCTAAAAGCTCGGTATTTTATAAGAAAGAGATTTTTCTACACAAGTTTTAAAAAATGGATATGCATGCTTCAAACATGTTAAAGATGCAAATGACCTATGGATCCAAACCCTTTAAAGAGAATAACATTAAATTCTCAAGTGAAGGTTCAGTGGGATATTTACCCGAGTCAAACAAGCCATTATTTAGCCCACTTATAAAAAGTTGAAATAACGATCATAGATGATTGTAAAGTGATTTATCATGCATAACAGACTATTTTTTTTAAAGCAATGACTTATGGATTGGGAGTTAACACTCAGTTAAAAATCCCCCGCCTCCCCCTTTTCCTGACAATTGAAAAACCTGATATATAAAAACTAAAAAGAGTTTACAATCCCTAAAAATTATAGACACTTTTTGGAATTATCTCTCTCTAAATTTGTGCATTGTGCATTGCTATTTTAGAATTATACCTTTTTCTTAAATAAAAAACTTGAGTTTTCACTTTCCCTTCATCTCTTTGACAAAAAAAAGAGATAAAAGACAAATAGATCACAACAAAATGAAAATTTTTGACTTTATGTATGGAAAAAATTTAAAGCAATAAAAAATGTAAGTAAAGAAAAATAATTCAAAAACCACAAATAAACACAAAAGTTTTTTTATCCAAGTTTAGGAAATTTCACTAGTTCAACCCCAATAGCTCATAATTTTATAAGAAAGAGATTTTTCTACACATGTTTAAAAAAATGGATATGCATGCTTGAAATATGTTAAAGATGATAATGACCTATGCATCCAAAAATTTTAAGGAGAATAACATTAAATTCTCATGTGATGGTGCGGTGGGATATTTACCTTTGTCAAACAAGCAATTATTTTGCCCTTTTACAAAAAGCTGACCTAACGATCATAGATGATTGTAAAGTGATTTATCACACGTAACCGGCAATTTATTTTTGTAAGGAATGACATATGTATTGGGAGTCAACAGTCAGTTAAAAATCCCCCGCTTCCCCCTTTTCCAGATGATTGCAAAACCTTGTATATAAAAACTAAAAAGAGTTTACAATCCCTAAAAATTATGGACGCTTTTTGGAATTATCTCTCTCTACATTTGTGCATAATGCATTTCCATTTTGGATGTATACTTTTCTCTAAAATCAAAACATGAGTATTCACTTTCCCTTCATCTCGTAAACAACAAAAAAGATAAAAGGCAAGTAGATCACAATAAAATGAAAATTTTGGAGTTTATGTATGGAAAGAATTTAAAGAAATAACATATGTAAGAAAAGAAAATTTATTCACACACCACAAATGAACACAAAAGTTTTGTTACCGGAGTTTGGGAAATTCCACTAGTTCAACCCTAATAGCTATGTATATTATAAGAAAGAGATTTTTCTGCAAAAGTTTTAAAAAATTGATATGCATGCTTGAAACATGTTAAAGATGCAAATAACCTATGGATCCAAACCTTTTAAACAGAATACCATTAATTTCTCAAGTGAAGGTTCGGTGGGATATTTACCCGAGTCAAACAAGCCATTATTTGGCCCTTTTACAAAAAGTTGACTTAACAATCATAGATAATTTTAAAGTGATTTATCATGCATAATAGACTATATTTTTTTTAAGGAATGACTTATGGATTGGGAGTCAACACTCAGTTAAAAATCCCCCGCCTCCCCCATTTTCTGACGATTGCAAAACCTAATATATAAAAACTAAAAAGAGTTTAAAATCCATAAAAATTACAGACACTTTTTAGAATTATCTCTATCTCTAAATTTGTGCATTGTGCATTGCTATTTTAGAAGTATCTATCTCTAAATTTGTGCATTGTGCATTGCTATTTTAGAAGTATACTTTTTTCTTAAATAAAAACTTGAGTTTTCACTTTCCCTTCATCTCGTTAACAATAAAAAGAGATAAAAGGCAAATAGATCATAACAAAATAAAAAAAATTTATTTTATGTTCGGAAATAATTTAAACCAATAAAAACTGTAAGTAAAGAAAAATAATTCAAACACCAAAAATGAACACAAAAGTTTTGTTATCTAAGTTTGGGAAATTCCACTAGTTCAACCTCAATAACTCGGAATTTTATAAGAAAGAGATTTTTCTACACATGTTTTAAAAAAAAAAGATATGCATGCTTGAAACATGTTAAAAATGCAAATGACCTATGGATCCATAAATTTTAAAGAGAATAACATTAAATTCTCAAGTGATGGTGCTGTGGGTATTTACCGAAGTCAAACAAGCCAATATTTTGCCCATTTACAAAAAGCTAAGCATACAATCATAGATGATTGGAAAGTGATTTATCATGCATAACGGGCTATATTTTTGTAAGGAATGACTTATGGATTGGGAGTCTACAGTCAATTAAAAATCCCCCGCCTCCCCCTTTTCCTGACGATTTCAAAACCTGATATATAAAAACTAAAAAGAGTTCAAAATCCCTAAAAAATATAGACACTTTTTGGAATTATCTCTCTCTACATTTTTGCATAGTGCATTTCCATTTTGGATGTATACTTTTTTCAAAAATAAAAACATGAGTTTTCACTTTCCCTTCATCTCGTAAACAACAAAAAAGATAAAAGCCAAATAGATCACAACAAAATGAAAATTTTAGAGTTGATGTATGGAAAGAATTTAAAGAAATAACATATGTAAGTAAAGAAAATTTATTCACATACCACAAATGAACACAAAAGTTTTGTTACCGGAGTTTGGGAAATTCGACTAGTTCAACCCTAATAGCTTGGTATAATATAAGAAAGAGATTTTTCTACACAAGTTTTAAAAAATGGATATGCATGCTTGAAACATGTTAAAGATGCAAATGACCTATGGATCCAGCCCTTTTAAAGAGAATAACATTAAATTCTCAAGTGAAGGTTCGGTGGGATATTTACCCGAGTCAAACAAACCATTATTTGGCCCATTTACAAAAAGTTGACATAACGATCATAGATGATTGAAAAGTGATTTATCATGCATAACATACTATATTTTTTTAAGGAATGACTTATGGATTGGGAGTCAACACTTAGTTAAAAATCCCCCTCCTCCCCTATTTTTCTACGATTGCAAAACCCGGCATATAAATACTAAAAAGAGTTTACAATCCCTAAAAATTACAGACAGTTTTTGGAATTATCTCTCTCTCTAAATTTGTGCATTGTGCATTGCTATTTTACAAGTATACTTTTTTCTTAAATAAAAACTTGAGTTTTCACTTTCCCTTCATCTCGTTGACAATAAAAAGAGACAAAAGGCAAATAGATCACAACAAAATAAAAATTTAAACCAATAAAAAATGTAAGTAATGAAAAATAATTCAAACACTTCAAATGAACACAAAAGTTTTGTAATCCTAGTGTGGGAAATTCCACTAGTTCAACCCCAATAGCTCGAAATTTTATATGGAAGAGATTTTTCTGCACTTGTTTTATAAAAAGGATATGCATGCTTGAAACATATTAAAGACGCAAATGACCTATGGTTCCAAAACTTTTAAAGAGAATAACAATAAATTTTCAGGTGATGGTGTTGTGGGATATTTACCCGAGTCAAACAAGCCATTATTTTGCCCATTTGCAAAAAGCTAAGCATAAAATCATAGATGATTGTAAAGGGATTTATTATGTGTAACAGGCTATATTTTTTTAAGGAATGACTTTTGGATTGGAAGTCTACAGTCAGTTAAAAATCACCCGCCTCCCCCTTTTCTTGACGATTGAAATCCTGATATATAAAAACTAAAAAGAGTTCAAAATCCCTAAAAATTATAGACACTTTTTGGAATTATTTCTCTCTACATTTGTGCATAGTGCATTTCCATTTTGGATGTATACTTTTTTCTAAAATAAAAACATGAGTTTTCACTTTCCCTTCATCTCGTAAACAACGAAAAAGATAAAAGGCAAATAGATCACAACAAAATAAAAATTTTAGAGTTTATGTATGGAAAGAATTTAAAGAAATAACATATGTAAGTAAATAAAATTTATTCACACACCACAAATGAACACAAAAGTTTTGTTATCGGAGTTTTGGAAATTCCACTAGTTCAACACTAATAGCTCAGTATTTTATAAGAAAGAGATTTTTCAACACAAGTTTTAAAAAATGGATATGCATGCTTCAAACAAGTTAAAGATGCAAATGACCTATGGATCCAAAACTTTTAAAGAGAATAACATTAAACTCTCAAGTGAAGGTTCAGTGCGATATTTACCCGAGTCAAACAAGCCATTATTTGGCCCATTTACAAAAACTTGAAATAACGATCATAGATGATTGTAAAGTGATTTATCATGGATAACAGACTATATTTTTTTAAGGAATGACTTATGGATTGGGAGTCAACACACAGTTAAAAATCCCCCTACCTCCCTCTTTTCCTGATGATTGAAAAACCTGATATATAAAAGCTGAAAAGAGTTTACAATCCCTAAAAATTAAAAACACTTTTTGGAATTATCTCTCTCTCTAAATTTGTGCATTGTGCATTGCTATTTTAGAATTATAACTTTTTCTTAAATAAAAACATGAGTTGTCACTTTCCCTTCATCTCGTTGACAAAAAAAAAGAGATAAAAGACAAATAGATCACAACAAAATGAAATTTTTTTACTTTATGTATGGAAATAATTTAAAGAAATAAAAAACGTAAGTAAAGAAAAATAATTCAAAAACCACAAATAAACATAAAAGTTTTGTTATCCAATTTTCAGAAATTCCACTAGTTCAACCCCAATAGCTCGGAATTTTATAAGAAAGAGATTTTTCTACACATGTTTTAAAAAATGGATATGCATGCTTGAAATATGTTAAAGATGTAAATGACCTATGGATCAGAAACTTTTAAGGAGAATAATATTAAATTCTCAAGTGATGGTGCGGTTGGATATTTACCTGTGTCAAACAAGCAATTATTTTGCCCATTTACAAAAAGCTGACCTAACGATCATAGATGATTGTAAAGTGATTTATCACGCGTAACTGGCTTGTTTTTTTTAAGGAATGATTTATGTATTGGGAGTCAACAGTCAGTTAAAAATCCCCCGCTTCCCCCTTTTCCCGATGATTGCAAAACCTTTGATATAAAAACTAAAAAGAGTTTACAATCCCTAAAAATTACAGACACTTTTTGGAATTATCTCTCTCTACATTTGTGCATAGTGCATTTCAATTTTAGATGTATACTTTTTTCTAAAATCAAAACATGAGTTTTCACTTTCCCTTCTTCTCGTAAACAACAAAAAAGATAAAAGGCAAATAGATCACACCAAAATGAAAATTTTGGAGTTTATGTATGGAAAGAATTTAAAGAAATAAAATATGTAACTAAAGAAAATTTTTTCACACACTACAAATGAACACAAAAGTTTTTTTACTGGAGTTTGGGAAATTCCACTAGTTCAACCCTAATAGCTCGGTATGTTATAAGAAAGAGATTTTTCTACAAGTTTTAAAAAATGGATATGCATGCTTGAATCATGTTAAAGATGCAAATGACCTATGGATCGAAAACTTTTAAAGAGAATAACATTAAATTCTCAAGTGAAGGTTCGGTGGGATATTTACCTGAGTCAAACAACCCATTATTTGGCCCATTTGCAAAAAGTTGACATAACGATCATAGATGATTTTAAAGTGATTTATCATGCATAATTAACTATATTTTTTTAAGGAATGACTTATGGATTGGGAGTGACGACTCAGTTAAAAATCCCCCGCCTCCCCTTTTTCCCGACGATTGCAAAACATGATATTTAAAAACTAAAAAGAGTTTACAATCCCTAAAAATTACAGAAAAATTTTGGAATTATCTCTCTCTACATTTGAGCATTGTGCATTTCCATTTTTTATGTTACTTTTTTATTAAATAAAAAATTGAGTTTACACTTTCCCTTCATCTCGTAAACAAAAAAAGAGATAAAAGGCAAGTAGTTCACAACAAAATTAAAATTTTAGAGTTTATGTATGGAAAGAATTTAAAGCAACAACAATTGTAAGTAAAGAAAATTTATTCACACACCACAAATGAACACAAAAGTTTTATTATCCAGGTTTGGGAAATTCCACTCGTTCAACCCTAATAGCTCTGAATTTTATAAGAAAGAGATTTTTCTACCCATGTTTTAAAAAATGGATATGCATGCTTGAAACATGGTAAAGATACAAATGACCAATGGATCCAAAATTTTTTAGGAGAATAACATAAAATTTTCAAGTGGTGCGGTGGGATATTTACCTGACTCAAACAAGCCATTATTTTACCAATTTACAAAAAGCTGACCATACGATCATAGATGATTATAAAGTTATTTATCATGCGTAACTGGCTATATTTTTTTAAGGAATGACTTATGGATTGGGAGTCAATAGTCAGTTCAAAATCCCCCGCCTCCCCCTTTTCCTGACAATTGCAAAACCTGATATATAAAAACTAAAAAGTGTTCACAATCCCTAAAAATTACAAAATATTTTAGGAATTATCTCTCTCTATATTTTTTCATAGTGAATTTCCATTTTGGAAGTATACTTTTTTCTAAAATCAAAACATGAGTTTTCACTTTCACTTTCCCTTCCTCTCGTAAACAACAAAAGAGATAAAAGGCAAACAGATCACACCAAAGTGAAAATTTTAGGGTTTATGGAAAGAATTTAAAGAAATAACATATGTAAGTAAAGAATATTGATTCACACACCACAAATGAACACAAAAGTTTTCTTATCCAAGTTTGGGAAATTCCACTTGTTAAAGCCTAATAGCTCTTAATTTTATTAGAAAGAGATTTTTCTACACATGTTTTAAAAAATGGATATGCCTGCTTGAAACATATTAAAGATGCAAATGACCTATGGATCGAAACCATTTAAAGAGAATAACATTAAATTCTCAAGTGAATGTGCGGTGGCATATTTACCCGAGTCAAACAAGCCATTATTTTGCCCATTTACAAAAAACTAATCTAACGTTCAAAGATGACAGTAAAGTGATTTATCATGCATAACGGGCTATATTTTCATAAGGAATGACTTATGGATTGTGAGTCAACACTCAGTTCATAATCCCTTGCCTCCCCCTTTTCCCGACGAATGCAAAACCTAATATATAAAAACTAAAAAGAGTTTACAATCACTAAAAAGTACAAAATCTATTATGAATTATCTCTCTCTACATTTTTGCATAGTGCATTTCCATTTTGGATGTATATTTTTTTCTTAACTCAAAACTTGAGTTTTCACTTTCCCTTCATCTCGTAAAATAAAAAAGAGATAAAAGGCCAATAGATCACAACAAAATGACAATTTTAGAGTTTATGTATGGAAAGAATTTAAAGAAATTACATATATAAGTATAGAAAATTTATTCACACACCACAAATGAACACAAAAGTTTTGTTATCCAATTCTGGTAAATTCCACTGGTTCGACCCTAATTGCTCGTAATATTATAAGAAAATATTTTTCTACACATGTTTTAAAAAATGGATATGCATGCTTGAAACATGTTAAAGATGCAAATGACCAATGTATCGAAACCTTTTAAAGAGAATAACATTAAATTTTCAAGTGAAAGTTCGATGGGATATTTACCCAAGTGAAACCAGCCATTATTTTGCCCATTTACTTAAAGCTGACCTAACGATCATAGATGATTGTAAAGTGATTTGTCATGCATAACGGACTATAATTTTGTAAGGAATGACTTATGGATTAGTAGTCAACACTCTGTTAAAAATCCCCCGCCTCCCCCTTTTTCCGACGATTGGAAAACCTGATATATATAAAGACAAAAAAGAGTTTACAATCCCTAAAAATTACAGACACTTTTTGGAATTCTCTCTCTCTCTCTAAATTTGTGCAATCTGCATTTCCATTTTAGATGTGTACTTTTTTTAAAATCAAAACTTGAGTTTTCACTTACCCTTCATCTCGTAAAAAAAAAAAAGAGATAAAAGGCATATGGATCACAACAAAATGAATTTCAAGCAATAACAAATATAAGTAAAAAAATTTATTCACACACCACAAATGAACACAAAAGTTTTGTTATCCAAATTTGGGAAATTTCACTAGTTAAAGCCTACTAGCTCTTAATATTATAAGAAAGAGATTTTTCTACACATGTTTTAAAAAATGGATATGCATGCTTGAAACATGTTAAAGATGCAAATGACCTATGGATCGAAACCTTTTAAAGAGAATAACATTAAATTCTAAAGTGAAGGTGCAGTGAGATATTTACCCAAGTCAAACAAGCAATTATTTTTCACATTTAGAAAAAGTTGACCTAACGATCAATGATGATTGTAAAAATATTTATCATTCATAACGGGCTATATTCTTTTAAGGAATGACTAATGGATTGGGAGTCAACACCCAATTTAAAATCTCCCGATTGCCCCCTTTCCCGACGTTTGCACAACCTGATATATAAAAGCTAAAAAGAGTTTACAATCCCTAAAAATTACAGACACTATTTGGAATTATCTCTCTCTACATTTTTTCATTGTGCATTTCCATTTTAGATGTATACTTTTTTCATAAATCAAAACTTGAGTTTTCACTTTCCCTTCATCTCATGGACAAAAAAAGAGATAAAAGGCCAATAGATCACAACAAAATGTAAATTTAAGAGTTTATGTTTGGATAGAATTTAAAGCAATAAAAAATGTAGCTAAAGAAAATTTATTAATACACAACAAATGAACACAAAAGTTTCATTATCCAAGTTCGGAAAATTCTGCTAGTTCAACCCTAATAGCTTGTACTTTTATAAGAAAGAGATTTTTCTACACAAGTTTTAAAAAATTGATATGCATGCTTCAAACATGTTAAAGATGCAAATGACCTAAGGATCCAAACCATTTAAGGAGAATAACATTAAATTCTCAAGTGATGGTTCGGTGGGATATTGACCCGAGTCAAACAAGCCATTATTTGGCCTATTTACAGAAAGTTGACCTAACAATCATAGATGATTGTAAAGTGATTTATCATGCACAACATACTATATTTTCTTAAGGAATGACTTATGGATTGGAGGTCAACACTCAGTTAAAAATCCCCCGCTTCCCCCTTTTCTAGACGATTGAAAAACCTCATATAAGAAAACAAAAAAGAATTTACAATCCCTAAAAATTATAGACACTTTTTGGTATTATCTCTCGCTCTAAATTTGTGCATTGTGCATTGTGCATTTCTATTTTAGAAGTATTCTTTTTTCTTAAATAAAAACTTGATTTTTCACTTTCCCTTCATCTTGTTGACAAAAAAAAGAGATAAAAGGCAAATAGATCACAACAAAATGAAAATTTTTGAGTTTATGTATGGAAATAATTTAAAGCAACAAAAAAATGTAAGTAAAGAAAAATAATTCAAACACGACAAATGAACACAAAAGTTTTGTTATTCAAGTTTGGGAAATTCCACTAGTTCAACCCCAATAGCTCGAAATTTTTTAAGAAAGAGATTTTTCTACCCATGTTTTAAAAAATGGATATGCATGGTTGAAACATGTTAAAGATGCAAATGACCTACGGATCCAAACCTTTGAAAGAGAATAACATTAAATTCTCAAGTGAAGAAGCGGTGGGATATTTACCCGAGTGAAACAAGCAATTATTTTTCCCATTTAGAAAAAGCTGACATAATGATGATTGATAATTGTAAAGTGATTTATCATGCGTAACGGGCTATATTTTTGTAAGGATTGACTTATGGATTGGGACTCAACACTCAGTTAAAAATCTCCAACCTCCCCCTTTTACCGACAATTGCAAAACCTGATATATAAATACGAAAAAGAGTTTACAATCCCTTACAATTGCAAACACTTTTTGGAATTATCTCTCTCAACATTTTTGCATAGTGCATTTCCATTTTGGATGTATGCATTTTTCTCAAATCAAAACTCGAGTTTTCATTTTCCCTTCATCTAGTAAACACAAAAAGAGATAAAAGACAAATAGATTACAACATAATGAAAATTGGAGAGTTTATGTATGGAAAGAATTTAAAGCAATAACATATGTAAGGAAAGAAAATTTATTCACAACCCACAAATGAACACAAAAGTTTTGTAAGTAAACAAATTTTATTCACACAACACAAATGAACACAAAAGTTTTGTTATTCAAGTTTGGGAAATTCCACTAGTTAAAGCCTAATAGCTCTTAATATTATAAGAAAGAGATTTTTCTACACATGTTTTAAAAAATGGATATGCAGGCTTGAAACATGTTAAAGATGCAAATGACCTATGGATCGAAACCTTTTAAAGAGAATAACATTAAATTCTCAAGTGAAGGTGTGGTGAGATATTTACCTGAGTCAAACAAGCAATTATTTTGCCCATTTACAAAAAGTTGACCTAACGAGCAATGATGATTGTAAAAATATTTATCATGCGTAACGGGCTATATTTTTTGTAAGGAATGACTAATGGATTGGGAGTCAACACTCAATTTAAAATCTCCCGATTGTCCCTTTTCCTGATGTTTGCACAACTTGATATATAAAAACTAGAAAGAGTTTACAATCCTTAAAAATTACAGACAATTTTTGGAATTATCTCTCTCTACATTTTGCATTGTGCATTTCCATTTTAGATGTATACTTTTTTCATAAATCAAAACTTGAGTTTTCACTTTCCCCTCATCTCATGGAGAAAAAAAGAGAAAAAAGGCCAATAGATCACAACAAAATGTAAATTTAAGAGTTTATGTTTGGAAAGAATTTAAAGAAAAAAAATTTAGGTAAAGAAAATTTATTAATACACCACAAATGAAAACAAAAGTTTCGTTATCCAAGTTTGGAAAATTTCACTAGTTCAACTCTAATAGCTCGTAATTTTATAAGAAAGAGATTTTTCTACACAACTTTTAAAAAATGGATGTGCATGCTTCAAACGTGAAAGATGCAAATGACCTATGGATCCAAACCATTTAAAGAGAATAACATTAAATTCTCAAGTGAAGGTTCGGTGGGATATTTACCCGAGTCAAACAAGCCATTATTTGGTCCATTTACAAAAAGTTGACCTAACGATCATAGGTGATTGTAAAGTGATTTATCATGCATAACAGACTATATTTTTTTAAGGAATGACTTATCGATTGGGGGTTAACACTCAGTTAAAAATCCCCCGCCTCCCCCTTTTCCAACGATTGCAACACTTGATATATAAAAACTAAAAAGAGTTTACAATGCCTAAAAATTATAGACACTTTTGGAATTATCTCTCTCTCTCTAAATTTGTGCATTGTGCATTTCTATTTTAGAAATATACTTTTTTCTTAAATAAAAACTTGAGTTTTCACTTTCCCTTCATCTCGTTGACAAAAAAAAGAGATAAATGGGAAATAGATCACAACAAAATGAAATTTTTTTATTTAATGTTAGGAAATAATTTAAAAAAATAAAAAAGTAAGAAAAGAAAACTAATTCAAACACCACAAATGAACACAAAATTTTTGTTATCCAAGTGTGGGAAATTCCACTAGTTCAACCCCAATAGCTCGGAATTTTTTAAGAAAGAGATTTTTCTACACATGTTTTAAAAAATGGATATGCATGCTTGAAACATGTTAAAGATTCAAATGACCTACGAATCCAAACTTTTGAAAGAGAATAACATTAAATTCTCAAGTGAAGGTGCGATGGGATATTTACCCGAGTGAAACAACAATTATTTTCCCCATTTAGAAAAAGCTAACATAACGATGATTGATGATTGTAAAGTGATTTATCATGCGTAATGGGCTATATTTTTGAAAGGATTGATTTATGGATTGGGACTCCACACTCAGATAAAAATCCCCCACCTCCCCCTTTTCCCAACGATTGCAAAACCTGATAAATAAATACGAAAGAGAGTTTACAATCCCTTAAAATTACAGATACTTTTTGGAATTATCTCTCTCAACATTTTTGCATAGTGCATTTCCATTTTGGAAGTATACATTTTTCTTAAATCAAAACTTAAGTTTTCACTTTCCCTTCATCTCGTAAACAAAAAAAGAGATAAAAGGCAAATACATCACACCAAATTAAAATTGGAGAGTTTATGTATGGAAAGAATTTAGAGCAATAACATATGTAAGTAAAGAAAATTTATTCACAAACCACAAATGAACACAAAAGTTTTGTTATCCATGTTTGGGAAATTCCACTAGTTCAACCCTAATAGCTCGGAATTTTATAAGAAAGAGATTTTTCTACACATGTTTCAAAAAATGGATATCCATTCTTGAAACATGTTAAAGATTCAAATGACCTATGGATCGTAACCATTTATAGACAATAACATTAAATTCTTAGGTGAACGTGCAGTAAGATAATTACCATTGTCAAACAAGCCTTTATTTTGCCCATTTTAAAAATGTAGACCTAATGATCAAAGATGATTGTAAAGTGATTTATTATGCATAACGGGCTATATTTTTGTAAGGAATGACATATGGATAGGGTGTCAACACTCAGTTAAAAATCCCCTTCCTCCCCCTTCACCCGACAATTGCAAAACCTGATATATAAAAACCAAAAAGAGTTTAAAATCTCTAAAAAATACAGACCCTTTTTGGAATTATCTCTCTCTAAATTTGTGCATTGTGCATTTCTATTTTAGATGTAGACTATTTTCTTAAATCAAAACTTGTGTTTTAACTTTCCCTTCATCGCGTAGACGAAAAGAGAGAGAAGGCAAAGTGATTACAACAAAATGAAAATTTTAGAGTTTATGTATGGAAAAAATTTAAAGCAATAACGAATGTATGTATAGTAAATTTATTCACACACCACAAATTAACACAAAAGTTTTGTTATCCAAGTTTGGAAAATTCCACTAATTCAACCCAAATAGCTCGTAATTTTATAAGAAAAATATTTTTCTAGACACGTTTTAAAAAATGGATATGCATGCTTGAATTATGTTAAAGATGCAAATTACCTATGCATCCAAACCTTTTTAAGAATATAACATTAAATTCTAAAGTGAAGATTCAGTGGGATATTAACCCGAGTCAAACAAGCCATTATTAACCCATTTAATAAAAGTTGTCCTAACGATCATAGATGATTGTAATGTGATTTATCATGCACAACAGACTATATTTTTTTAAGGAATGACTTATGGATTGGGTGTCAACACTCAGTTAAAAATCCCATGCCTCCCCCTTTTCCCGACCATTGCAAAACCTGATATATAAAAACTAAAAAGAGTTTACAATCCCTAAAAATTACTGAAACTTTTTGGAATTATCTCTCTCTAAATTTTTGCATTGTGCATTTCTATTTTAGAAGTATACTTTTCTCTTAAATCAAAATTTGACTTTTCACTTTCCCTTCATCTCATTGACAAAAAAAGAGATAAAAGGCAAATAGATAACAACAAAATGAAATTTTTAGAGTTTATGTAAGGAAATAATTTTAAGCAATAACAAATGTAAGTAAAGAAAAATTATTCAAACACCACAAATGAACACAAAAGTTTTGTTATCCGAGTTTGGGAAATTCCACTATTTCAACCCTAATAGCTCGAAATTTAATATGAAAGAGATTTTTCTACACATGTTTTAAAAAATGGGTATGCATGCTTGAAACATGTTAATGATGCAAATGACCTATGGATCAAAACCCTTTAAAGAGAATAACATTAAATTCTCAAGTGAACGTGCGGTGGGATATTTACCTAAGTCAAACAAGCCATTATTTTGCCCATTTACAAAAAGCTGAGCTAACGATCATAGATGATTGTAAAGTGATTTATCATGCATAACGGGCCATATTTTTGTAAGGAATGAATTATGGATTGGGAGTCAACACTCAGTTAAAAATTCTCTCATCCCCCTTTTCCCGACGATTTTAAAACCTAATATACAAAAACTAAAAAGAGTTGACAATCCCAAAAAATTAAAGACACTTTTTGGAATTATCTCTCTCTACATTTGTGAATAGTGCATATCCATTTTGATGTATACATTTTTCTTAAATCAAAACTTGACTTTTCACTTTCCCTACATCTCTCGTAAACGAAAAAAGAAATAAAAGGTAAATATTCACAACAAAATGAAACTTTAAAAGTTTATGTATGGAAAGAATTTAAAGCAATAACAAATTTAAGTGCAGAAAATTTATTCACACCCCACAAATGAACACAAAAGTTTTGTAATCCAAGTTTTGGAAATTCCACTAGTTCAATCCTAATAGCTAGGAATTTTATAAGAAAGAGATTTATCTACTCATGTTCTGAAAAATGGATATGCATGCTTGAAACATGTTAAAGATGCAAATGACCTATGGATTCAAACCTCTTAAGGAGAATAACATTAAATTTTCAAGTGAACGTGCGGCGGGATATTTACCAGAGTCAAACAAGCCATTATTTTGCCCATTTTCAAAAAGTTGACCAAACGATCTTAGGTGATTGTAAAGTGATTTATCATCCGTGACGGGCTATATTTTTTTTAAGGAATGACTTATGGATTGAGAGTCAAAAAATCCCCCCCTCCTTCCTCCCCCTTTTCCCGATGATTGCAAAACCTGATATATAAAAACTAAAAAGAGTTTACTGTCCCCATAAATTAAAGAATCTTTTTGGAATTATCTCTCTCTACATTTGTGCATTGTGCATTTCCATTTTAGATGTTACTTTTCTCTTAAATCCATACTTGTGTTTTCACTTTCCCTTCATCTCGTAAAGAAAAAAAGGGATAAAAGGCAAATAAATCAGAACAAAATTAAAATTTTACAGTTTATGTGTGGAAAGAATTTAAAGAAATAATAAATGTAAGTTAAGAAAATTTATTCACACACGACAAATGAACACAAAAGTTTTCTTATCCAAGTTTGGGAAATTCCACTAGTTCAACTAGTTCAACCCTAATAGCTCGGAATTTTATACGAAAGAGAATTTTCTACACATGTTTTCAAAAATGGATAAGCATGCTTGAAACATATTAAAGATGCAAATGACCTTTGTATCCAAACCTTTTAAAGAGAAGAACATTAAATTCTCAAGTAACGGTACGGTGGGATATTTACCAAGTGAAACAAGCCATTATTTTGCCCATTTCCAATAAGCTGACCTAAAGATCATAGATGATGGTAAAGTGTTTTGTCTTGCGTAATGGGCTATATTTTTTTAAGGAATGACTTACGGATTGGGAGTCAACAATCAGTTAAACATCCCCCGCCTCCCCCATTTCCCGAGGTTTCCAAAACCAGATATATAAAAACTAAAAAGCGTTTACAATCCGTAAAAATTACAAACACTTTTTGGAATTACATCTATCTACATTTGTGCATTGTACATTTCCATTTTAGATGTATACTTTTTTCTTATATCAAAACCCGAGTTTTCACTTTCCCTTCATTTCGTAGACAAAAAAAGAGATAAAACGCAAATAGATCACAACAAAATGAAAATTTTAGAGTTTATGTATTTAAACAATTTAAAGAAATAACAAATTTAAGTAAATAAAATTAATTCACACACAAAAAATGAACACAAAATTTTTGTTATCCAAGTTTGGGAAATTCCATTATCTCAACCCTAATAGCTCGTAATTTTATAAGAACGAGACTTTTCTACACATGTTTTAAAAAATGGAAAAGCATACTTGAAACATGTTAAAAATGCAAATGACCTATAGATCGAAACCTTTTAAAGAGAATAACATTAAATTCTCAAGTGAAGCTGCGATGGAATATTTACCCGAGTCAAACAAGCAATTATTTTTCCCATTTGCATAAAGCTGACCTAATGATCATAGAAGATTGTAAAGTTATTTGTCATGCGTAATGGGCTATGCGTTTGTAAGGAATGACTAACAGATTGGGAGTCAATACTCAGTTTAAAATCCCCCGCCTCCCACTTTTTCCAACAATTACAGAACCTGATTTATAAAAACTAAAAAGAGTTTACAATCCCTAAAAATTACAGACACTTTTAGGAATTATCTCTCTCTACATTTGTGCATTATTTATTTCCATTTGAGATGTATACTTTTTTGTTAAATCAAAACTTGAGTTTTCACTTTCCCTTCATCTCGTAGACAAAAAAATAGATAAAAGGCAAATAGATCACATCAAAATGAAAATTTTAGAGTATATGTATGGAAATAATTTAAAGCAATAAAAAATGTAAGTAAAGAAAAAATTTATTCACACAAAAGAAATGAACACAAAAGTTTTGTTATCCAAGTTTGGAAAATCCAGTTTTGGTTCTAGCTGACTGGGTGAATAAAATTGTTAATTAACCCAACCAATGTGATCCGCAATAATTTTAGGATCAAATTTTTAAGACCTGCCTGCAATAGTTTGCTTGTGGATCTTATGATTCTCCAACACAACGAGACCCATTTGCAGCCCTAGAAGCACCCAAGGTCATTGCTATTACTTGAACTACAATCACAACTCTGGCGAAGGTTATAGTGAATGCATCGTTCAGGGCAATCTGGGATGTAATTTGTAGTTCGTAATCTATGCTTCTGATGATAAGGTTGACAAGTGATCTCATCCAAGAAAGAGCAGGAGAGTTGAACGAATCAAGAAGGATCTTCCGATCACTCTTAGCAAACCATTTGGGATTTTTAATCTAAGCAAATTGAAGTTGTTGCCGTATATAAAATTTTAAAATCCGGGTTGTCATAGTATTTAACACGATTTCTTGATTACGTGAGTCTGTGATGAAGGTTACTCGATTACTCACAGCAGCTTGAGGTTATTTAGGATTTTTTTACTCTTTGGACTTTTAATTTTCAGAGTTAAATGAAAGTATCCAACACCCGTTATGGTGATTGAATAAGCCTTAATTCCAGTTGATGTATTTTAACAATTGTTTTAGGTCTTTTGTGATACGTAACACAAATATTACCAAAGCTTTCTAGAACCAAAATGAAGATTTACCTTTGTGCAGCCAAAAAGGTACTTTCTGAGGAGAGAGGTAACCCAGTCAGCTAGAACCAAAACTGGATTTTTCTACACATCTTTTAAAAAATGTATATGCATGCTTGAAACATGTTAAGGATGCAAATGACCTATGTATCCAAACCTTTTAAAGGGAATAACAAGAAATTTTCAACTCAAGATTCAGTGGGATATTTACCTGAGTCAAATAAGCCTTTATTTGGCTCAATTACAAAAAGCTGACCTAACGATCATAGTTGATTGCAAAGTGATTTATTCAGCCTAATGGGCTTTTTTTTGTAAGGAATGACTTATGGATTAGGAGTCAACACTCAGTTAAAAATCGCCCGCCTCCCCCTTTTCCCAAAGATTGCAAAACCTAGTATATAAAGACTAAAAAGAGTTTACAACCCCTAAAAATTACAGACACTTTTTGGGATTTTCTCTCTCTACATTTGTGCATTGTGCATTTCCAATTTAGATGTATAATTTTTTCTTAAATCAAAACATCAATTTTTGCTTTCCCTTCATCTCGTAGACAAAAAAGGAGATAAATGGCAAATAGATCACAAGAAAATAAAATTTTAGAGTTTATGTATGGAAAGAATTTAAAGCAAAAACAAATCTAAGTAAAGAAAATTTATTCACACACCACAAATGAACACAAAAGTTTTGTAATCCAAGTTTTGGAAATTCCACTAGTTCAACCCTAATAGCTCAAAAATTTATCATAAAAATATTTTCTACACATGTTTTAAAAAATGGATATGCAAGCTTGAAACATGTTAAAAATGAAAATTAACTATGGATCCAATCCTTTTAGAGAGAATAACATTAAATTCTCAAGTGAAGGTGCGGTGTGATATTTACCCGAGTCAAACAAGCCATTTTTTTGCCCATTTACAAAAAACTGACCTAACAATCATAAATAATTGTAAAGTGATTTATCATGCGTAACGGGCTATATTTTTGTAAGGAATGACTTTTGGATTGGGAGTCAACACTCAATTAAAAATCCCCCGGCTCCCCCTTTTCCCAACGATTGCAAAACCCGATATATAAAAATTAAAAAGAGTTTACAATCCCTAAAAATTACAGACACTTTTTTGAATTATCTCTCTCTAAATTTGTGCAATGTGCATTTTCATTTTAGATGTATACATTTTTCTTAAATCAAAACTTGTGTTTTAAGTTTCGCTTCATCTCGTAGACAAAAAGAGATAAAAGGCAAAGAGATTACAACAAAATGAAAATTTCAGTGTTTATGTATGGAAAGAATTTAAAGCAATAATGAATGTTAGTAAAGTAAATTTATTCACACCCCACAAATGAACACAAAAGTTTTCTTATCCAAGTTTGGGAAATTCAACTAATTCAACCCTAATAGCTCGTAATTTTATAAGAAAAAGATTTTTCTAGACACGTTTTAAAAAATGGATATGTCTGCTAGAAATATTTTAAAGCTGCAAATGACCTATGGATCCAAACCTTTTTAAGAGAATAACATTAAATTCTCAAGTGAAGGTTCGATGGGATATTAACCCGAGTCAAACAAGCCATTAGTTGCCCATTTAATAAAAGTTGTCCTAATGATCATAGATGATTGTAATATGATTTATCATGCGTAACAGACTATATTTTTTTCAGGAATGACTTATGGAATGGGAGTCAACACTCAATTAAAAATCCCCCGCCTCTTCGTTTTCCCGACCATTGCAAAACCTGATATATAAAAACTAAAAAGAGTTTACAATCCATATAAATTATAGACACTTTTTCAAATTATCTCTCTCTAAATTTGTGCATTGTGCATTTCTATTTTAGAAGTATACATTTTTCTTAAATCAAAATTTGACTTTTCACTTTTCCTTCATCTCGTTGACAAAAAAAAGATATAAAAGGCAAATAGATCACAACAAAATGAAATTTTTTGAGTTTATGTATGGAAATAATTTTAAGTAATAACAAATGTATGTAAAAAAAAATTATTCAAACAGCAGAAATGAACACAAAATTTTTGTTATCCAAGTTTGGGAAATTCCACTATTTCAACCCTAATAGCTCGGAATTTTATATGAAAGAGATTTTTCTACACTTGTTTTAAAAAATGGGTATCCATGCTTGAAACATGTTAAATATGTAAATGACCTATGGATCCAAACCCTTTAAAGAGAATAACATTAAATTCTCTAGTGAACGTGCAGTAGGATATTTACCCGAGTCAAACAAGCCATTCTTTTGCCCATTTACAAAATACTGACCTAACGATCATAGATGATTGTAAAGTGATTTATCATGCATAACAGGCTATATTTTTGTAAGGAATGACTTATGGATTGGGAGTCAACACTAAGTTAAAAATTCCCGCATCCCCCTTTTCCCGACGATTTAGAAACCTAATATACAAAAACTAAAAAGAGTTTACAATCCCTAAAAATTACAGACACTTTTAGGAATCATCTCTCTCTAAATTTTTGCATTTTTTATTTCCATTTTAGATGTATACTTTTTTGTTAAATCAAAACTTGAGTTTTCACTTTCCCTTCATCTCGTAGACAAAAAAAGAGATAAAAGGCAAATAGATCACAACAAAATGAAACTTTTAGAGTTTATGTATGGAAAGAATTTAAAGCAATAACAAATGTAAGTAAAGAAAAAATTTATTCACACACCATAAATGAACACAAAATTTTTGTTATCCAAGTTTGGAAAATTCCACTAGTTCAACGCTAATAGCTCGTAATTTTATAAGAAAGATTTTTCTACACATCTTTTAAAAAAATGGATATGCATGCTTGAAACATTTAAAGATGCAAACGACCTATGGATCCAAACCTTTTAAAGGGAATAACAAGAAATTCTCAAGTGAAGGTTCGGTGGGATATTTACCTGAGTCAAACAAGCCATTATTTTGCCCATTTACAAAAACCTGACCTACCATTCGTAGATGATTGTAATGTGATTTATCCAGCATAACGAGCTTTTTTTTTTGTAATGATTGACTTATGGATTGGGAGTCAACACTCAGTTAAAAATCCCCCACCTCCCCCTTTTCCCATCAATTGCAAAACCTGATATAGAAAGACTAAAAAGAGTTTACAACCCCTAAAAAATATAGACACTTTTTGGGATTTTCTCTCTTTACAGCTGTGCATTGTGCATTTCCAATTTAGATGTATACTTTTTTCTTAAATCAAAACTTCAATTTTCACTTTCCCTTCAACTCGTAGACAAAAAAGGAGATAAAAAGGCAAATAGATCAAAAGAAAATGAAAATTTTAGAGTTTATGTATGGAAAGAATTTAAAGCAATAACAAATGTAAGTAAAGAAAATTTATTCACACACCACAAATGAACACAAAATTTTTGTAATCCAAGTTTGGGAAATTCCACTAGTTCAACCCTAATAGCTCAGAAATTTATCATAAGGAAATTTTCTACGTATGTTTTAAAAATGGATATGCATGCTTGAAACATGTTAAAGATGCAAATTACCTATGGATCCAATCCTTTTAAAGAGAACAACGTTAAATTCTCAAGTGAAGGTTCGGTGGGATATTAACCAGAGTCAAACAAGCCATTATTTGCCCATTTAATAAAAGTTGTCCTAACGATCATAGATGATTGTAATGTGATTCATCATGCATAATAGACTATAGTTTTTTTCAGTAATGACTTATGGATTGGGAGTCAACACTCAGTTAAAAATCCCCTGCCTCCCCCTTTTCCCGACCATTGTAAAACCTGATATATAAAAACTAAAAAGAGTTTACAATCCCTAAAAATTACAGACACTTTTTGGAATTATCTGTCTCTAAATTTGTGCTTTGTGCATTTCCATTTTAGATGTATACTCTTTTCTTAAATCAAAACTTGTGTTTTAAGTTTCCCTTCATCTCGTAGACAAAAAGAGATAAAAGGCAAAGAGATTACAACAAAATGAAAATTTAAGAGTTGATGTATGGAAAGAATTTAAAGCAATAACAAATGTAAGTAAAGTAAATTTATTCACACACCACAAATGAACACAAAAGTTTTGTTATCCAAATTTGGGAAATTCCACTAATTCAACCCTAATAGCTCGTAATTTTATAAGAAAAATACTTTTCTAGACACATTTTAAAAAATGGATATGCATGCTTGAAATAAGTTAAAGATGCAAAGGACCTATGGATCCAATCCTTTTTAAGAGAATAACATTAAATTCTGAAGTGAAGGTTCGCTGGGATATTAACCCGAGTCAAACAAGCCATTATTTGCCCATTTAACAAAAGTTGTCCTAACGATCATAGATTATTGTCATGTGATTTATCAAGCATAACAGACTATATTGTTTTTTCAGGAATGACTTATGGATTGGTAGTCAACACTAAGTGGAAAATCCCCCGCCTTTCCCTTTTTCCGACCATTGCAAAACCTGATATATAAAAACTAAAAAGAGTTTACAATCCCTAAAAATTACAGACAATTTTTTGAATTATCTCTCTCTAAATTTGTGCATTGTGCTTTTCTATTTTAGAAGTATACTTTTTTCTTAAATCAAAATTTGACTTTTCACTTTCGCTTCATCTCGTTGACAAAAAAAAAAAAAAAGAGATAAAAGGTAAATAGATCACAACAAAATGAAAATTTTTGAGTTTATGTATGGAAATAATTTTAAGCAATTAAAAATGTAAGTAAAGAAAAATTATTCAAACACCACAAATGAAAACAAAAGTTTTGTTAACCATGTTTGGAAAATTCCACTATTTCAACCCTAATAGCTCGAAATTTTATATGAAAGAGATTTTTCTACACAAGTTTTAAAAAATGGATATGCATGCTTGAAACATGTTAAAGATGCAAATGACCTTTGGATCCAAACCCTTTAAAGAGAAAAACATTAAATCCTCAAGTGAACATGCGGTAGGATATTTACCCGAGTCAAACAAGCCATTATTTTGCCCATTTACAAAAAAACTGACCTAACGATCATAGATGATTGTAAAGTGAGTTATCATGCATAACGGGCTATATTTTTTTAAGGAATGACTTATGGATTGGGAGTCAACACTTAGTCAAAAATTCCCGCATCCCCCTTTTTTCGACGATTTCAAAACCTAATATACAAAAACTAAAAAGAGTTTACAATCCCTAAAAATTACAGACACTTTAAGGAATTATCTCTCTCTACATTTGTGCATTGTTTATTTCCATTTTAGATGTATACTTTTTTGTTAAATTAAAACTTGTGTTTTCACTTTCCCTTCATCTCGGAGTAAAAAAAAGTGATAAAAGGCAAATAGATCCCAACAAAATGAAAATTTTAGAGTATATGTATGGAAAGAATTTAAAGCAATAACAAATGTAAGTGAAGAAAAAATTTATTCACACACCAAAAATGAACACAAAAGTTTCGTTATCCAAGTTAGGAAAATTCCACTAGCTCAACCCTAATAGTTCGTAATTTTATAAGAAAGATATTTTTCTACACATCTTTTAAAAAATTGATATGCATGCTTGAAACATGTTAAAGATGCAAATGACCTATGGATCCAAACCTTTTGAAGGTAATAACAAGAAATTCTCAAGTGAAGGTTCGGTGGGTGATGTGAAATTTAATTACATCGGCTTTTATACCTCGCAAGCATACGAATCGTTCATGTAATCTAGTGGTAAGCGAGGGTAATATCCACAGGGAGGACTGAATTTTGTGTATTCTTCAGTCAACGAGCCTAACCAAATATGATGAATTAATCTGAACTAAACACTAATTATATCCTAAATTATCAAGCAATAGTCTGATTAACTTCTTGTACAACAAGAAATGTCAACTCTGGATTTTACCATGATTTGTGCCTCTGTCAAGCGCCACGTAACCAGGAATCCGGATTCTCAATCCTTGCGTCTAGCCACTCTCGGGCTCCTAGAGTTAAAGACAGAGATCAGATTACAATAGAATGCAGGGAATCAATTTCCTATTATGATGATGCTAAATTATTAATTCTAGATTTTACTGTGATTCGTGCCTCTCTCGAGCGCCACATAACCACGAATCCGATTTCTCAATCCTTGCGTCTATCCCCTCTCGGGCGCATAGAGTGAAAGACAGAAATCGGATAAAAATACCAAAATCCAACCGAGATTACAATCCTACCCTAACTATCTAATTTAATCAAATATCCGGAAAACAAATATTTGATAAACATTAATTTTCAAATCAATTTTAATAAACATGCAAAACCTATGTTCAAACTATAGGAAAATTAAATTCCAAAATTATGGATTACTCCCCTTCTCCTTCCTCTCGCTCGGGCAGCAAGCTCGTTCTCACGGGTGCTGCAATTTCCTGAAATTGATGGCTTCGGGTAGCAAGAGCGAGTGGCCGAAGGTAGAGACGATGCCGGCGAAGAAGAATAGAAACCCACGGACGGAGGTGACGTCCTCTAAGCGCTCTCTCGAGTCTCGGTCGGAGTCGGAATAGCTCTGGGAATGGTCAAAAATGTGTAATCGACGCCGAAGGATGGTCGGAATACGGAATCGGTGCCAGAGGAGCCCTCTTGGGTCACCTCTCGGCCTGGCGAGTAGAAACTGGCAGTGTCAAACTTGCTGCGATGGAGACTCTCTTGAGCTCTCCTCGGGTCTGTTCTCAGTTGCCGAACAGCGGTGGACGACGGTGGCACGGCGAACGACGACTGGAAATCCTCTCGGGTCTCCCTTGTTTCGGTCGGCGGCCTCCCCTGTTTCGGTCGACGGTCTCCCCATTTCAATACGATTTGCCCTAAAAAATCACCTCCCTTTCACTAATGGCATTTTGGTAAATATCTCTTCTCCACCAAAATGCCCATGAAATTCCATAATTGAATCCATAAAAAGCATTTCAGGAAGAAATAAATCCTAAAAGCAATCAAATATAATTCAGGAGAAAAAAATATGCAATATAGACAGTGATTAATGTCAAATTCAATAAATGCACGTTTCATTTGAAAATCGATAAATAACCACCTATAACACAATTATAATTAACCTAGTTCTCATGTCAGAATATGGCATCTATCACACCCCCAAACCTAAATCTTTGCTAGTCCCTAGGAAAACAAAATGCCACTTTCGTAGGGAACACGATTGCATTTAGCACATGCAACAAGCCGTTAAACCCCTACTTTACAGTAGTGGACGAGTTATGTCTCGTGAGGGTTTGCATGGAATTTACCCACAAAATTCATCTAAATCAATAATATAAAAAGAAAAGTGAAAAAAATTTACTCCTCATTAGCATATGACTAACACTTAGTATCGTAAAATATCTGAAAATCATTTGAAACCCTGCTCAATTTGAAAACCTGTCTAAAATATAACACATTATCAATCTAATACACTCATTGTTACTCCACCTGAACCAATGTGACCTATAACCAATTACTTCAATAGACTAACATAGATCAACACTAGATTTACATGTTCTCTTTTTCAACTAAGTTCCAAATCTAATGCAATAGTAAGTTATCCCATTGAATTCCCATGGATCACAACAAATGATATCAGATTTCTAATAGGCATATTCTACACAGTTTTACGAAAAATTTTGAAACACATTTGATCAACTTATTTCAACTCTACTAAAGTCAACCACATACTAAGAGGAGTAATTTGAAAACCAAGAACAAAAATCAAAAGAAAATCATTGCTAAGAAATAAAAGAGCCACTCCTTCAACTCCCCCCCCCCCCCCCCCCCCCCCCAAACCTAAACCTGACATTGTCCTCAATGGGGAAAAGTTAAAACACCAGAATGACTACAAAAAGAGATAACATCTAAAGAATAATAAAACTTATGGAAACCACATGCTCCATTGGCACACAAGAAGTAAAACAAAGCAAAAACAGTGCAAGGAAAAGAGACATCAGCAAGCACCCCCAAACCTAGAGCATGACACATCATCAAACTAACCAACCAACAATCACTAAAATATCTGATTTACTAGACTATTTATTGTTGGCCTTAACTTTGGTTCTGGTGTCAGTCTTCTCGTCTAGCAGCTACCACTCCAGTTGACTCATAGCCTAGCTAGTTATACTCCAACAGAGTAAGGGTTAAGCTCTCTCAGGGCTCCTAAATCCATAGGTGGGACCATATGTGTTTGGTCATCAACAATAATACCGAAGAGTCAATAAAGACCCCAAGGAATGATACATAGTCTCCCTCGAAGAAGGCTTACTCGTATCAGTCGTACCCGTAGGTAATCATTCGTAGATGAAACCGCTATCCCACATCACACTTTGAAGAAATCTCCGTGTGACTGGCCACTGAAGGCAGCAGGAATCACGCGCTGAACACAAGTCCTTAAGTTACTCACCATAAGTTTTTCATTCAATACTTCAAGATCGAACTGGTCAATCCGAGAACGGTTGTTCGAGTACAAACCTCTCAAACTAGGGACCAAATGTCTGGTCATCAACTGCCGGAACCATTTATGCTCTCAGACGACAATAGAGTACCCCGAGTCCATGACGGGGCCGACATCGCCGGGGGACCTCCAATCAATCAAGACCAGAGTACACCAAAGGTTATCCCAAATAAGAATGAATAAACCAAAAATAAAAACTATAATGTACAAAGGGAGAGAAACGAGGGATTGCCCACAATGTGCGAAGTTTATAGTCATAAGCAAGACTCTGACGCAATCAAGGTGAAATGATAGGTTCCTCCAAGAAAATCACCATCACCTCCTCTGTTGTGGGGACATTCTCACGATATGGTTTGAGACTCTGACCTTTAACTTTGAAGACCGACCCGTCTCCGTGATTGTGGATCTCAATAGCTCCATAAGGAAACACCTGTGTAACCTCAAATGGACCGGACCACCTGCATCTCAGCTTCCCTGGAAACAAATGCAATCGTGAGTTATAAAGTAAAACATTCTGCCCAACAATAAAAGACTTGCAAAAAATAGATTTATCATGTAAAAGCTTTGTTCGCTCCTGGTACAGTTTGGCATTCTCATAAGCATCATGACGTATCTCCTCCAACTCATTCAATTGCAATTTCCTCTCCTCACCCGCTTGAGTCAAATCCAAATTCAAAGCCTTAATGGCCCAATAAGCTCTATGCTCAAGCTCAACAGGTAGATGACATGCTTTGCCGAACACTAGGCGAAATGGAGACATCCCAATAGGAGTCTTATAAGCGGTTTGATAGGCCCATAAAGCATCGTCCAATTGAGTGGACCAATCTTTCCTATCAAAGCGAACTGACTTCTCCAAAATCCGTTTTATCTCCCTATTAGATATTTCTATTTGACCACAAGTTTGTAGGTGGTACGGAGTGGACACCTGATGAGTGATGGAGTATTTCTTCAATAAGGTCTCAAATGCTCTGTTACAAAAATGAGATCCCCCATCACTGATGTTCACTCTCGGGGTACCAAAATAATTAAAGATGTTTTCTTTTAAAAAATTTAACACCACTTTGTGATCATTTATCTTACATGCAATAGCTTCAATTCATCTAGAGACATATTCAATAGCAACAAGGATGTATTGATAGCCGAACGAAACAGGAAAAGGACCCATGAAGTCAATACCCCACACATCAAACAATTCAACAATAAGAATGGGGTTAAGAGGCATCATATTCTTCCTAGACAAACAACCAGTCCGTTGGAATCTATCACACACACGACAAAACTCATGGGCACCTCTAAATAATGAAGGCCAATAGAAACCACATTGCTAGACTTTAGCTGCAGTCTTTCTAGCACCAAATTGTCCACCACATGCGTGGGAATGACAAAATTCAAGAATGTTGGCAAAGTCTTGCTCAGGTACACAAAGCCTAATGACTTGGTCTGGACACACCTTGAACAAATAAGGTCATCCCAAAAAAAATGTTTGACTTGGGAAAATAATTTCAACCGATTTTGTTTACTCCAATAATCAGGAATCTTATGAGTTACAAGATAGTTGACTATGTCAGCAAACCAAGGCAACTGGGATACTTGGAGACGTTGTTCATCAGGGAAGGAATCATTTAAAGGAAGGAATCCTTCTTGAGGTGCTACACAGATCCTAGATAGATGATCAACAACAACATTCTCACAACCCTTCTTATTTCGAATCTCAAGGTCAAATTCTTGCAATTGCAAGATCCATCTAATCAAGCGAGGTTTAGTGTCCTTGATGGATAATAAGTACTTCAAAGCAGAATGATCAATGAACACTATAACCTTTGACCCTAACAGATATGATCTGAATTTGTTCAAGGCAAACACAACAGCTAGCAACTCCTTCTCAATTGTAGTGTAATTCAATTGAGCATCATGAAGAGTGCGGCTAGCATACTGAATGACACAGGGAATTTTATCCATCTTTTGCCCCAAAACAGCCCCCAATGCATAATCAGAGGCATCACACATCAACTCAAAAGGCAAAGACCCTGTAGGAGGTTGGACAATGGGTGCGGTGGACAAACATTTCTTTAGTGTCTCAAAAGCATGAATACATGCATCATCAAAGGCAAAAGCAACATCTTGAGCAAGCAAATTCGTCAAAGGACGAGAAATTTTGCTAAAGTCCTTAATGAAGCGCCTATAGAACCTAACATGGCCAAGGAAAGAACGCACCCCCTTCACAGAAGTAGGTGGTGGCAGATTGGCAATTAGGTCAACCTTGGCTTTGTCCACTTCTACACCCTGCTCAGACACTACATGTCCTAAAACAATTCCTTCTTTTACCATGAAGTGGCATTTCTCCCAATTCAAGACTAAATTGGACTTAATTCAACAGGACAATACGAGTGAAAGATTGTGTAGACATGTATCAAAACTAGAGCCAAACACAGAAAATTCATCCATAAAGACCTCTAAATGTCACCAATCATGTCAGAAAAGATACTCATAATGCACAATTGGAAAGTGGCGGGCGCATTGCATAAACCAAAAGGCATGCGTCTGTAAGCATAGGTGCCAAATAGACACGTGAAATTGGTCTGGTCTTTTGGAGCAATGGGAATTTGATTGTAGTCGGAGTATCCATCTAAGAAGAAATAAAAATTGTGGTCGGCCAATCGCTCTAGCACCTGATCAATGAAAGGTAGTGGGAAGTGATCCTTCCTAGTGGCGGAATTAAGTTTTCTATAGTCAATGCAGACACGCCACTTAGTGGTAGTTCTTGTGGGAATCAATTCACCACTCTCATTTTTCATTATCGTTATCCCCCCTTTATTAGGGACAACTTGAATTGAACTCACCCCGGTGCTATAAGAAATAGGGTAAATGATTCCTATCACAAGCAACCTGATGACTTCTTCTCTCACAACCTCCAGCATATGGGGATTTAACCTACGTTGCATCTCACGTGAGGCTTTAGTCCCTTCCTCCAAATAAATACGATGCATGCATATGGAGGGGCTAATCCCTTTTAAGGCATCAAGAGTCCACCCCAATGCCTCTCTGTGTGCTTGTAAAATTTCAGTCAATTGTTCCTCCTGCTCAGTACTCAAATCAGAGGCAATAATGACTGACAATGAGTTCATGGGCCCCAAAAATGCATACTTCAATGTGGGGGGAAGTGGCTTAAGATCTAGCTTGGAAGTTTAAAGTGGTTTGTCCAAGTCAAGATGAAGATCATGTGGATGATCAGTTGTGACAACCTCATAAGCTTCCTCTAACGGAGGTAAAAAACTGAGTAAAGAGTCAACCTCTCGGAAATATGTTTCCTCATCAAAATAGTCCATGTCTAAAGATGTTATGTAAGACTCAAAAGATTCAAGAGTGGAATCGTCCTCAAGCATAACAGTCTCTATCTTAAATGTAGGACTGAGATCATTAGACTCAAGTGGATGGTGCCCGGCATTAAACACATTCAACGAGACCTTAAAATTTCCAAAAGACAACTCCAACTCACCACTTTTACAATGAATGATAGCATTAGATGTGGCTAAGAAGGGACATCATAGGATGACAGGAATTTGGTTGGTCACATTGACCACTGGTTTTGTATCAAGAACAATGAAATCAACCGGGAACAGAAATTTGTCCACTTTTATCAAAACATCTTCAACTATTCCTCGTTGTATCTTGACAGAACGGTTAGCTAGTTGAAGTGTGATGGGAGTACGCTTCAATTCCCCCAAACATAATTTCTGGTACACAAAGAAAGGAATCAAATTCACACTTGCCCCTAAGTCAAGAAGAGCACTTTGGATGGTATGTTCACCAATGACACATGAAATTGTGGGGCATCCAGGATCTTTAACTTTAGGAGGAGTGTTGTGCTTCTGAATTGAGCTTGCATTCTCAGTAAGAAAGACCTTTTTGTCAATATGTTGTTTTCTCTTCTGTATACAAAGGTCTTTCAAAAATCGGGCATAGGCAGGGACTTGCCTAATAGCATCAAGAAGTGGAATGTTAATGTGAACCTTACTAAACAGTTCCAACGTTTCGTGCATGCTATCTCCTTTCCTAGGTGGGCCCGATAACCTCTGCGGATAAGGAGCTGGTGGGACTTGGTTAGGGATTTGCCTGACTTTTGGTTGAGAACTTAGAGGTTCTTCACTCAATGACGTGTCCCCATTGTCATCCTTTGACTCCTTAGACTTAGTGGTCCCTACCCCATTGTTCAACTCACGACCACTCCTAAGGGTGGTTATGGCTTTGACTTGCTCATGGTGGGGTTTGGAACTCAACCCACTCTCATGAGTGCTTTTGGGGTTAGGAATGGTTTGACTCGGGAGTCTATTTTGCACTTGTTCACTCATGTGGCTGGCCAACTGACTCACTTGCATTTCAAGTTTACTAATGGAGGACTGTGTATTCTGCATGAATAATTGAAGTGTATCCTCAAGTGAAGGTTTTTGTGGAATCAATGGATGTTGAGTGAAGTGTGGGCACGGAGCTTGGGGTTGAGTAAACCCTGGAGGACCCCCAACCTGTGGACCCTTGGACCATGAGAAATTTGGTTGCCAAGCCCAACCCGGATTATATGTTTCCGAAAAAGGATCGTTCTGGTTTTGTCTATGAAAATTCTGGACTGCATTCAAGTCATCAATGAGCTCCGGGTAGGCTGAAGATGGACACATTTGTAAGGAATGACTTATGGATTCGGAGTCTACAGTCAGTTAAAAATCCCCCGCTTCCCCCTTTTCCAGACGATTGCAAAACCTGATATATTAAAACTACAAAGAGATCAAAATCCCTAAAAATTATAGACACTTTTTGGAATCATCTCTCTCTACATTTGTGCATAGTGCATTTCCATTTTGGATATATACTTTTTTCTAAAATAAAAACATGAGCTTTCACTTTCCCTTCATCTCGTAAACAAGTAAAAAGATAAAAGGCAAATAGATCACAACAAAATGAAAATTTTAGAGTTTATGTAAGGAAATAATTTAAAGAAATAACATATGTAAGTAAAGAAAATTTATTCACACACCACAACTGAACACAAAAATTTTGTTACTGGAGTTTGGGAAATTCCACTAGTTCAACCCTAAAAGCTCGGTATTTTATAAGAAAGATATTTTTCTAAAAATGTTTTAAAAAAGGGATATGCATGGTTCAAACATGTTAAAGATGCAAATGACCTATGGATCCAAACCTTGTAAAGAGAATAGCATTAAATTCTCAAGTGAAGGTTCAGTGGGATATTTACCCGAGTCAAACAAGCCATTATTTGGCCCATTTACAAAAACTTGAAATAACGATCATACATGATTGTAAAGTGATTTATCATGCATAACAGACTATATTTTTTTAAGGAATGACTTATGGATTGGGAGTCTACACTCAGTTAAAAATCCCCCGCCTCCCCCTTTTCCTGACGATTGGAAAACCTGATATATAAACACTAAAAGAAGTTTACAATCCCTAAAAATTACAGACACTTTTTGGAATTATCTCTCTCTCTAAATTTGTGCATTGTGCATTGCTATTTTAGAATTATACCTTTTTCTTAAATAAAAACTTGATTTTTCACTTTCCCTTCATCTCGTTGATAAAAAAAGAGATAAAAGACAAATAGATCACAACAAAATGAAATTTTTTTACTTTAGGTATGGAAATAATTCAAAGCAACAAAAAATGTAAGTAAAGAAAAATAATTCAAAAACCACATATGAACACAAAAGTTTTGTTATCCAAGTTCAGGAAATTTCACAAGTTCAACCCCAATAGCTCAAAATTTTATAAGAAAGATATTTTTCTACACATGTTTTAAAAAATGGATATGCATGCTTGAAATATGTTAAAGATGCAAATGACCTATGGATCCAAAACTTTTTAAGGAGAATAACATTAAATTCTCAAGTGATGGTGCGATGGGATATTTACCTGTGTCAAACAAGCAATTATTTTGCCTATTTACAAAAAGCTGACCTAACGATCATAGATGATTGTAAAGTGATTTATCACGCGTAACAGGCTATTTTTTTTTTAAGGAATGACTTATTATTGGGAGTCAACAGTCAGTTAAAAATCCCCCGCTTCCCCCTTTTCCCGATGATTGAAAAACCTTGTATACAAAAACTAAAAAGAGTTTACAATCCCTAAAATTACAGACACTTTTTGGAATTATCTATCTCTATATTTTTGCATAGTGCATTTCAATTTTGGATGTATACTTTTTTCTAAAATCAAAACATGAGTTTTCACTTTCCCTTCATCTCATAAACAACAAAAAAGATAAAAGGCAAACAGATCACAACAAAATGAAAATTTTGGAGTTTATGTATGGAAAGAATTTAAAGAAATAACATATGTAAGTAAAGAAAATTTATTCATGCACCACAAATGAACACAAAAGTTTTGTTACCGGAGTTTGGGAAATTCCACTAGTTCAACCCTAATTGCTCGGTATATTATAAGAAAGAGATTTTTCTACACAAGTTTTAAAAAATGGATATGCATGCTTCAAAGATGTTATAGATGGAAATGACCTATGGATCCAAACCTTTTAAAGAGAGTAACATTAAATTCTCAAGTGAAGGTTCGGTGGGATATTTACCCGAGTCAAACAAGCCATTATTTGGCCCATTTACAAAAAGTTGACATAACAATCATAGATGATTGTAAAGTGATTTATCATGAATAACAGACTATATTTTTTAAGGAATGACTTATGGATTGGGAGTCAACACTCAGTTAAAAGTCCCCTGCCTTCCCCATTTTCCGACGTTTGTAAATCCTGATATATAAAAACTAAAAAGAGTTTACAATCCCTAAAAATTACAGACACTTTTTGGAATTATCTCTCTCTCTAAATTTGTGCATTTTGCATTGCTATTTTTGAAATATACTTTTTTCTTAAATAAAAACTTGAGTTTTCACTTTCCCTTCATCTCGTTGACAATAAAAAGAGATAAAAGGCAAATAGATCACAACAAAATGAAAATTTTTGAGATTATGTCTGGAAATAATTTAAACCAATAAAAAATGTAAGTAAAGAAAAGTAATTCAAACACCACAAATGAACACAAAAGTTTTGTTATCCAAGTTTGGGAAATTCCACTAGTTCAACCCCAATTGATCGGAATTTTATAAGATAGAGATTTTTCTACACATGTTTTAAAAAATGGATATGCATGGATGAAACATGTTAAAGATGAAAATGACCTATGGATCCAAAGCTTTTAAAGAGAATACCATTAAATTCTCAAGTGATGGTGCTGTGGGATATTTACCCGAGTCAAACAAGCTATTATTTTGCCCATTTGCAAAAAGCTAAGCATACAATCATAGATGATTGTAAAGTGATTTATCATGCGTCATGGGCTATATTTTTGTAAGGAATGACTTATGGATTGGGAGTGTACAATCAGTTAAAAATCCCCCGCCTCCCCCTTTTTCCCGACGATTGCAAAACCTGATATATAAAAACTAAAAAGAGTTATAAATCCCTAAAAATTATAGACACTTTTTGGAATTATCTCTCTCTACATTTGTGCATAGTGCATTTCCATTTTGGATGTTTACATTGTTTCTAAAATAAAAATATGAGTTTTCACTTTCCCTTCATCTCGTAAACAACAAAAAAGATAAAAGGCAAATAGATCACAACAAAATGAAAATTTTAGAGTTTATGTATGGATAGAATTTAAATAAATAACATATGTAAGTAAAGAAAATTTATTCACACACCACAAATAAACACAAAAGTTTTGTTACCGGAGTTTGGGAAATTCCACTAGTTCAACCCTAAAAGCTCGGTATTTTATAAGAAAGATTTTTCTACACAAGTTTTAAAAAATGGATATGCATGCTTCAAACAAGTTAAAGATGCAAATGACCTATGGATCCAAAACTTTGAAAGAGAATAACATTAAACTCTCAAGTGAAGGTTCAGTGCGATATTTACCCGAGTCAAACAAGCCATTATTTGGCCGATTTACAAAAACTTGAAATAACGATCATAGATGATTGTAAAGTGATTTATCATGCATAACAGACTACATTTTTTTAAGGAATGACTTATGGATTGGGAGTCAACACTCAGTTAAAAATCCCCCTACCTCCCTCTTTTCCTGATGATTGAAAAACCTGATATATAAAAACTAAAAAGAGTTTACAATCCCTAAAAATTAAAAACACTTTTTGGAATTATCTCTCTCTCTAAATTTTTGCATTGTGCATTGCTATTTTAGAATTATACCTTTTTCTTAAATAAAAACATGAGTTTTCACTTTCCCTTCATCTCGTTGACAAAAAAAAAAAAAAAAAAAAAAGTGATAAAAGACAAATAGATCACAACAAAATGAAATTTTTTTACTTTATGTACGGAAATAATTTAAAGCAATAAAAAATGTAAGTAAATAAAAATAATTCAAAAACCACAAATAAACAGAAAAGTTTTGTTATCCAATTTTCAGAAATTCCACTAGTTCAACCCCAATAGCTCAGAATTTTATAAGAAAGAGATTTTTCTACACATTTTTAAAAAATGGATATGCATGCTTGAAATATGTTAAAGATGCAAATGACCTATGGATCCAAAACTTTTAAGGAGAATAATATTAAATTCTCAAGTGATGGTGCGGTTGGATATTTTCCTGTGTCAAACAAGCAATTATTTTGCCCATTTACAAAAAGCTAACCTAACGATCATAGATGATTGTAAAGTGATTTATCACGTGTAACTGGCTTTTTTTTTGTAAGGAATGATTTATGTATTGGGAGTCAGCAGTCAGTTAAAAATCCCCCGCTTTCCCCTTTTCCCGATGATTGCAAAACCTTTGATATAAAAACTAAAAAGAGTTTACAATCCCTAAAAATTACAGACACTTTTTGGAATTATCTCTCTCTACATTTGTGCATAGTGCATTTCAATTTTGGATGTATACTTTTTTCTAAAATCAAAACATGAGTTTTCACTTTCCCTTCATCTCGTAAACAACAAAAAAGATAAAAGGCAAATAGATCACAAAAAAATGAAAATTTTCGAGTTTATGTATGGAAAGAATTTAAAGAAATAACATATGTAAGTAAAGAAAATTTATTCACACACCGCAAATGAACACAAAAGTTTTGTTACCGGAGTTTGGGAAATTCCACCAGTTCAACCCTAATAGCTCGGTATATTATAAGAAAGAGATTTTTCCACACAAGTTTTAAAAAATGGATATGCATGCTTGAAACATGTTAAAGATGTAAATGACCTATGGATCCAAACCTTTTAAAGAGAATAACATTAAATTCTCAAGTGAAGGTTCAGTGGGATATTTACCCGAGTCAAACAAGCTATTATTTGGCCCATTTACAAAAACTTGAAATAACGATCATAGACGATTGTAAAGTGATTTATCATGCATAACAGACTATATTTTTTTAAGGAATGACTTATGGATTGGGAGTCAACACTCAGTTAAAAATCCCCCGCCTCCCCCTTTTCCTGACGATTGAAAAACCTGATATATAAAAGCTAAAAAGAGTTTACAATCCCTAAAAATTACACACTTTTTGGAATTATCTCTCTCTCTAAATTTTTGCATTGTGCATTGCTATTTTAGAATTATACCTTTTCTTAAATAAAAACTTGAGTTTTCACTTTCCCTTCATCTCGTTGACAAAAAATAGAGATAAAAGACAAATAGATCACAACAAAATGAAATTTTTTTACTTTAAAGCAATAAAAAATGTAAGTAAAGAAAAAGAATTCAAAAACCACAAATGAACAAAAAAGTTTTCTTATCCAAGTTTAGGAAATTCCACTTGTTCAACCCCAATAGCTTGGAATTTTATAAGAAAGAGATTTCTCTACACATTTTTAAAAACTGGATATGCATGCTTGAAATATGTTAAAGATGCAAATGACCTATGGATCATAAACTTTTAAGGAGAATACCATTAAATTCTCAACTGATGGTGTGGTGGGATATTTACCTGTGTCAAACAAGCTATTATTTTGCCTATTTGCAAAAAGCTAACCTAACGATCATAGATGATTGTAAAGTGATTTACCACGCATAACGGGCTATTTTTTTTGTAAGGAATGATTTAGGTATTGGGAGTCAACAGTCAGTTAAAAATCCTCTGCTTCCCCCTTTTCCAGATGATTGCGAAACCTTGTATATAAAAACTAAAAAGATTTTACAATCCCTAAAAATTATAGACACTTTGTGGAATTATCTCTCTCTACATTTGTGCATAGTGCATTTCCATTTTGGATGTACACTTTTTCATAAACATGAGTTTTGACTTTCCCTTCTTCAAGTAAAAAATAAAAAAGATAAAAGGCAAAAAGATCACAACAAAATGAAAATTTTGGAGTTTTTGTATGGAAAGAATTTAAAGAAATAACATATGTAAGTAAAGAAAATTTATTCACACACCGCAAATGAACACAAAATTTTTGTTACCGGAGTTTGGGAAATTCCACTAGTTCAACCCTAATAGCTCGGTATATTATAAGAAAGAGATTTTTCTACACAAGTTTTAAAAAATGGATATGCATGCTTGAAACATGTTTAAGATGCAAATGACCTATGGATCCAAACCTTTTAAAGAGAATAACATTAAATTCTCAAGTGAAGGCTCGGTGGGATATTTACCCGAGTCAAACAAGCCATTATTTGTCCCATTTACAAAAAGTTGAGATAACGGTCATAAATGATTGTAAAGTGATTTATCATGCATAACAGACTATATTTTTTTAAGGAATGACTTATGGATTGGGAGTCAACACTCAGTTAAAAATCCCCCGCCTCCCTCATTTTCCGACGATTTCAAAACCTGATATATAAAAATTAAAAAGAGTTTACAATCCCTAAAAATTACAGACACTTTTTGGAATTATCTCTCTCCCTAAATTTGTTCATTGTGCTTTGCTATTTTAGAAGTATACTTTTTTCTTAAATAAAAACATGAGTTTTCACTTTCCCTTTATCTCGTTGACAATAAAAAGAGATAAAAGGCAAATAGATCACAACAAAATGAAAATTTTTGAGTTTATGTTTGGAAATAATTTAAACCAATAAAAAATGTAAGTAAAGAAAAATAATTCAAACATCACAAATGAACACAAAACTTTTGTTATCCAAGTTTGGGAAATTCCACTAGTTCAACCCCAATAGCTCGGAATTTGATAAGAAAGAGATTTTTTTACACATGTTTGAAAAAAAGGATATGCATGCTTGAAACATGTTAAAGATGCAAATGACCTTTGGATCCAAAACTTTTAAAGAGAATAACATTAAATTCTCAAGTGATGGTGCTGTGGGATATTTACCCGAGTCAAACAAGCCATTATTTTTCCCATTTCCAAAAACTGACCTAATGATCTTAGATGATTGTAAAGTTATTTATCTTGCATAACGGGCTATTTTTCTTGTAAGGAATGACTCATGGATTGGGAGTCAATAGTCAGTTAAAAATCCCCCGCCTCCCCCTTTTCCTGACGATTGCAAAACCTGGTTTTAAAAACTTAAAAGAATTTACAATCCCTAAAAAATTACAGACACTTTTTGGAAATATCTCTCTCTACATTTGTGCATAGTGCATTTCCATTTTGGATGTATACTATGTTCTTAAAGTAAAACTTGAGTTTTCACTTTCCTTTCAACTCATAAACGACAGAAGAGATAAAATGCAAATAGATCACAACCAATTGAAAATTTTGGAGTTTATGTATGGAATAAATTTAAATAAATAACATATGTAAGTGGAGAAAATTTATTCACACACCACAAATGAACACAAAAGTTTTGTTATCGGAGTTGGGGAAATTCCACAAGTTCAACCCTAATAGCTTTGTATTTTATAAGCAAGTGATTTTTCTACACATGTTTTAAAAAACTGATATGCATGCTTGAAACATGTTAAACATGCAAATGACCTATGAATCCAAACCATTTAAAGAGAATAACATTAAATTCTCTAGTGAACGTTCGGTGGGAAATTTACCCGAGTCAAACAAGCCATTATTTTGCCAATTTACAAAAAGCTGATCTAACGATCAAAGATGATTGTAAAGTGATTTATCATACATAACAAACTATATTTTTTTTAAGGAATGACTTATGGATTGGGAGTCAACACACAGTTAAAAATCCCCCACTTCCCCCTTTTCCCGACGATTGCATAACCTGATATATAAAAACTAAAATGAGTTTACAATCCCTAAAAATTAACGACACTTTTTGCAATTATCTCTCTCTACATTTGTGCATTGTGCATTTCCATTTTTTATGTTACTTTTTTATTAAATAAAAAATAGAGTTTACACTTTCCCTTCATCTCGTAAACATAAAAAGAGATAAAAGGCAAGTAGTTCACAACAAAATTAAAATTTTAAAGTTTATGTATGGAAATAATTTAAAGCAATAACATATGTAAGTAAAGAAAATTTATTCACACACCACAAATGAACACAAAAGTTTTATTATCCAGGTTTGGGAAATTCCACTCGTTCAACCCAAATAGCTCGGAATTTTATAAGAAAGAGATTTTTCGACACATGTTTTAAAAAATGGATATGCATGCTTGAAACATGGTAAAGATGCAAATGACCTATGGATTCAAAACTTTTAAGGAGAATAACATAAAATTCTCAAGTGATGGTGCGGTGGGATATTTACCCGAGTCAAACAAGCCATTATTTTACCCATTTAGAAAAAGCAGACCATACGATCATAGATGATTGTAAAGTGATTTATCATGCGTAATAGGCTCTATTTTTGTAAGGAATGACTTATGAATATGGAGTCAACAGTCAGTTAAAAATCCCCCGCCTCCCCCTTTTCCTAACGATGGCAAAACCTGATATATAAAAACTAAAAAGAGTTCAAAATCCCTAAAAATTACAGACACTTTTTTGAATTATCTCTCTCTACATTTGTGCATGGTGCATTTCCATTTTGGATGTATACTTTTTTTAAAAATCAAAACATGAGTTTTCACTTTCCCTTCATCTCATAAACAACAAAAAAGATAAAAGGCAAATAGATCACAACAAATTGGAAAGTTTAGAGTTTACGTATGGAAAGAATTTAAAGAAATAACATATGTAAGTAAACAAAATTTATTCACACACCACAAATGAACACAAAAGTTTTGTTACCGGAGTTTGTGAAATTCCTCTAGTTCAACCCAAATAGCTCGATATTTTATAAGAAAGAAATTTTTCTACACAAGTTTTAAAAAATGGAAATGTATGCTTCAAACATGTTAAAGATGCAAATGACCTATGGATCCAAACCTTATAAAGAAAATAACATTAAATTCTCAGGTGAAGGTTCGGTGGGATATTTACCCGAGTCAAACAAGCCATTATTTGGCCCATTTATAAAAAGTTGAAATAACGATCATAGATGATTGTAAAGTGATTTATCATGCATAACAGACTATATTATTTTAAGGAATGACTTATGGATTGGGAGTTAACACTCAGTTAAAAATCTCTCGCCTACCCCTTTTCCTGACAATTGCAAAACCTGATATATAAAAACTAAAAAGATTTTACAATCCCTAAAAATTACAGAAACTTTTTGGAATTATCTCTCTCTCCAAAATTGTGTATTGTGCATTCTCTAAAAACTTGGGTTTTCACTTTCCCTTCATCTCGTTGACAAAAAAAAGAGATAAAAGGCAAATAGATCAAAACAAAATGAACATTTTTGAGTTTATGTAGGGAAATAATTTAAATCAATAACAAATGTAAGTAAAGAAAATAATTCAAACACCACAAATGAATACAAAAGTTTTGTTATCCAAGTTTGGGAAATTCCACTAGTTCAACCCCAATAGCTCAGAATTTTATAAGAAATAGATTTTTCTACATATGTTTTAAAAAGATGGATATGCATGCTTGAAACATGTTAAAGATGCAAATGACCCATGGATCCAAACCTTTTAAAGAGAATAACATTAAATTCTCAAGTGAAGGTGCGGTGGGATATTTACCCGAGTCAAACAAGCCATTAACATTTACAAAAAGTTGACATAACGATCATAAATGATTGTAAAGTGATTTATCATGCATAACAGACTATAATTTTTTAAGGAATGACTTATGGATTGGGAGTCAACACTCAGTTAAAAATCCCCCACCTCCCCCATTTACCGACGATTTCGAAACCTGATATATAAAAATTAAAAGGAGTTTACAATCCCTAAAAATTATAGACACTTTTTCGAATTATCTCTCTCTACATTTGTGCATAGTGCATTTCCATTTTGGATGTATGCATTTTTCTTAAATCAAAACTTGAGTTTTCACTTTTCTTTCATTTCCTAAACAACAAAAGCGATAAATAGAAAATAGATCACAACAAAATGAATATTTTAGAGTTTATGTTTGGAAAGAATTTAAATAAATAACATATGTAAGTAGAGAAAATTTATTCACACAGCTCATATGAACACAAAAGTTTTGTTATCGGAGTTTGGGAAATTCCACTAGTTCAACCCTAAAAGCTCGGTATTTTATAAGAGAGATTTTTCTACACATGTTTTAAAAAATGGATATGCATGCTTGAAACATGTTAAACTTGCAAATGACCTATGGATCCAAACCATTTAAAAAGAATAACATTAAATTCTCAAGTGCATTTGCGGTGGGATATTTGCCTGAAGCAAACAAGCCATTATTTTTCCAATTTACAAAAAGCTGGTGCAACAACCTAAGATGATTGTAAAGTGATTTATCATGCATAACAGACTATATTTTTTTAAGGAATGACTTATGGATTGGGAGTCAACACTCAGTTCAAAATCCCCAGCCTCCCCCTTTTCCCGACGATTGCAAAAACTGAGATATAAAAACTAAAAAGAGTTTACAATCCCTAAAAATTACAGACACTTTTATGAATGATCTCTCTCTACATTTGTGCATTGTGCATTTCCAACTTTTATGTTACTTTTTTATTAAATAAAAAATTGAGTTTTCACTTTCCCTTCATCTCGTAAACAAAAAAAAGAGATAAAAGGAGGGTAGTTCACAACAAAATTCAAATTTTAGAGTTTAAGTATGGAAATAATTTAAAGCAATAACAATTGTAAGTAAAGAAAATTTATTCACACACCACAAATTAACACAAACAATTTATTATACAGGTTTGGAAAATTCTACTCGTTCAACCCTAATAGCTCGGAATTTTATAAGAAAGATATTTTTCTACACATGTTTTAAAAAATAGATATGCATGCTTGAAACATGGTAAAGATGCAAATGACATATGGATCCAAAACTTTTAAGGAGAATAATATAAAATTCTCAAGTGATGGTGCGGTGGGATATTTACCTGAGTCAAACGGGCGATTATTTTGCCCATTTACAAAATGTTGTCCTAACGATCATAGATGATTGTAAAGTGATTTATCATTCGTAACGGGCTCTATTTTTGTACGGAATGACTTATGGATTGGGAGTCAACAGTCTGTTAAAAATCCCCCACCTCCAACTTTTCCCGACGATTGCAAAACCTGATATACAAAAACTAAAAAGAGTTAAAAATCTCTAAAAATTACAGATACTTTCTGGAATTATCTCTCTCTACATTTGTGCATAGTGCATTTCCATTTTGGATGTATACTTTTTTCTAAAATAAAAACATGAGTTTTCACTTTCCTTTCATCTCGTAAACAACAAAAAAGATAAAAAGGCAAATAGATCACAAAAAAATGAAAATTTTAGAGTTTATGTATGGAAAGAATTTAAAGAAATAACATACGTAAGTCAAGAAAATTTATTGACACACCACAAATGAACACAAATTTTTTGATAACGGAGTTTGGGAAATTCCACTAGTTCAACCCTACTAGCTCGGTATTTTATAAGAAAGAGATTTTTCTATACAAGTTTTATAAAATGGATATGAATGGTTCAAACATGTTAAAGATGCAAATGATCTATGGATCCAAACCTTTTAAAGAGAATAACATTATATTCTCAAGTGAAGGTTCAATGGGATATTTACCTGAGTCAAACAAGCCATTATTTGGCCCATTTGCAAAAAGTTGACATACCGATCATAGATGATTGTAAAGTGATTTATCATGAATAACAGACTATATTTTTTTTAAGGAATGACTTATGGATTTGAAGTAATGACTCAGTTAAAAATCCCTCGCCTCCCCTTTTTCCCGACGATTGCAAAACCTGATATTTAAAAACTAAAAAGAGTTTACAATCCCTAAAAATTACAGAAAATTTTTGGAATTATCTCTCTCTACATTTGTGCATTGTGCATTTCCATTTTTTATGTTACTTTTTTATTAAATAAAAAATTGAGTTTACACTTTCCCTTCATCTCGTAAACAAAAAAAGAGATAAAAGGCAAGTAGTTCACAACAAAATTAAAATTTTAGGGTTTATGTATGGAAATAATTTAAAGAAATAACAATTGTAAGTAAAGAAAATTTATTCACACACCACAAATGAACACAAAAATTTTATTATCCAGGTTTGGGAAATTCCACTCGTTCAACCCTAATAGCCCAGAATTTTATAAGAAAGAGATTTTTCTACCCATGTTTTAAAAAATGGATATGCATGCTTGAAACATGGTAAAGATACAAATCACGAATGGATCCAAAAATTTTAAGGAGAATAACATAAAATTCTTAAGTGATGGTGCGGTGGGATATTTACCTGACTCAAACAAGCCATTATTTTGCCCATTTAAAAAAACTGACCATACGATCATAGATGATTGTAAAGTGATTTATCATGCGTAATGGGCTATATTTTTGTAAGGAATAACTTATGGATTCGGAGTCGATAGTCAGTTCAAAATCCCCTGCCTCCCCCTTTTCCCGATAATTGCAAAACCTGATATATAAAAACTAAAAAGTGTTCCCAATCCCTAAAAATTATAGACACTTTTAGGAATTATCTCTCTCTATATTTGTGCATAGTGAATTTAAATTTTGGGAAGTATACTTTTTTCTAAAATCAAAACATGAGTTTTCCCTTTCCCTTTCTCTCGTAAACAACAAAAGAGATAAAAGGCAAACAGAACATAACAAAGTGAAAATTTTAGAGTTTATGGAAAGAATTTCAAGAAATAACATATGTAAGTAAAGAAAAATTATTCACACACCACAAATGAACACAAAAGTTTTCTTATCCATGTTTGGGAAATTCCACTAGTTAAAGCCTTATAGCTCTTAATTTTATAAGAAAGAGATTTTTCTACACATGTTTTAAAAAGTGGATATGCCTGCTTGACACATATTAAAGATGCAAATGACCTATGGATCGAAACCATTTAAAGAGAATAACATTAAATTCTCAAGTGAATGTGTGGTGGCATATTTACCCGAGACAAACAAGCCAATATTTTTCCCATTTACAAAAAGCTAATCTAACGTTCAAAGATGATAGTAAAGTGATTTATCATACATAACGGGCTATATTTTGGTAAGGAATGACTTATGGATTGCGAGTCAACACTCAGTTAATAATCCCTCGCCTCCCCCTTTTCCCGACAATTGCAAAACCTGTTATATATAAAAACTAAAAAGAGTTTACAATCACTAAAAAGTACATAATCTTTTATGAATTATCTCTCTCTACATTTTTGCATAGTGCATTTCCATTTTGGATGTATATTTTTTTCTTAAATCAAAACTCGAGTTTTCACTTTCCCTTCATCTCGTAAAATAAAAAAGTGATAAAAGGCAAATAGATTACAACAAAATGAAAAATTTTAGAGTTTATGTATGGAAAGAATTTAAATAAATTACAAATATAAGTATAGAAAATTTATTCACACACCACAAATGAACACAAAAGTTTTGTTTTCCAAGTTTGGTAAATTCCACTGGTTCAACCCTAATTGCTCGTTATATTATAAGAAAAATATTTTTCTACACATGTTAAAGAAGCAAATGACCTATGGATCAAAACCTTTTAAAGAGAATAACATTAAATTTTCAAGTGAAGGTTCGATGGGATATTTACTCAAGTGAAACCAGCCATTATTTGGCCCATTTACATAAAGCTGACCTAATGATCATAGATGATTGTAAAGTGATTTGTCATGCATAACGGACTATAACTTTGTAAGGAATGACTTATGGATTGGCAGCCAACACTCAGTTAAAAATCCCCCCGCCTCCTCCTTTTTTTGACGATTGCAAAACCTAATATATAAAAACTAAAAAGAGTTTACAATCCCTAAAATTACAGACACTTTTTGGAATTCTCTCTCTCTAAATTTGTGCAATCTACATTTCCATTATAGATGTGTACTTTTTTTAAAATCAAAACTTGAGTTTTCACTTACCCTTCATCTCGTAAAAGAAAAAAGAGATAAAAGGCATATAGATCATAACAAAATGAAAATTATAGAGTTTATGTATGGTAAGAATTTAAAAGCAATAACAAATGTAAGTAAAAAAAAATTATTCACACACCACAAATGAACACAAAAGTTTTTTTATCCTAGTTTGGGAAATTTAATTAGTTAAAGCCTAATAGCTCTTAATATTATAAGAAAGAGATTTTTCTACACATGTTTTAAATAATGGATATGCATGCTTGAAACATGTTAATGATGCAAATGACCTATGGATCGAAACCTCTTAAAGAGAATAACATTAAATTCTAAAGTGAAGGTATAGTGAGATATTTACCCGAGTCAAACAAGCAATTATTTTGCCCATTTAAAAAAAGTTGACCTAACGATCAATGATGATTGTAAAAATTTTTATCATTCGTAATGGGCTATATTTTTTTAAGGAATGACTAATGGACTGGGAGTCAACACTCAATTTAAAATCTCCCGATTGCCCCCTTTCCCGACGTTTGAACAACCTGATATATAAAAACTAAAAAGAGTTTACAATCCCTAAAAATTACAGACACTATTTGGAATTATCTCTCTCTACATTTTTGCATTGTGCATTTCCATTTTAGATGTATACTTTTTTCATAAATCAAAACTTGAGTTTTCACTTTCCCTTCATCTCATGGACAAAAAAAGAGATAAAAGGCCAATAGATCACAACAAAATGTAAATTTAAGAGTTTATGTTTGGAAAGAATTTAAAGCAATAAAATATGTATCTAAAGAAAATTTATTAATACACCACAAATGAACACAAAAGTTTCATTATCCAAGTTTGGAAAATTCCACTAGTTCAACCCTAATAGCTCGTAATTTTATAAGAAAGAGATCTTTTTACACAAGTTTTATAAAATGGATATGCATGCTTCAAACATGTTAAAGATGCAAATGACCTATGGATCTAAACCATTTAAAGAGAATAACATTAAATTCTCAAGTGAAGGTTCGGTGGGATATTGACCCGAGTCAAACAAGCCATTATTTGGCCCATTTACAAAACGTTGACCTAACAATCATAGATGATTGTAAAGTGATTTATCATCTATAACATACTATATTTTCTTAAGGAATGACTTATGGATTGGAGGTCAACACTCAGTTAAAAATCCCCTACCTCCCCCATTTCTAGACAATTGGAAAACCTCATATAAGAAAACTAAAAAGAATTTACAATCCCGAAAAATTATAGACACTTTTTGGAATTATCTCTCTCTCTAAATTTTTGCATTGTCCATTGTGCATTTCTATTTTAGAAGTATACTTTTTTCTTAAATAAAAACTTCAGTTTTCACTTTCCCTTCATCTCGTTGACGAAAAAAAGAGATAAAAGGCAAATAGATCACAACAAAATGAAAATTTTTGAGTTTATGTATGGAAATAATTTAAAGCAATAAAAATTGTAAGAAAGAAAAATAATTCAAACACGACAAATGAACACAAAATTTTTGTTATCCAAGTTTGGGAAATTCCACTAGTTCAACCCCAATAACTCGAAATTTTTTAAGAAAGAGATTTTTCTACACATGTTTTAAAAAATGGATATGCATGCTTGAAACATGTTAAAGATGCAAATGACCTACAGATCCAAACCTTTGAAAGAGAATAACATTAAATTCTCAAGTGAAGGTGTGGTGGGATATTTACCGGATTGAAACAAGCAATTATTTTTCCCATTTTGAAAAAGCTGACATAACGATGATTGATGATTGTAAAGTAATTTATCATGCGTAATGGGCTATATTTTTGTAAGGATTGACTTATGGATTGGGACTCAACACTCAGTTAAAAATCCCCCACCTCCCCCTTTTGCCGACGATTGCAAAACTTGATATATAAATATGAAAAAGAGTTTACAATCCCTTAAAATTACAGACACATTTTGGAATTTTCTCTCTCAACATTTTTTCATAGTGCATTTCCATTTTGGATGTATACATTTTTCTTAAATCAAAACTCAAGTTTTTATTTTCCCTTCATCTCGTAAACACTAAAGGAGATAAAAGGTAAATAGATCACAACATAATGAAAATTGGAGAGTTTATGTATGGAAAGAATTTAAAGCAATAACATATATAAGTAAAGAGAATTTATTCACAACCCACAAATGAACACAAAAGTTTTGTAAGTAAAGAACTTTTATTCTAACACCACAAATGAACACAAAAGTTTTGTTATCCAAGTTCGGGAAATTCCACTAGTTAAAGCCTAATAGCTCTTAATATTATAAGAAAGAGATTTTTCTACACATGTTTTAAAAAATGGATATGCATGCTTGAAACATGTTAAAGATGCAAATGACCTATGGATCAAAACCTTTTAAAGAGAATAACATTAAATTCTCAAGTGAAGGTGCGGTGAGATATTTACCTGAGTCAAACAAACAATAATTTTTCCCATTTGCAAAAAGTTGACCTAACGATCAATGATGATAGTAAAAATATTTATCATGCGTAACGGGCTATATTTTTTTAAGGAATGACTAATGGATTGGGAGTCAACACTCAATTTAAAATCTCCCGATTGTCCCCTTTCCTGACGTTTGAAGTACCTGATATATAAAATCTTAAAAAAGTTTACAATCCCAAAAAATTACAGACAATTTTTGAAATTATCTCTCTCTACATTTTGTAATGTGCATTTCCATTTTAGATGTATACTTTTTTCATAAATCAAAACTTGAGTTTTCAGTTTCCCTTCATCTCATGGACAAAAAAAGAGATAAAAGGCCAATAGATCACAAAAAATGTAAATTTAAGAGTTTATGTTTGGAAATAATTTAAAGCAATAAAAAAATGTAGGTAAAAAAATTTATTAATACACCACAAATGAACACAAAAGTTTCGTTATCCAAGTTTGGAAAATTCCACTAGTTCAACCCTAACAGCTCGTAATTTTATTAGAAAGAGATATTTCTACACAACTTTTGAAAAATGGATATGCATGCTTCAAACTTGTTAAATATGCAAATGACATATGGATCCAAACCATTTAAAGACAATAACATTAAATTCTCAAGTGAAGGTTCGGTGGGATATTTACCCGAGTCAAACAAGCCAATATTTGGCCCATTTAGAAAAAGTTGACCTAATGATCATAGATGATTGTAAAGTGATTTATCATACATAATAGACTATATTTTTTTAGAGAATGACTTATGGATTGGGGGTTAACACTCAGTTAAAAATCCCCCACCTCCCCCTTTTCCCAACGATTACAAAACCTGATATAAAAAAACTAAAAAGAGTTAACAATACCTAAAAATTATAGACACTTTTGGTATTATCTCTCTCTCTAAATTTGTGCATTGTGCATTTCTATTTTAGAAGTATACTTTTTTCTTAAATAAAAACTTGAGTTTTCACTTTCCCTTCATCTCGTTAACAAAAAAAAGAGATAAAAGGCAAATCGAGAACAACAAAATGAAAATTTTTGATTTTATGTAAGGAAATAATTTAAAGAAATAAAAAATGTAAGTAAAGAAAAATAATTCAAACACCACAAATGAACACAAAAGTTTGGTTATCCAAGTTTGGGAAATTCCACTAGTTCAACCCCAATAGCTCAGAATTTTTTAAGAAAGAGATTTTTCTACGCATGTTTTAAAAAATGGATATGCATGCTTGAAACAATGTAAAGATACAAATTACCTACGGATCCAAACCTTTGAAAGAGAATAACATTAACTTCTCAAGTGAAGATGCGGGGGGATTTTTACCTGAGTGAAACAAGCAATTATTTTCTCCATTTAGAAAAAGCTGACATAACGATGATTGATGATTATAATGTTATTTATCATGCTTAATGGGCTATATTTTTGTATGGATTGACTTATGGATTGAGACTCAACATTCAGAAAAAAATCCCCCACCTCCCCCTTTTCCCGACGATTGCAAAACCTGATAAATAAATACGAAAGAGAGTTTACAATCCCTTAAAAATACAGACACTTTTTGGAATTATCTCTCTCAACATTTTTGCATAGTGCATTTCCATTTTGGATGTATACATTTTTCTTAAATCAAAACTTGAGTTTTCATTTTCCCTTCTTCTCGTAAACAAAAAAAGAGATAAAAGGCAAATACATCACAACAAAATGAAAATTAGAGAGTTTATGTATGGAAAGAATTTAGAGAAATAACATATGTAAGTAAAGAAAATTTATTCACAAACCACAAATGAACACAAAAGCTTTGTTATCCATGTTTGGGAAATTCCACTAGTTCAACCCTAATAGCTCGAATTTTGTAAGAAAGAGATTTTTCTACACATGTTTTAGAAAATGGATATCCATTCTTCAAACATGTTAAAGATTCAAATGACCTATGGATCGTAACCATTTAAAGACAATAACATTAAATTCTGAAGTGAACGTGCAGTGAGATAATAACCATTGTCAAACAAGCCATTATTTTTCCCATTTTAAAAAAGTAGACCTATCGATCAAAGATTGTAAACTGATTTATTATGCATAACGGGCTATATTTTTGTAAGGAATGACAAATGGATTGGGTGTCAACACTCAGTTAAAAATCCCCTGCCTTCCCCTTTTCCCGACGATTGCAAAACCGAATATATAAAAACCAAAAAGAGTTTAAAATCCTTAAAAAATACAGACCCTTTTTGGAATTATCTCTCTCTAAATTTTTGCATTGTGCATTTCTATTTTAAATGTATACTTTTTTCTTAAATCAAAACTTGTGTTTTAACTTTCCCTTCATCTCATAGACAAAAAGAGATAGAAGGCAAAGAGATTACAACAAAATGAAAATTTTAGAGCTTATGTATGGAAAGAATTTAAAGCAATAACGAATGTAAGTAAAGTAAATTTATTCACACACCACAAATGAACACAAAAGTTTTGTTATTAGCTCGTTATGCATAATAAAAGCTCGTAATTTTATAAGAAAAATATTTTTCTAGACACGTTTTAAAAAATGGATATGCATGCTTGAAATATGTTAAAGATGTAAATGACCAATGGATCCAAACCTTTTTAAGAGAATAACATTAAATTCTAAAGTGAAGGTTCAGTGAGATATTAACCTGAGTCAAACAAGCCATTATTTGCCCATTTAATAAAAGTTGTCCTAACGATCATAGATGATTGTAATGTGATTTACCATGCATAACAGACTATATTTTTTTAAGGAATGACTTATGAATTGGGAGTCAACACTCAGTTAAAAATCCCATGCCTCCCCCTTTTCCCGACCATTGCAAAACCTGATATATAAAAACTAAAAAGAGTTTACAATCCCTAAAAATTACTGACACTTTTTGGAATTATCTCTCTCTAAATTTCTGCATTGTGCATTTATATTTTAAAAGTATACTTTTCTTTTAAATCAAAATTTGACTTTTCACTTTCCCATCATCTCGTTGACAAAAAAAAGAGATAAAAGGCAAATAGATAACAACAAAATGAAATTTTTAGAGTTTATGTATGGAAATAATTTCAAGCAATTAAAAATGTAAGTAAATAAAAATTATTCAAACACCACAAATGAACACAAAAGTTTTGTTATCCAAGTTTGGGAAATTCCCCTATTTCAACCCTAATAGCACAAAATTTAATATGAAAGAGATTTTTCTACACATGTTTTAAAAAATGGGTATGCATGCTTGAAACATGTTAAAGATGCAAATGACCTATGGATCCAAACCCTTTAAAGAGAATAACATTAAATTATCAAGTGAACGTGCGGTGGATATTTACCCGAATCAAACAAGCCATTATTTTGCCCATTTACAAAAACCTGACCTAACGATCATAGATGATTGTAAAGTGATTTATCATGCATAACGGGCAATATTTTTCTAAGGAATGAATTATTGATTGGGAGTCAACACTCAGTTAAAAATTCCCGCATCCCCCTTTTCCCGACGATTTTAAAACCTGATACAAAAACTAAAAAGAGTTTACAATCCCAAAAAATTACAGACACTTTTCGGAATTATCTCTCTCTACATTTGTGAATAGTTCATATCCATTTTGATGTATACATTTTTCTTAAATCAAAACTTGACTTTTCACTTTCCCTACATCTCGTAAACAAAAAAAGAGATAAAAGGCAAATATTCAGAACAAAATGAAACTTTTAAAGTTTATGTATGGAAAGAATTTAAAGCAATAACAAATGTAAGTACAGAAAATTTATTCACACACCATAAATGAACACAAAAGTTTTGTAATCCAAGTTTTGGAAATTCCACTAGATCAATCCTAATAGCTAGGAATTTTATAAGAAAGAGATTTTTCTACTCATGTTTTAAAAAATGGATATGCATGCTTGAAACATGTTAAAGATGCAAATGACCTAAGGATCCAAACCTTTTAAAGGGAATAACAAGAAATTCTCAACTGAAGGTTCGGTGGGATATTTACCTGAGTCAAACAAGCCATTATTTGGCTCATTTACAAAAAGTTGACCTAACAATCATAGATGATTTTAAAGTGATTTATCGAGCCTAACGGGCTTTTTTTTTAAGGAATGGCTTATGGATTTGTAGTCAACGCTCAGTTAAAAATCCCCCACCTTCCCCTTTTCCCGACGATTGCAAAACCTGATATATAAAGACTGAATAGAGTTTACAACCCCTAAACATTACAGACACTTTTTGGGATTTTCTCTCTCTACAGTTGTGCATTGTGCATTTCCAATTTAGATGTATAATTTTTTCTTAAATCAAAACATCAATTTTCGCTTTCCCTTCATCTCGTACACAAAAAAGGAGATAAAGGCAAATAAATCACAACAAAATAAAAATTTTAGAGTTTATGTATCGATTGGACGATGCTTTATGGGCCTATCAAACCGCTTATAAGACTCATATTGGGATGTCTCCATTTCAGCTAGTGTTCGGCAAAGCATGTCATCTACCTGTTGAGCTTGAGCATAGAGCTTATTGGGCCATTAAGGCTTTGAATTTTGATTTGACTCAAGCAGGTGAGGAGAGCAAATTGCAATTGAATGAGTTGAAGGAGATATGTCATGATGCTTATGAGAATGCCAAACTATATAAGGAGCGAACAAAGCTTTTACATGATAAATCTATTTTTCGCAAGTCTTTTATTGTTGGGCAGAATATTTTACTTTATAACTCACGATTGCATTTGTTTCCAAGGAAGCTGAGATGTAGGTGGTCCGGTCCGTTTGAGGTTACACAAATGTTTCCTCATGGCACTATTGAGATCCGCAATCACGGAGATGGGTCAGTTTTCAAAGTTAAAGGTCAGAGGCTCAAACCGTATCATGAGAATGTCCCCACACCAGAGGAGGTGATGGTGATTTTCTTGGAGGAACCTGTCATTTCTTCTTGATTGCGTCAGAGTCTTGCTTATGACTATAAACTTCGCACATTGTGGGCAATCCCCACGTTTCTATCCCTTTGTACATTATAGTTTTTATTTTTGGTTTATTCATTCTTATTTGAGATAACCTTTGGTGTACTCTGGTCTTGATTGATTGGAGGTCCCCCGGCGATGCCGGCCCCGTCATGGACTCGGGGTACTCTCTTGCCTGCTGAGAGCATAAATGGTTCTGGTAGTCGATGACCAGACTTTTGGTCCCTAGTTTGAGAGGTCTGTACTCAAACAACCATTCTGGGATTGACCAGTTCTTTAGATGTTATCTCCTTTTGTAGCCGTTCTGGTTTTTTAACTTTTCCCCATTGAGGACAATGTCAGGTTTAGGTTTGGGGAGAGGGGGGGGGGGGGGGGGGGGGGGGGGGAACGACTCTTTTATGTCTTAGCAATGATTTTCTTTTGATTTTTGTTCTTGGTTTTGAAATTACTCCTCTTAGTATGTGGTTAACTTTAGTAGAGTTAAAATAAGTTGCTTAAATGTGTTTCAAAAGTTTTCGTAAAACTGTGTAGAATATGCCTATTAGAAATCTGATATCATTTGTTGTGATCCATGGGAATTCAGTGGGATAACCTACTATTGCATTAGACTTGGAACTTAGTTGCAAAAGAGAACATGTAAATCTAGTGTTGATCTATGTTAGTCTGAATAGTCTTGTATGCCTGTTTGAACTCATTCCTTTTTATAACTCAGTGAAATTCCTTGTTGTAATGTATGAATGCAAATGGAAATGCTCTTGCTTGCAAAAGACAGATAACTTCAGAAACAGCCTGGGCTAACCCAGGGACATGCACCGGAACAGTCGTTTACTTAAAAATAAGTGCATGGGCAGTGAAGACGAATGCAAAATGGTGGTAATACCAAAAATATTCAGTGAAACAAAAATTACGCTGGTAATAGCAAAAATGTGCTGGTAATAGCGTAAAATGGGTTTAAATCTGGAAGCAATGAGTTTCCTTAACTTTGATGATGAATAGTAATTTGAAAGGAGTTGCAGGTCAAGATTGAAATTGGTATACTACTGTTGTGAAATTGTCAGAATATAGGCTTACTCTACTATTTTCTCTTAATTGTGATGTGATTTTATTGTTATTTGTTGCCTCTTTGTTATGTTGAAGTAATTGTTTATCGGTCACATTGGTTCAGGTGGAGTAACAATGAGTGTATTTGGATTGATAATGTGTTATATTTTAGACAGGTTTTCAAATTGAGCAAGGTTTCAAATGATTTTTAGATATTTTACGATACTAAGTGTTAGTCATATGCTAATGAGGAATAAATTTTCTTTAGTTTTATTTTAATATTATTGATTTAGATGAATTTTGTGGGTAAATTCCATGCAAACCCTCAAGAGACATAACTCGTCCACAACTGTAATGTAGGGGTTGAACGGCTTGTTGCATGCGCTAAATGCAATTGTGTTCCCTACAAAAGTGGCATTTTGTTTTCCTAGGGACTAGTAAAGATTTAGGTTTGGGGTGTGATAGATGCCATATTATGACATGAGAACTAGGTTAATTATAATAGAATAACCCTTATAATTGTGTTATAGGTGGTTATTTATCGGTTTTCAAATGAAACGTGCATTTATTGAATTTGGTATTAATCATTGTCTATATTGCATATTTTTCTCTCCTGAATTATATTTGATTGCTTTTAGGGTTTATTTCTTCCTGAAATGCTTATATTGGATTCAATTATGGAATTTTTGGGGAATTTTGGTGGAGAAGGAGATATTTACCAAAATGCCATTAGTGAAAGGGAGGAGATTTTTTAGGGCAAATCGTATTGAAAAGGGGAGACCGTCGACCGAAACAAGGGAGGCCGTCGACCGAAACAAGGGAGACCTAAGAGGATTTCCAGCCGTCGTTCACCATGCCACCGTCGTCCACCACCATTAGGCAACCGAGAACAGACCCGAGGAGAGCTCGAGAGAGTCTCCATCGCAGCGAGTTCGACACTACCAATTTCTGCTCGCTTGGCCAAGAGGTGACCCGAGAGGGTTCCTTTGGCACAGATTCCACATACCGACCCTCCTCCGGTGTCAATTACATATTTACGACCATTCCCAGAGCTATTCCGACTCCAACCGAGACTCGAGAGAGCCGGTTAGAGGACTTCAGCTCCGTTCCATTCTTCACTGGTCGTCACCTCCGTCCATGGGTTTCTATTCTTCTTCGCCGGTGTCATCTCTACCTCCGACCACTCGCTCTTGCTACCGGAAGCCATCAATTTCGGGAAATTGCAGCACCCGTGAGAACAAGCCTGCTGCCCGAGCGAGAGGAAGGAGAAGGGGAGTAATCCATAATTTTGGAATTTAATTTTCCTATAGTTTGAACATAGGTTTTGAATGTTTATTAAAATTGATTTGAAAATTAATGTTTATCAAATATTTGTTTTCCGGATATTTGATTAAGTTAGATAGTTAGGTAGGATTGTAATCTAGGTTGGATTTTGGTTTTTTTATCCGATTTCTGTCTTTCACTCTATGCGCCCGAGAGGGGATAGATGCAAGGATTGAGAAATCAGATTCATGGTTACGTGGAGCTCGAGAGAGGCACGAATTACGGTAAAATCTAGAGTTGATAATTTTAGCATCATCATAATAGAAAATTGATTCTCTGCCATTCTATTGTAATCCGATCTCTGTCATTAACTCTAGGTGCCCGAGAGGGGCTAGACACAAGGATTGAGAATCCGGATTCGTGGTTACGTGGCGCTCGAGAGAGGCATGAATCACGGTAAAATCCAGAGTTGACGTTTCTTGTTGTGCAAGTTGTTAATCAGATTATTGCTTGATAATTTAGGATATAATTAGTGTTTAGTTCAGATTACTTCATCATATTTGGTTAGGCTCGTTGACTGAAGAATACCCAAAATTCAGTCCTCCCTGTGGATATGACCCTCGCTACCCGCTAGATTACATGAACGATTTGTACGCTTGCGAGGTATAAAAGCCGATGTAATTAAATTTCACATCACCCACCGAACTTTCACTTGAGAATTTCTTGTTATTCCCTTTAAAAGGTTTGGATCCATAGGTCATTTGCTTCTTTAACATGTTTCAATTATGCATATCAATTTTTTAAAAGATGTGTAGAAAAATCTCTTTCTTATCAAATTACAAGCTATTAGGGTTGAACTAGTGGAATTTTCCAAACATGGATAAAAAAATTTTTGTGTTCATTTCTGGTGTGTGAATAAATTTTTTCTTTAGTTACATTTGTTATTGTTTTAAATTATTTCCATACATATACTCTAAAATTTTAATTTTGTTGGGATCTATTTGCCTTTTATCACTTTTTCTTACTACGAGATGAAGGGAAAGTGAAAACTCAAGTTTTAATTTAACAAAAAAGCATACATCTAAAATGCAAATAATCAATGCACAAATGTAGAGAGAGATATTTCCTTAAAGTGTATATAATTTTTAGGGATTGTAAACTCTTTTTAGTTTTTGTATATCAGGTTTTGAAATCGTCGGGAAAAGGGGGATGCGGGAATTTTTAACTAAGTGTTGACTCCCAATCCATAAGTCATTCCTTACAAAAATATAGCCCGTTATGCATGATAAATCACTTTATAATCATCTATGATTGTTAGGTCAGCTTTTTTGTAAATGGCAAAATAATGGCTTGTTTGACTCGGGTAAATATCCCACCTCACGTTCACTTGAGAATTTAATGTTATTCTCTTTAAAGGGTTTGGATCCAAAGGTCATTTGCATCTTTAACAAGTTTCAAGCATGCATACCGGTTTTTTAAAACTTGTGTAGAAAAATCTCTTTCATATAAAATTTCGAGCAATTAGGGTTGAAATAGTGGAATTTTCCAAACTTGGTTAACAAAACTTTTGTGTTCATTTGTGGTGTTTGAATAATTTTTCTTTACTTACATTTTTTATTTCCATACATAAACTCAAATATTTTCATTTTGTTGTGATCTATTTACCTTTTATCTCTTTTTTTGTCAACGAGATGAAGGGGAAGTGAAAAGTCAAATTTTGATTTAAGAAAAAAGTATATTTCTCAAATAGAAATGCACAATCCACAAATTTAGAGAGAGATAATTCAAAAAAGTGTCTATAATTTTTAGGGATTGTAAACTCTTTTAGTTTTTATATATCAGGTTTTGCAATGGTCGAAAAAAAGGAAAGGTGGGGGATTTTCAACTTAGTGTTGACTCCCAATCCATAAGTCATTCCTGAAAAAAATATAGTCTGTTATGCTGGATAAATCACATGACAATAATCTATGATCGTTAGGACAATTTTTATTAAATAGGCAAATAATGGCTTGTTTGACTCGGGTTAATATCCCATCGAACCTTCACATGAGAATTTAATGTTATTCTCTTAAAAAGGTTTGGATCCATAGGTCATTTGCATCTTTAACATATTTCAAGCATGCATATCCATTTTTTAAAACATGTGTAGAAAATCTCTTTATGATAAATTTCTGAGCTATTAGAGTTGAACTAGTGGAATTTCCCAAACTTGGATTACAAAACTTTGGTGTTCATTTGTGGTGTGTGAATAAATTTTCTTTACTTACATTTGTTATTGCTTTAAATTCTTTCCATACATAAACTCTAAAATTTTCATTTTCTTTTGATTTATTTGCCTTTTATCTCCTTTTTTGTCTACAAGATGAAGGGAAAGTGAAAATTGAAGTTTTGATTTAAGAAAAAAGTATACTTCTAAATTGGAAATGCACAATGCACAACTGTACACAGAGAAAATCCCAAAAAGTGTCAGTAATTTTTAGGGGTTGTAAACTCTTTTTAGTCTTTATATATCAGGTTTTGCAATCGTCGGGAAAAGGGGGAGGTGGCAGATTTTTAACTGAGTGTTGACTCCCAATCCATAAGTCAATCCTTACAAAAAAAAAGCTCGTTACTCTGGATAAATCACTTTACAATCATCTATAATCATTAGGTCAGGTTTTTGTAAAAGGGCAAAATAATGGCTTGTTTGAATCTGGTAAATATCCCACAGAACCTTCACTTGAGAATTTCTTGTTATTCCCTTTAAAAGGTTTGGATCCATCGGTCATTTGCATCTTTAACATGTTTCAAGCATGCATATCCATTTTTTAAAAGATGTGTAGAAAAATCTCTTTCTTATAAAATTACGAGTTATTAGGGTTGAACTAGTGGAATTTTCAAAACTTGGATAACAAAACTTTTGGGTTCATTTCTGGTGTGTGAATAAATTTTTTCTTTACTTACATTTGTTATTGCTTTAAATTTTTTCCATACATAAACTCTAAAATTTTCATTTTGTTGTGATCTATTTGCCTTTTATCTCTTTTTTGTCTACGAGATGAAGGGAAAGTGAAAACTCATGTTTTGATTTAACATAAAAGTATACATATAAAATGGAAATAAACATTGCACAAATGTAGAGAGAGATAATTCCTAAAAGTGTCTGTAATTTTTAGGGATTTTAAACTCTTTTTAGTTTTTGTATATCAGGTTTTGAAATCATCGGGAAAAGGGGGATGCGGGAATTTTTAACTTAGTGTTGACTCCCAATCCATAAGTCATTCCTTACAAAAATATAGCTCGTTATGCATGATAAATCACTTTAAAATCATCTATGATCATTAGGTCAGGTTTTTTTAAATGGGCAAAATAATGGCTTGTTTGACTCGGGTAAATATCCTACCGCACGCTCACTTGAGAATTTAATGTTATTCTCTTTAATGGGCTTGGATCCATTGGTCATTTGCATCTTTAACATGTTTCAAGCATGGATACCCATTTTTTAAAACATGTGTAGAAAAATCTCTTTCATATAAAATTCCGAGCTATTAGGGTTGAAATAGTAGAACTTCCCAAATTTGGATAACAAAAATTTTGTGTTCATTAGTGGTGTTTGAATAATTTTTCTTTACATACATTTGTTATTACTTAAAATTATTTCCATACTTAAACTCAAAAATTTTCATTTTGTAGTGATCAATTTGCCTTTTATCTCTTTTTTTTGTAAACGAGATGAAGGAAAAGTGAAAAGTAAAATTTTGATTTAAGAAAAAAGTATACTTGTAAACTAGAAATGTACAATGCAAAAATTTAGAGAGAGATAATTCAAAAAAGTGTCTATAATTTATAGGGATTGTAAACTCTTTTTGGTTTTTATATATCAGGTTTTGCAATGGTCAGTAAAAGCGGGATTTTTAACTGAGTGTTGACTCCCAATCCATAAGTCATTCATGAAAAAAATATAGTCTGTTATGCATGATAAATCACATTACAATCATCTATGATCGTTAGGACAAATTTTATTAAATGGGCAACTAATGGCTTGTTTGACTCGGGTTAATATCCCATTGATCCTTCATTTGAGAATTTAATGTTATTCTCTTCAAAAGGTTTGGATCCATAGGTCATTTGCATCATTAACATATTTCTAGCATGCATATCCATTTTTTAAAACGTGTCTAGAAAAATATTTTTCTTATAAAATTACGAGCTAATAGGGTTGAATTAGTGGAATTTCCTAAACTTGGATAAGAAAACTTTTGTGTTCATTTGTGGTGTATGAATAAATTTACTTTTCTTACATTCGTTGTTGCTTTAAATTTTTCCATACATAAACACTAAAAATTTTATTTTGTTGTAATCTCTTTGCCTTTTCTCTCTTTTTGTCTACGAGATGAAGGGAAACTTAAAATACAAGTTATGATTTAAGAAAAATGTATACATCTAAAATGAAAATGCACATTGCACAAATTTAGAGAGAGATAATTCAAAAAAGTGTCTGTAATTTTTAGGGATTGTAAACTTTTTTTTTTATATATCGGGTTTTGCAGTTGTCGGGAAAAGAGGAAGGCGGGGGAGTTTTAACTGAGTGTTGACTCCCAATCCAAAAGTCATTCCTTACAAAAATATAGCCTGTTACGCATGATAAATCACGTTACAGTTATTTATGATCGTTTGGTCAGTTTTTTGTAAATGGGCAAACGAATAGCTTGTTTGACTTGGGTAAATATCACACCGCACCTTCACTTGAGAATTTAATGTTATTCTCTTTAAAAGGATTGGATCCATAGTTAATTTGCATCTTTAACATGTTTCAAGCATGCATATCCATTTTTTAAAACATGTGTAGAAAATCTCTTTATGATAAATTTCTGAGCTATTAGGGTTGAACTAGTGGATTTTCCCAAACTTGGATTACAAAACATTTGTGTTCATTTGTGGTGTGTGAATAAATTTTCTTTACTTTCATTTTTTATTGCTTTAAATTCTTTCCATACATAAACTCTAAAATTTTCATTTTCCTGTGATCTATTTGCCTTTTATCTCCTTTTTTGTCTACGAGATGAAGGGAAAACGAAAATTGATGTTTTGATTTATGAAAAAATTATACATCTAAATTGGAAATGCACAATGCACAACTGTAGAGAGAGAAAATCCCAAAAGGTGTCTGTAATTTTTGGGGTTTGTAAACTCTTTTTAGTCTTTATATATCAAGTTTTGCAATCGTCGGGAAAAGGGGGAGGCAGGGGATTTTTAACTGAGTGTTGACTCCCAATCCTTAAGCCATTCCTTACAAGAAAAAAGACTGTTAGGCTGGATAAATCACTTTACAATCATCTATGATCGTTAGGTCAGCTTTTTGTAAATGAGCCAAATAATGGCTTGTTTGGCTCAGGTAAATATCCCACCGAACTTTCAGTTGAGAATTTCTTGTTATTCCCTTTAAAAGGTTTGGATCCATAGGTCATTTGCATCTTTAACATGTTTCAAGCATGCATATCCATTTTTTAAAAGATGTGTAGAAAAATCTCTTTCTTATAAAATTACGATCTATTAGGGTGGAACTAGTGGAATTTTCCAAACTTGGATAACAAAACTTTTGTGTTCATTTCTGGTGTGTGAATAAATTTTTTCTTTACTGAAATTTTTTATTGCTTTAAATTCTTTCCATACATATACTCTAAAATTTTCATTTTGATGTGACCTATTTCCCTTTTATCTATTTTTTGTCTACAAGATGAAGGGAAAGTGAAAACTCAAGTTTTGATTTAACAAAAAAGTATACATATAAAATGGAAATAAACAATGCACAAATGTAGAGAGAGATAATTCCTAAAAGTGTCTGCAATTTTTAGGGATTGTAAACTCTTTTTAGTTTTTATATATCAGGTTCTGCAATTGTCGGGAAAAGCGGGAGGCGGAGGATTTTTATCTGAGTGTCGACTCCCAATCCATTAGTCATTCCTTAAAAACGCATAGCCCATTACACATGACAAATAACTTTACAATCTTCTATGGTCATTAGGTCAGCTTTATGCAAATTGGAAAAATAATGGCTTGTTTGACTCGGGTAAATATCCCATCGCAGCTTCACTTGAGAATTTAATGTTATTCTCTTTAAAAGGTTTTGATCCATAGGTCATTTGCATCTTTAACATGTTTCAAGCATGCTTTTCCATTTTTTAAAACATGTGTAGAAAAATCTCGTTCTTATCAAATTACGAGCTATTAGGGTCGAACTAATGGAATTTCCCAAACTTGGATAACAAAACTTTTGTGTTCATTTGTGGTGTGTGAATTAATTTTATTTACTTAAATTTTTTATTGCTTAAATTTTTTTAAATACATAAACTCTAAAATTTTCTTTTTGGTGTGATCTATTTTCGTTTTATCTCTTTTTTTCTCTACGAAATGAAGGGAAAGTGAAAACTTAGGTTTTGATTTCAGAAAAAAGTATACATCTAAAATGAAAGTGTACAATGCACAAATGTAGACAAATGTAATTCCAAAAAGTGTTTGAAATTTTTACGGATTGTAAACGCTTTTTAGTTTTTATATATGTGGTTTTGGAAACATCGGGAAAAGGGGGAGGTGGGGGTTGTTTAACTGAGTGTTGACTCCCAATCCGTAATGGGCAAAATAATGGCTTGTTTCATTCTGTAAATATCCCACCGTACCGTTACTTGAGAATTTAATGTAATTCTCTTTAAAAGGTTTGGATACATAGGTCATTTTCATCTTTAATTTGTTTCAAGCATGCTTATCCATTTTTGAAAACATGTGTAGAAAATATCTTTCATATAAAATTCCGAGCTATTAGGGTTGAACTAGAGGAATTTCCCAAACTTGGATAACAAAAATTTTGTGTTTATTTGTGGTGTGTGAATAAATTTTCTTAACTTACGTTTGTTATTGCTTTAAATTATTTCCATACATAAACTCTAAAATTTTAATTTTGTTCTCATTTATTTGCCTTTAATCTCTTTTTTTCTTTACGAGTTGAAGGGAAAGTGAAAACACAAGTTTGGATTTAAGAAAAAAGTAACATCTAAAATGGAAATACACAATGCACAAATGTAGAGAGAGATAATTCCAAAAAGTGTCTTTAATTTGTAGGGATAGTAAACTCTTTTTAGTTTTTATATATCAGGTTTTGCAATCGTCGGGAATGGTGGGGGGGGGGGGGGGGGGGGATTTTTAACTGAATATTGACTCTCAATCCATAAGTCATTCCTTAAAAACAATATAGCCCATTACGTATGATAAATCACTTTACAATCATCCAAGATCGTTTGGTCAGCTCTTTGTAAATGGGCAAAATAATGGCTTGTTTGAGTCAGGTAAATATCCCACTGCACGTTCACTTGAAAATTTAATGTTATTCTCCTTAAGAGGTTTGGATCCATAGGTCATTTGAATCTTTAACATGTTTCAAGCATGCATATCCATTTTTTAAAATATGAGTAGAAAAATCTCTTTCTTATAAAATTCCTAGCTATTAGGATTGAACTAGTGGAATTTTCAAAACTTGGATTACAAAACTTTTGTGTTCATTTGTGGTGTGTGAATAAATTTTCTGTACGTACATTTGTTATTGCTTTAAATTCTTTCCATTCATAAACTTTAAAAGTTTCATTTTGTTGTTAATATTTGCCTTTTATCTCTTTTTTTGTTTACGAGATGTAGGGAAAGTGAAAAGTCAAGTTTTGATTTAAGAAAAATGTACACATCAAAATGGATATGCACTATTCACAAATGTAGAGAGAGATAATTCCGAAAAGTGTCTGTAATGTTTTTGGGATTGTAAACTCTTTTTAGTTTTTGTATATCAGGTTTTAAAATCGTCGGGAAAAGGGGGATGGTGGAGTTTTTAACTGAGTGTTGACACCCAATCCATAATTCATTCCTTAGAAAAATATAGCCCATTATGCATGATAAATCACTTTACAATCATCTATGATCGTTAGGTTAGCTTTTTCTTATTGGGCAAAATAATGGCTTGTTTGCTTCGGGTAAATATCCCACCGCACGTTCACTTGAGAATTTAATGTTATTCTCTTTAAAGGGTTTGGATCCATAGGTCATTTGCATCTTTAACATGTTTCAAGCATGCATACCCATTTTTTAAAACATGTGTAGAAAAATCTCTTTCATATTAAATTTCGAGCTATTAGGGTTGAAATAGGAAAATTTCCCAAACTTGGATAACAAAACTTTTGTGTTCTTTTGTGGTGTTTGAATAATTTTTTTTTACTTACATTTGTTATTGCTTGAAATTATTTCCATACATAAACTCTAAAAATTTCATTTTGTTGTTATCTATTTGCCTTTTATCTCCTTTTCTTATCAACGAGATGAAGGGAAAGTGAAAAGCCAAATTTTGATTTAAGAGAAAAGTATAATTCTAAAATAGAAATGCACAATGCAAAAATTTAGAGAGAGATAATTCCAAAAAGTGTCAGTAATTTTTAGGGATTGTAAACTCTTTTTAGTTTTTATATATCAATTTTTGCAATGGTCGGGAAAGGGGGGGGGGCATAGGATTTTTAACTGATTGTTGACTCCCAATCCATAAGTCATTCCTTAAAAAAATATAGTCTGTTATGCATGATAAATCATATTACAATCATCTATGATCGTTAGGACAACTTTTTTTAAATGGGCAAATAATGGCTTGTTTGACTCGGGTTAATATCCCATTGAACCTTCACTTTAGAATTTAATGTTATTCTCTTAAAAAGGTTTGGATCCATAGGTCATTTGCATCTTTAACATATTTCAAGCATGCATATCCATTTTTAAAAACGTGTCTAGAAAAATATTTTTCGTATAAAATTACGAGCTATTAGAGTTGAATTAGTGGAATTTCCCAAACTTGGATAAAAAAAATTGTGTTCATTTGTGGTGTGTGAATAAATTTACTTACATTCGTTATTGCTTTAAATTATTTCCATACATAAACTCTAAAATTTTTATTTTGTTGTAATCTCTTTGCGTTCTATCTCTTTTTGTCTACGAGATGAAGGGAAAGTTAAAACACACGTTTTGATTTAAGAAAAAAGTATACATCTAAAATAGAAATGCACAATGCACAAATTAGAGAGAGATAATTCCAAAAAGGGTTTGTATTTTTTAGGGATTTTAAACTCTTTTTTGTTTTTATATATCAGGTTTTGCAATCGTCGGGCAATGGGGGAGGTAGGGGATTTCTAACTGAGTGCTGACACCCAATCCATATGTCATTCCTTACAAAAATATTGCCCGTTATACATAATAAATCACTTTACAATTATCTTTGATCGATATGTCTTCTTTTTGTAAATGGGCAAAATAATGGCTTGTTTGACAATGGTTATTATCTCACTGCACGTTCACTTCAGAATTTAATGTTATTGTCTTTAAATGGTTACGATCCATAGGTCATTTGAATCTTTAACATGTTTCAAGAATGGATATCCATTTTTTAAAACATGTGTAGAAAAATCTCTTTCTTATAAAATTCGAGCTATTAGGGTTGAACTAGTGGAATTTCCCAAACATGGATAACAAAAATTTTGTGTTCATTTATGGTTTTTGAATAAATTTTCTTTACTTACATATGTTATTGCTCTAAATTCTTTCCATACATAAACTCTCCAATTTTCATTTTGTTGTGATGTATTTGCCTTTTATCTCTTTTTTTGTTTACGAGATGATGGGAAAATGAAAACTCAAGTTTTGATTTAAGAAAATTGTATACATCCAAAATGGAAATGCACTATGAAAAAATGTTGAGAGAGATAATTCTAAAAAATGTCTGTATTTTTAAGGGATTGTAAACTCTCTTTCATATTTATTTATCTGGTTTTGCAATCGTCGGGAAAAGGGGGAGTTGGGGGATTTTTATCTGAGTGTTGAGTCCCAATCTATAAGTCAATTCTTACAAAAATATAGCCATTACGCATGATAAATCACATTACAATCATCAATCATCGTTATGTCAGCTTTTTCTAAATGGGGAAAATAATTTCTTGTTTCACTCGAGTAAATATCCCACCGCACCTTCACTTGAGAAGTTAATGTTATTCTCTTTCAAAGGTTTGGATCCGTAGGTCATTTGCATATTTAACATGTTTCAAGCATGCATATCCATTTTTTAAAACATGAGTAGAAAAATCTCTTTCTTAAAAAATTCCGAGCTATTGGGGTTGAACAAGTGGAATTTCCCCAACTTGGATAACAAAACTTTTGTGTTCATTTGTGGTGTTTGAATTATTTTTCTTCACTTAGATTTTTTATTTCTTTAAATTATTTCCTTACATAAAATCAAAAAATTTCATTTTGTTGTGATCTATTTGCCTTTTATCTCTTTTTTTTTTGTCAACGAGATGAAGGGAAAGTGAAAACTCAAGTTTTTATTTAAGAAAAAAGTATACTTCTAAAATAGAAATGCACAATGCACAAATATAGAGAGAGAGATAATTCCAAAAGTGTCTATAATTTTTAGGTATTGTAAACTCTTTTTAGTTTTTATATATTAGGTTTTGCAATCGTTGGGAAAAGGGGGAGGCGGGGGATTTTTAACTGAGTGTTAACCCCCAATCCATAAGTCATTCCTTAAAAAAATATAGTCTGTTATGCATAATAAATCACTTTACAATCATATATGATCGTTAGGTCAACTTTTTGTAAATGGGCCAAATAATGGCTTGTTTGACTCGGGTAAATATCCCACCGAACCTTCACTTGAGAATTTAATGTTATTGTCTTTAAATGGTTTGGATCCATATGTCATTTGCATCTTTGACATGTTTGAAGCATGCATATCCATTTTTTAAAAGTTGTGTAGAAACATCTCTTTCTTATAAAATTACGAGCTATTAGGGTTGAACTAGTGGAATTTTCCAAACTTGGATAACGAAACTTTTGTGTTCATTTGTGGTGTATTAATAAATTTTCTTTACCTACATTTTTTATTGCTTTAAGTTCTTTCCAAACATAAACTCTTAAATTTACATTTTGTTGTGATCTATTGGCCTTTTATCTCTTTTTTTGTCCATGAGATGAAGGGAAAGTGAAAACTCAAGTTTTGATTTACGAAAAAAGTATACATCGAAAATGGAAATACACAATGCAAAAAGTACAGAGAGATAATTCCAAAACTTTTCTGTAATTTTTAGGGATTGTAAACTCTTTTAAGTTTTTATATATCAGCTTCTGCAAACGTCAGGAAAGGGGACAATCGGGAGATTTTAAATTGAGTGTTGACTCCCAATCCATTAGTGATTCCTTAAAACAATATAGCCTGTTACGCATGATAAATATTTTTACTATCATCATTGATCGTTATGTCAACTTTTTGTAAATGGGCAAAATAATTGCTTGGTTGACTCGGGTAAATATCTCACCGCACCTTCACTTTAGAATTAATGTTAGTCTCTTTAAAAGGTTTCGATCCATAGGTCATTTGTATCTTTAACATGTTTCAAGCATGCATATCCATTTTTTAAAACATGTGTAGAAAAATATCTTTCTTATAATATTAAGAGCTTTTGGGCTTTAACTAATGAAATTTCCATAACTTGGATAACAAAACTTTTGTGTTCATTTGTGGTGTGTGAATAATTTTTTTTTACTTAAATTTTTTATTACTTTAAATTTTTACCATACATAAACTCTACAATTTTCATTTTGTTGTGATCTATATGCCTTTTATCTCTTTCTTTTTTTTACGAGATGAAGGGTAAGTGAAAACTCAAGTTTTGATTTTTAAAAAAGTACACATCTAAAATGGAAATTCAGATTGCACAAATTTAGAGAGAGAGAATTCCAAAAAGTGTCTGTAATTTTTAGGGATTGTAAACTCTTTTTAGTTTTTATATATCAGGTTTTGCAATCGTCGGAAAAAGGGGGAGGCGGGGGATTTTTAACTGAGTGTTGACTGCCAATCCAAAAGTCGTTCCTTACAAAATTATAGTCCGTTATGCATGACAAATCACTTTACATTCATCTATGATCGTTAGGTCAGCTTTATGTAAATGCGCAAAATAATGGCTGGTTTCACTTGGGTAAATATCCCATCGAACCTTCACTTCAAAATTTAATGTTATTCTCTTTAAAAGGTTTCGATCCATAGGTCATTTGCATCTTTAACATGTTTAGAGCATGCATATCCATTTTTTAAAACATATGTAGACAAATCTTTTTCTTATAAAATTATGAGCAATTAGGGTTGAACCAGTGGAATTTACTAAACTTGGATAACAAAACTTTTGTGTTCATTTGTGGTGTGTGAATTAATTTTCCATACTCATATATGTAATTTCTTTAAATTCTTTCCATACATAAACTCTAAAATTTTCATTTTGTTGTGATCTATTTGCCTTTTATCTCTTTCTTATTTTACGAGATGAAAGGAAAGTGAAAACTCAAGTTTTGATTTAAGAAAAAAATATACATCCAAAATGGAAATGCACTATGCAAAAATTTAGGGAGAGATAATTCATAAAAGATTATGTACTTTTTAGTGATTGTAAACTCTTTTTAGGTTTTATATATCAGGTTTTGCAATCGTCGGGAAAAGGGGGAGGCGAGGGATTATTAATTGAGTGTTGACTCGCAATCCATAAGTCATTCCTTACCAAAATATAGCCCGTTATGCAGGATAAATCACTTTACTATCATCTTTGAACGTTTGATTAGCTTTTCGTAAATGGCAAAATAATGGCTTGTTTGACTCGGGTAAATATGCCACCCCACGTTCACTTGAGAATTTAATGTTATTCTCTTTAAATGGCTTCGATCCATAGGTCATTTACATCTTTAATATATTTCAAGCAGGCATATCCATTTTTTAAAACATGTGTAGAAAAATCTCTTTCTTATAAAATTAAGAGCTATTAGGCTTTAACTAGTGGAATTTCCAAAACTTGGATAAGAAAACTTTTGTGTTCATTTGTGGTGTGTGAATAATTTTTCTTTACTTACATATGTTATTTCTTGAAATTTTTTTCATAAACTCTAAAATTTTCACTTTGTTGTGATCTATTTGCCTTTTATCTCTTTTGTTGTTCACGAAAGAAAGGGAAAGTGAAAACTCATGTTTTGATTTTAGAAAAAAGTATACTTACAAAAATGAAATTCACTATGCACAAATATAGAGAGAGATAATTCCTAAAAGTGTCTGTAATTTTTAGGGATTGTGAACACTTTTTAGTTTTTATATATAAGGTTTTGCAATTGTCGGGAAAAGGGGGAGGCGGGGGATTTTGAACTGACCATTGACTCCCAATCCATAAGTCATTCCTTACAAAAATATAGCCCGTTACACATGATAAATTACTTTATAATCATCTATGATCGTATGGTCAGCTTTTTGTAAATGGGCAAAATAATGGCTTGTTTGAGTCAGGTAAATATCCCACCGCACCATCACTTGAGAATTTTATGTTATTCTCCTTAAAATTTTTGGATCCATTGGTCATTTGTATCTTTACCATGTTTCAAGCATGCATATCCATTTTTTAAAACATGGGTAGAAAAATCTCTTTCTTATAAAATTCCGGGCTATTAGGGTTGAACGAGTGGAATTTCCCAAACCTGGATAATAAAACTTTTGTGTTCATTTGTGGTGTGTGAATAAATTTTCTTTACTTAAAATTGTTATTGCTTTAAATTCTTTCCATACATAAACTCTAAAATTTTAATTTTGTTGTGAACTACTTGCCTTTTATCTCTTTTTTTGTTTACGAGATGAAGGGAAAGCGTGAACTCAATTTTTTATTTAAAAAAAAATAACATAAAAAATGGAAATGTACAATGCAAAAATTTAGAGACAGATAATTCCAAAATTTTTCTGTAATTTTTAGGGATTGTAAACTCTTTTTAGTTTTTAAATATCAGGTTTTGCAATCATCGAGAAAAAGGGGAGGCGGGGGATTTTTAACTGAGTCGTTACTCTGAATCCATAAGTCATTCTTTAAAAAAATATAGTCTGTTATGCATGATAAATCACTTTACAATCATCTATGATCGTTATGTCAACTTTTTACAAATGGGCAAAATAATGGCTTGTCTGACTCAGGTAAATATCCCACTGAACCTTCACTTGAGAATTTAATGTTATTCTCTTTAAAAGGTTTGGATCCATAGATCATTTGCATCTTTAACATGTTTGAACCATTCATATCCATTTTATAAAACTTGTATAGAAAAATCTCTTTCTTATAAAATACCGAGCTAGTAGGGTTGAACTAGTGGAATTTCCCAAGCTCCGATATAAAAAATTTTGTGTTCATTTGTGGTGTGTGAATAAATTTTCTTTACTTACATATGTTATTTCGTTAAATTCTTTCCATAAATAAAGTCTAAAATTTTCATTTTGTTGTGATCTATTTGCCTTTTATCTTTTTTGTTATTTATGAGATGAAGGGAAAATGAAAACTCATGTTTTGATTTTAGAAAAAAGTATACATCCAAAATGGAAATGCACTATGCACAAATGTAGAGAGAGATAATTCCAAAAAGTTTCTATAATTTTTAGTATTTTTTAACTCTTTTTAGTTTTTATATATCAGGTTTCGCAATCATCGGGAAAAGATGGAGGCGGGGGATTTTTAACTGACTGTTGACTCCCAATCCATAAGTCATTCCTTACAAAAATACAGCCAGCTACGCATGATAAATCACTTTACAATCATCTATGATCGTTAGGACAACATTTTGTAAATGGGCAAAATCATCGCCTGTTTGACTCGGGTAAATATCCCACCGCACCAACACTTGAGAATTTTTTGTTAATCTCCTTAAAAGTTTTGGATCCATAGGTCATTTGCATCTTTACCTTGTTTCAAGCATTCATATCCATTTTTTAAAACATGTAGAAAAATCTCTTTCTTATAAAATTTCAAGCTATTAGGGTTGAATGAGTAGAATTTCCCAAACCTGTATAATAAAATGTTTGTGTTCATTTGTGGTGTGTGAATAGATTTTCTTTACTTACAATTATTATTGCTTTAAATTATTTCCATACATAAACTCTAAAAATTTAATTTTGTTGTGAACTACTTGCCTTTTATCTCTTTTTTGTTTACGAGATGAAGCAAAAGTGAAAACTCAATTTTTTATTTAATAAAAAAGTAACATAAAAGTTGGAAATGCACAATGCACAAATTTAGAGAGAGATAATTCCAAAAAGTGTCTGTATTTTTTAGGGATTGTAAAACTCTTTTTAATTTTTAAATCTCAGTTTTTGCAATCATCGGGAAAAGGGGGAGGCGGGGGATTTTTAACTGAGTGTTGACTCCCAATCCATAAGTCATTCCTTAAAAAATATAGTCTGTTATGCATGATAAATCACTTTACAATCATCTTAGATCGTTAGATCAACTTTTTCTAAATTGAAAAAATAATGACTTGTTTGCTTCAGGTAAATATCCCACCGCACATTCACTTGAGAGTTTAATGTTATTCTCTTTAAATGGTTTGGATCCATAGGTCATTTGCATGTTTAAGATGTTTCAAGCATGCATATCCATTTTTTAAAACATGTGTAAAAAAATCTCTCTCTTATAAAATACCGAGCTATTAGGGTTGAACTAGTGGAATTTGCGAAACTCCGATAACAAAACTTTTGGGTTCATATGAGCTGTGTGAATAAATTTTCTCTACTTACATATGTTATTTATTTAAATTCTTTCCATACATAAACTCTAAAATATGCATTTCCATTTTTTAGAACATATGTAGAAAAATCTATTTCTTATAAAATTCTGAGCTATTGGGATTGAACTAGTGGAATTTCCCAAACTTGGATAACAAAACTTTTGTGTTCATTTGTGGTGTTTGAATTAATTTTCTTTACTGACATTTGTTATTGATTTAAATTATTTCCATACATAAACTCAAAAATGTTCATTTTGTTTTGATCTATTTGCCTTTTATCTTTTTTTTTTGTCAACGAGATGAAGGGAAAGTGGAAACTGAAGTTTTTATTTAAGAAAAACGTATACTTATAAAATTTAAAGGGAGAGATAATTCCAAAAAGTGTATGTAACTTTTAGGGATTGTAAAATCTTTTTAGTTTTTATATATCAGGTTTTGCAATTGACAGGAAAAGGGGAGACGAGGGATTTTTAACTGAGTGTTGACTCCCAATCCATAAATCATTTCTTAAAAAAATATAGTCTGTTATGCATGATAAATCACTTTACAATCATCTATGATCGTTATTTAAAATTTTTGTAAATGGGCTAAATAATGGCTTGTTTGACTCGGGTAAATATCCCACCGAACCTTCACTTGAGAATTTAATGTTATTCTCTTTATAAGGTTTGGATCCATAGGTCATTTGCATCTTTAACATGTTTGAAGCGTACATTTCCATTTTTTAAAACTTGTGTAGAAAAATCTCTTTCTTATAAAATATCGAGCTATTTGGGTTGAAGTAGAGGAATTTCACAAACTCTAGTAACAAAACTTTTGTGTTCATTTGTGGTGTGTGAATAAATTTTGTTTACTTACATACCTTATTTCTTTAAATTCTTTCCATACGTAAACTCTAAAATTTCCAATTTGTTGTGATCTATTTGCCTTTTATCTTTTTTGTTGTTTATGAGATGAAGGGAAAGTAAAAACTCATGTTTTGATTTTAGAAAAAAGTATACATCCAAAATTGAAATGCACTATGCAAAAATATAGAGATAGATAATTCCAAAAAGTGTCTGTAATTTTAGGGATTGTAAACTCTTTTTAGTTTTTGTATACAAGGTTTTTCAATCATCGGGAAAAGGGGGAAGCGGGGGATTTTTAACTGACTGTTGACTCCCAATAATAAGTCATTCCTTAAAAAAAAATAGACTGTTACATATGATAAATCACTTTACAATCATTTATGCTCGTATGGTCAGCTTTGTCTAAATGGGCAAAATAATGGTTTGTTTGACTCGAGTAAGTATCCCACCGCTCCATCACTTGAGAATTTTATGTTATTCTCCTTAAAAATTTTGGATCCATAGGTCATTTGCATCTTTACCATGTTTCAAGCATGCATATCCATTTTTTAAAACATGTGTAAAAAAATCTCTTTCTTATAAAATTCCGAGATATTAGGGTTGAACGAGTGGAATTTCCCAAACTTGGATAGTAAAACTTTTGTGTTCATTTGTGGTGTGTGAATAAATTTTCTTTACATACAATTGTTATTGCTCTAAATTATTTCCATATATAAACTCTAAAATTTTAATTTTGTTGTGAACTTCTTGCCTTTTATCTCTTTTTATGTTTATGAGATGAAGGCAAAGTGTAAACTCAATTTTTTATTTAATAAAAAAGTAACATAAAAAATGGAAATGCATAATTCACAAATGTAGAGAGAGATAATTCCAAAAAGTGTCGATAATTTTTTGGGATTTTAAATTCATTTTAGTTTTTATGTAACAAGCTATGCAATCGTCGGGAAAAGGGGAAGGCGGGGGATTTTTAACTGAGTGTTGACTCCCAATCCATAAGTCATTCCTTAAAAAAATATAGTCTGTTATGCATGATAAATCACTTTACAATCATCTTTGATCGTTAGATCAGCTTTTTGTAAATTGGCTAAATAATGGCTTCTTTGACTCGGGTAAATTTCCCACCGGACGTTCACTAGAGAATTTAATGTTATTCTCTTTAAATGGTTTGGATCCATAGGTCATTTGCATGTTTAACATGTTTCAAGCATGCATATCCATTTTTTAAAACATGTGTACAAAAATCTCTTGCTTATAAAATACAAAGCTATTAGGGTTGAACTAGTGGAATTTCCCCAACTCCGATAACAAAAATTTTGTGTTCATTTGTGGTGTGTGAATAAATTTTCTCCCCTTACATATTTTATTTATTTAAATTCATTCCATACATAAACTCCAAAATTTTCAATTGGTTGTGATCTATTTATTTTTTATCTCTTTTGTCGTTTATGAGTTGAAAGGAAAGTGAAAACTCAAGTTTTCATTTAAGAAAAAAGAATATTTCCCAAATGGAAATACACTATGCACAAATGTAGAGAGAGATATTTCCATAAAGTGTCTGTAATTTTTAGGGATTGTAAATTCTTTTAATTTTTTAAATACCAGGTTTTGCAATCGTCAGGAAAAGATGGAGGCGGGGGATTTTTAACTGACTGTTGACTCCCAATCCATAAGTCATTCCTTACAAAAAAATATCCCATTACACATGATAAATCACTTTACAATCATCTATAATCATTACGTCATCTTTTTCTAAATGGGCAAAATAATGGCTTGTTTGACTCGGGTAAATATCCCACAGCACCATCACTTGAGAATTTAATGTTATTATCTTTAAAAGTTTTGCATCCATAGGTCATTTGCATCTTTAACATGTTTCAAGCATGCATATCCTTTTTTTAAAACATGTGTAGAAAAATCTCTTTCTTTTAAAATTCTGAGCTATTGGGGTTGAACTAGTGGAATTTCCCAAACTTGGATAAAAAAACTTTTGTGTTCATTTGTGGTGTTTGAATTATTTTTATTTACTTACATTTTTTATTGGTTTAAATTATTTCCAAACATAAACTCAAAAAATTTCATTTTGTTGTGATCTATTTGCCTTTTATCTCTTTTTCTTGTCAACGAGATGAAGGAAAGGTGAAAACTCAAATTTTTATTTAAGAAAAAAGTATACTTCTAAAGTAGCAATGCACAATGCACAAATTTAGAGAGAGAGATAATTCCAAAAAGTGTCTGTAATTTTTAGGGATTGTAAACTCTTTTTAGTTTTTATATATCAGGTTTTGCAATCGTCGAAAAATGGGAGAGGGGGGGGGGGGGGATTTTTAACTGAGTGTTGACTCCCAATCCATTAGTCATTCCTTCAAAAAATATAATTTGTTTTTCATGATAAATCACTTTACAATCATCTATGATCGTTATGTCAACTTTTTGTAAATGGGCCAAATAATGGCTTGTTTGAGTCGGGTAAATATCCCACCGAACATTCACTTGAGAATTTAATGTTATTCTCTTGAAAAGGTTTGGATCCATAGGTCATTTGCATCTTTAACATGTTTCAAGCATGCATATCCATTTTTTAAAACTTGTGTAGAAAAATCTCTTTCTTATAATATACCGAGCTATTATGGTTGAACTAGTGGAATTTCCCAAACTCCTGTAACAAAACTTTTGTGTTCATTTGTGGTGCGTGAATAAATTTTCTTTACTTCCATATATTATTTCTTTAAATTCTTTCCATACATAAACTCCAAAATTTTCATTTTGTTGTGATCTATTTGCCTTTTATCTTTTTTTTGGTTTACGAGTTGAAGGGAAAGTGAAAACTCATGTTTTGATATTAGAAAGAAGTATAAATCCAAAATGGAAATGCACTATGCAAAAATATAGAGAGAGATAATTCCAAAAAGTGTCTTTAATTTTTAGGGATTGTAAACTCTTTCAATGATCGGGAAAAGGGGGAAGCGGGGGATTTTTAACTGACTGCTGACTCCCAATACATAAGTCATTCCTTACAAAAAAAAATAGCCCGTTACACGTGATAAATCACTTTACAATCATCTATGATCGTTAGCTCAGCTTTTTGTAAATGGGCAAAATAATTGCTTGTTTGACACAGGTAAATATCCCACCGCACCATCACTTGAGAATTTATTGTTATTCTCCTTAAAAGTTTTGGATCCATAGGTCATTTGCATTTTTAACATATTTTAAGCATGCATATCCATTTTTTAAAACATTTGTAGAAAAATCTCTTTCTTATAAAATTCCGAGCTATTGGGGTTGAACTAGTGGAATTTCCTAAACTTGGATAACAAAACTTTTGTGTTCATTGAATTATTTTTCTTTACTTACATTTTTTTTTGCTTTAAATTATTTCCATACATAAAGTCAAAAAATTTCATTTTGTTGTGATCTAATTGTCTTTTATCTCATTTTTTTGTCAAAAAGATGAAGGGAAAGTGAAAACTCAAGTTTTTATTTTAGAAAAAGGTATAATTCTAAAATAGCAATACACAATGCATAAATTTAGAGTTTAAAATCCATAAAAATTACACAAACTTTTTGGAATTATCTCTCTTTTCATTTGTGCATTGTGCACTTCCATTTTAGATCTATACTTTTTTCTTAAATCAGAACTTGAGTTTTCACTTTCCCTTCATCTCGTCAACAAAAAAAAGAGATAAAAGGCAAATAGATCAAAACAAAATGAAAATTTTAGAGTTTATGTATGGAAATAATTTAAAGCAATTAAAAATTTAGGAAAAGAAAATTTGGGAAATTCCACTAGTTCAACCCTAATACCTCGGAATTTTTAAAGAAAGAGATTTTTTTACATATGTTTTAAAAAATAGATATGCATGCTTGAAACATGTTAAAGATGCCGATGACCTATGGATCCCAACCTTTTAAAGAGAAAAATATTAAATTCCCAAGTGAACGTGCGGTGGGATATTTACCCATGTCAAACAAGCCATTATTTTTCCCATTTTCGATAAGTGAACCTAACGATCATAGATGATTGTAAAGTGATTTATCATGCATAATGGGCTATATTTTTTTAAGGAATGATTTATGGATTGGGAGTCAAAACTCAGTTAAAATCCCCTGCCTCCCCCTTTTCTCGACGATTGCAAAACCTGATATATAATAAATAGAAAGAGTTTACAATCCCTAAAAATTACAGACACATTTTTCAATTATATCTCTCTACATTTGTGCATTGTGCATTTCCATTTTAGATGTATACTTTTTTCTTAAATCAAAACTTGAGTTTTCACTTTCCCTTCATCTCGTAAACAAAAAAAAGGGATAAAAGGCAAATAGATCACAACAAAATGAAACTTTTAGAGTTTATTTATGAAAAGAATTCAAAGCAATAACAAATTTAAGTAAATAAAATTTATTCACACACCTCAAATGAACACAAAGGTTTTTTTATCCAAGTTTGGGAAATTCCCCTAGTTCAACCCTAATAGCTCAGAATTTTATAAGAAAGAGATTTTTCTACACATGTTTTAAAAAATGGATATGCAAGCTTGAAACGTGTTAAATATTCAAATGACCTACGGATTCAAACCGTTTAAAGTGAATAACATTAAATTCCTAAGTGGACGTGCGGTGGGATATTTACCCAAGCCAAAAAAGCCATTATATTTCCCATTTACAAAAAGCTGACCTAACAATCATAGATGATTGTAAAGTAGTTTATCATGTGTAAAGGTCTATTTTTTTTGTAAGGAATGACTTATGTATTAGGAGTCAACACTCAGTTAAAAATCCCCCGCCTACCCCTTTTCCTGATGATTGTAGAACCTGATATCTAAAAACTAAAAAAAGTTTACATTCCCCAAAAATTACCGACACATTTTGGAATTATCTCTCTCCACATTTTGTGCATTGTGCATTTCAATTTTAGATGCATACTTTTTTCTTAAATCAAAAGTTGAATTTTCACTTTCCCTACCTCAAGTAAAAAAAAAAGAGATAGAAGGCAAATAGATCACAACTAAATGAAAATTTTATAGTTTATGTATGGAAAGAATTTAAAGAAATAATAAATGTAAGTAACAAAAATTTATTTACACACCACAAATGAACACAAAAGTTTTATTCTCCAAGTTTGAGAAATTTCACTAGTTCAACCCTAATAGCACAAAATTTTATTAGAAAGAGATTTTTCTAGACATGTTTTAAAAATTGAATATGCATGCTTGAAAAATGTTAAAGATTCAAATGACCTATGGATCCAAACCTTTTAAAGAGAATAATATTAAATTCCCAAGTGAACGGGCGGTGGGATATTTACCCAAGTCAAACAAGCCATTATTTTACTCATTTACAAAGAGCTGACGTAACGATCATAGATGACTGTAAAGTGATTTATCATGCGTAACATGCTATATTTTTGTAAGGAATAACTTATGGATTGGGTGTCAACTCTCAATTAAAAATCCCCAGCCTTCCCTTTTCCTGACGATTACAGAACCTGAGATATAAAAACTAAACAGAGTTTACTATCCCTAAAAATTTCAGACATTTTTTGAAATTATCTCTCTCTTCATTTGTGCATTGTACATTTCAATTTTAGATGTATACTTTTTTCTTAAATCAAAACTTGAGTTTTCACTTTCCCTTCATCTTGTAAACAAAAAAAGAGATAAAAGGCAAATAGATCACAACAAAATGAAAATTTTAGACTTTATGTTTGGAAAGAATTTATACAAATAACAAATGTAAGAAAAGAAAATTTATTTAGACAGCACAAATGAACAGAAAAGTTTTGCTATCCACTTGGTCAACCCTAATTGCTTGGAATTCTAGAAGAAAGAGATTTTTATACACATGTTTTAAAAAATGGATATGCATGCTTGAAACATGTTAAAGATGAAAATGACCTACGGATCCAATCCTTTTAAAGAGAATAACATTAAATTCCCAAGTGAACTTGTGGTGGGATATTTACCCGAGTCAAACAAGCCATTATTTTGCCCATTCAAAAAAAGATAACCTCAAGATCATAGATGATTGTAAAGTTATTTATCATACGTAATTGGCTATTTTTTTTAAGGAATGACTTATGGATTGGGAGTCAACGCTCAATTAAAAATCCCCCTGGTCCCCTTTTTCCCGACGAATGCAGAACTTGATATATAAAAACTAAAACAAGTTTACAATCACTAAAAATTACAGACACTTTTGGAATAATATCTCTCTTCATTTGTGCATTGTGAATTTACATTTTAGAAGTACAATTTTTTCTTAAATAAAAACTTAAGTTTTCACTTTCCGTTCATCTCGTAAAAAAAAAGAGATAAAAGGCCAATAGATCATGAAAATTTTAGAGTTTATGGATGGAAAGAATTTAAAGCAACAACGAATGTAAGTAAATAAAATTTATTCCCTCACCACAAATGAACACAAAAGTTTTGTTATCCAAGTTTGGGAAATTCCACTAGTTCAACCCTAATATCTCAGAATTTTATAAGAAAGATTTTTCTAAACTTTTTTTTTTAAAAATGGATATGCATGCTTGAAACATGTTAAAGATGCAAATGACCGATGGATACAAATGCTTCAAATAGACTAACATTAAATTCCCAAGGGAACTTGCGGTCGGATATTTGCTAGAGTCAACCAAGCCATTATTTTGCCCATTTCCAAAAATCTAACCTAATGATCATAGATGATTGTAAAGTTATTTATCATGCGTAATTGGCAATATTTTTGTATGGAATGACTTATGGATTGGGAGTCAACACTCACTTAAAAATCCCCCTCCTCCCCCTTTTCTAGACGATTGGAGAACCTGATATATAAAAATTAAAAAGAGTTTACAATCCCTAAAAATTACATACACTTTTTGGAATTATCTCTCTCTACATTGGTGCATTGTGCATTTCCATTTTAGATGTATACTTTTTTCTTAAATCAAAACTTGAGTTTTCACTTTCCCTTCATCTCGTAAATAAAAAAAATATAAAAGGTAAATAGATCACAACAAAATGAAAATTTTAGAATTTATGTAAGGAAAAAATTTAAGCAATAACAAATGTTAGAAATGAAAATTTATTCACACACCATAAATGAACACAAAAATTTTGTTATCCAAGTTTGGGAAATTGCACTAGTTCAACCCTAAAAGCTCGGTATTTTATAAGAAATAATTTTTTTACACGTGTTTTAAAAAATGGATATGCATTCTTGAAACATGTTAAAGATGCAAATGACCTATGGATCCAAACCTTTTGAAGAGAATAAAATTAAATTCCCAAGTGAATGTGCGGTGGGATATTTACCCGAGTCAAACAAACCATTATTTTGCCCATTTTCAAAAAGCTCACCTAACGATGATAGATGACTGTAAAGTGATTTATCATGTAGAACGGGCTTTATTTTTGTAAGGAATTACTTATGGATTAGGAGTCAACTCTCTGTAAAAAATCCCCCGCCTTTCCCTTTCCCCGACAATTTCAGAACCTAATATATAATAACTCAAAACAGATTACAAACCCTAAAAATTACAGACACTTTTTGGAATTATCGCTCTCCACATTTGTGCATTGTGCATTTCCATTTTAGATGTATACTTTTTTCTTAAATCAAAACTTGAGTTTTCACTTTCCCATCATCACGTGAACAAAAAAAGAGATAAAAGGAAAATAGATCACAACAAAATGAAAATTTTACATTTTTTGTATGGAAAGAATTTAAAGCAATAAAAAATGTAAGTAAATAATATTTATTCACACACCAAAAATTAGCACAAAAGTTTTGTTATCCAAATTTGGGAAATTCCACTAGTTCAAAGCTAATAGCTCGGAAGTTTTGAGGAAAAAGATTTTTCTACACATGTTTTAAAAATTGGATATGCATGCTTGAAACATGTTAAAGATGAAAATGACCTATGGATCCAAACCTTTTAAAGAGAATAACATTAAGTTCCCAAGTGAACGTGTGGTGGGATTTTTACCCTAGTCAAACAAGCCATTATTTTGCCCATTTACAAAAAGCTTACGTAACGGTCATAGATGATTTTATAGTGATTTATCATGTGTAACAAGCTATATTTTTGTAAGGAATGACTTATGGATTGGTAGTCAACACTCAGATAAAATCCCCCACCTCCCCCTTTTCCAACGATTGCAGAACCTAATAAATAAAAACTAAAAAGAGTTAACAATCCCTAAAAATTATAGACACATTTTGGAATTATCTCACTCTACATTTGTGCATTGTGAATTTCCTTATTAGAAATATACTTTTTTCTTAAATGAAAACTTGAGTTTTCACTTTCCCTTCATAACGTAAACAAAAAAATAGATAAAAGGTAAATAGATCACAACTAAATGAAAATTTTAGAGTTTATGTATAGAAAGAATTTAAAGAAATAAAAAATGTAAGGAAAGAAAATTTATTTACACACCACAAATGAACACAAATTTTTTGTTGTCCAAGTTTGACAAATTGCACTAGTTCAACCCTAATAGCACAAAATTTTATAAGAATGAGTTTTTTCTACACAAGTTTTAAAAATTGGATATGCATGCTTGAAACATGTTAAAGATTCAAATGACCGATGGATCCAAACCTTTTAAAGAGAATAACATTAAATTCCCAAGTAAACGTGTGGTGGGCTATTTACCCAAGTCAAACAAGCCATTATTTTACCCATTTACAAAGAGCTGACCTACCGATCATAGATGATTGTAAAGTGATTTATCATGCGTAACGGGCTATATTTTTGTAAGGAAAGACTTATGGATTGGGTGTCAACTCTCAGTTAAAAATCCCCCACCTCCCCCTTTTCCCGATGATTGCATAACCTGATATATAAAAACTAAAAAGAGTTTGCAATCCCTAAAAATTACATACACTTTTTGGAATAATCTCTCTCTACATTTTTGCATTGTGCATTTCAATTTTATATTTATACTTTTTTCTTAAATCAAAACTTCAGTTTCTCTTTCCCTTCATCTTGTAAAGAAAAAAAGAGATAAAAGGCAAATAGATGACAACAAAATGAAAATTTTAGAGTTCATGTATGGAAAGAATTTTAAGCAATAACAAATGTAAGTAATGAAAATTTTAGAGTTTATGTATGGAAAGAATTTTAAGCAATAACAAATGTAAGTAATGAAAATTTATTCACACACCACAAATGAACACAAAAGTTTTGTTAACCAAGTTTGGGAAATTCCACTAGTTCAACCCTAATAGCTCGGAATTTTATAAGAAAGCAATTTTATCTACACATGTTTTAAAACATGGATATGCATGCTTGAAACATGTTAAATATTCAAATGACAAATGGATCCAAACCTTTTGAAGTGAATAACATTAAATTCCCAAGTGAACGTGCGGTGGGATATTTACTGGAGTCAAACAAGTCATTATTTTGCCCATTTACATAAAGCTGACCTAAAGATCATAGATGAATGTAAGTTGATTTATCATGAGTAACGGGCTATATTTTTTGTAAGGAATGACTTATGGATTGGGAGTCAACACTCAGTTAAAAATCCCCAACCTTCCCCTTTCACTGACGGTTGCAGAACCTTATATATAATAACTAAAAACAGTTTACAAACCCTCAATATTACTGACACATTTTGGAATTATCTCTCTCCACATTTGTGCATTGTGCATTTCCATTTTAGATGTATACTTTTTTTTTTAAATCAAAACTTGAGTTTTCACTTTCCCTTCATCTCGTAAACAAAAAAAGAGATAAAAGGCAAATAGATCAATACTAAAAGAAAATTATAGAGTTTATGTATGGAAAGAATTTAATGCAATAACAAATGTAAGTAAAAAAAATTTATTAACACACCACAAATGAACACAAAATTTTTGTTTTCCAAGTTTGAGAAATTCCACTAGTTATCCCCTAATTGGTCGGAATTTTATAAGAAAGAGAATTTTCTACACATGTATTAAAAAATGGATATGCATGATTGAAACATGTTAAAGATTCAAATGACCTATAGATCCAAACCTTTTAAAGAGAATAACATTAAATTCCCAAGTGAACTTGCGGTGCGATATTTATCCGAGTCAAACAAGCCATTATTTTGCCCATTCACAAAAAGCTAACCTCACGATCATAAATGATTGTAAAGTCATTTATCATAAGTATTTGGCTATATTTTTTTAAGGAAGGACTTATGGATTGGGAGTCAACACTCAGTTAAAATTCCCCCTCGTCCCCTTTTTCCTGACGACTACAGAACCTGATATATAAAAACTAAAAAGAGTTTGCAATCCCCAAAAATTAAAGACACTTTTTGGAATTATCTCTATCTGCATTTGTGCATTGTGCATTTCTATTTTAGAAATATACTTTTTCTTAAATAAAAACTTAAGTTTTCACTTTGCGTTCATCTCATAAACAAAAAAAGAGATAAAAGGCCAATAGATCTCAACAAAATGATAATTTTAGAGTTTATGTATGGAAAGAATTTAGAGCAATAATGAATGTAAGTAAAGAAAATTTATTCACACACCACAAATGAACAAAAAAGTTTTGTTATCCAAGTTTGGGAAATTCCACTAGTTCAACCCTAATAGCTCGGAATTTTATAAGAAAGAGATTTTTCTACATATGTTTTAAAAAATAGTTATGCTTGCTTGAAACATGTTAAAGATGCAAATGACCTATGGATACAAACCTTTTAAAGAGAATAACATTAAATTCCTAAGTGAACGTGCGGTGGGATATTTTCCTGAGTCAAACAAGCCATTATTTTGCCCACTTCCAAAAAGCCGACCTAACGATCATAGATGATTCTAAAGTGATTTATCATGCGTAATGGACTATATTTTTGTAAGGAATGACTTGTGGATTGGGTGTCAACACTCAGTTAAAAATTCCCCTCATCCCCCTTTTCCAGACGATTGCAGAACCAAATATATAAAAACTAAAAAGAGTTTACAATCCCTTAAAATTACATACACTTTTTGGAATTATCTCTCTCTAAATTTGTGCATTGTTTATTTTCATTTTAAATGTATACTTTTTTCTTAAATCAAAACTTGAGTTTTCACTTTCCCTTCATCTCATAAACGAAAAAAGAGATAAAAGGCAAATAGATCCCAACAAAATGAAACTTTTGGAGTTTATGTATGGAAAGAATTTAAAGAAATAAAAAAATTAAGTGAAGAAAATTTATTCACACACCACAAATGAACCCAAAAGTTTTGTTGTCCAAGTTTGGGAAATTCCACTACTTCAACCCTAAAAGCTCGGAATTTTATAAGAAAGAGATTTTTCTACAAATGTTTTAAAAAATGGATATGCATGCTTGAAACATGTTAAAGATGCAAATGACCTATGGATCCAAACCTTTTAAAGAGAATAACATTAAATTCCCAAGTGAAAGTGCGGTGGGATATTTACCCAAGTCAAACAAGCCATTATTTTGCCCATTGAAGAAAAGCTAACCTAATGATCATAGATGACTGTAAAGTGATTTATCATGCGTAATAGGCTATATTTTTTTGAGGAAAGACTTATGGATTGGGAGTCAACACTCAGTTAAAAATTCACCGCCTCCCACGTTTCTTGACCATTGCAGAACCTGATCTATAAAAACTAAAAATATTTTACAATCTTTAAAAATTATCGACACTTTTGGAATTGTCTCTCTCTACATTTGTGCATTGTGCATTTCCATTTTAGATGTATACTATTTTCTTAAATCAAAACTTGAGTTTTCACTTTCCCTTCATCTTGTAAACAAAGAAAGAGATAAAAGGAAAATAGATCACAACTAAATGAAAATTTTAGAGTTTATGTCCAGAAAAATTTAAAGCAATTAAAAATATAAGTAAAAAAAATTTATTCACACGCCACAAATGAACAAAAATGTTTTGTTATCCAAGTTTGAGAAATTCCACTAGTTCAACCCTAATAGCTCCGAATTTTATAAGAAAGAGATGTTTCTACACATGTTTTAAAAAATGGATATGCATTGTTGAAACATGTTAGAGATGCAAATGACCTATAGATCCAAACCATTTAAAGATAATAACATTAAATTCCCAAGTGAATGTGTGGTGTGATATTTACCAGAGTCAAGCAAACCTTTATTTTGCCGATTTAAAAAAAGTTGACCTAATGATCATAGATGACTGTAAAAGCTATTTATCTTGCGTAACGGGCTAGATTTTTGTAAGGATTGACTTATGGATTGGGAGTCAACTCTCTGTTAAAAATCCCCGCCTCCCCCTTTTCCCAACGATCTTAAAACCTGATATATAAAAACTAAAAAGACTTTACAATCTCTCAAAATTAAGACACTTTTTGGAATTATATCCCTCTACATGTGTGCAATGTGCATTTCCATTTTAGATGTATACTTTTTTCTTAAATCAGAACTAGAGTTTTCAATTCTCATCATCTCGTAAAAAAAAAGACATAAAAGGCAAATAGATCACAACAAAATGAAATTTTTTGAGTTTATGTGAGGAAAGAATTTAAAGAAATAAAAAATGTAAGTAAAGAAAATTTATTCACACACCTCAAATGAACAAAAAAAATTTTTATCCAAGTATGAGAAATTCCACTAGTTCATCCCTAATAGCTCGGTATTTTATAAGAAAGTGATTTTTCTACACTTGTTTTAACAAATGGATATGCATGCTTGAAACATGCTAAAGATGCAAAGGACCTATGGATACAAACATTTTAAAGAGAATAACATTAAATTCCCAAGTGAACTTGCGGAGGGATATTTACTAGAGTCAAACAAGCCATTATTTTGCCCATTTCAAAAAAACTAACCTATAGATCATAGATGATTGTCAAGTGATTTATCAGGCGTATTTGGCTATATTTTTGTATGGAATGACCTACGATTTGGGAGTCAACACTCAGTTAAAAATCTCCCTCCTCCCCCTTTTCCAGACGATTGAAGAACCTGATATATAAAAACTAAAAAGAGTTTACAATCCCTATAAATTATATAAACTTTTTGCTATTATCTCTCTCTACATTTTTTCATTTTGCATTTCGATTTTAGATGTTTACTTTTTTCATAACTCAAAACTTGAGTTTTCATCTTCCCTTCATCTCATAAAAAAAAGAAAGAGATAAAAGGCAAATAGATGACAACAAAATAAAAATTTTAGGGTTTATGTAAGGAAATAATTTATAGCAATAAAAAATGCAAGTAAATAAAATTTATTCACACACCACAAATGAACACAAAAGTTTAGTTATCCAACATTGGGAAATTCCACTATTTCAATCCTAATAGCTCGGATTTTTATAAGAAAGAGATTTTTCTGCATATGTTTAAAAAAATGGATATTCATGCTTGAAACATGTTAAAGATTCAAATGACCTAAGGATCCAAACCTTTTAAAGAGAATAAAGTTCAACTCCCAAATGAACGTGCGGTGGGATATTTGCCCGAGTCAAACAAGCCATTATTTTACCTATTTACAGAAAGCCGACCTAACGATCACAGATGACTGTAAAGTGATTATTCATGTGTAATGGGCTATATTTTTGTAAGGAATGACTTATGGGTTGGGAGTCAACACTCAGTTAAAAATCCACCGCCTCCACCTTTTCTCAACGATTACAGAACTTTGATATATAAAAACTAAAAACAATTTACAATCCCTAAGAATTACAGACACTTTTTGGAATTATTTCTCTCTACATTTGTGCATTGTGCATTTCCATTTTAGATGTATAGTTTTTCTTAAATAAAAACTTGAGTTTTTTACTTTCCCTTCATCTCGTAAAGAAAAAATAAGATAAAAGGCAAATAGATCACAACAAAATGAAAATTTTAGAGGTTATGTAAGGAAAGAATTTAAAGCAATAAAAAAATATAAGAAAAGAAAATTGATTCAAACACCACAAATGAACACAAAATATTTGTTATCCAAGTTTGAGAAATTCCACTAGTTAACCCCTAATTGCTCGGAATTTTTTAAGAAAGAGATTTTTCTACACATGTTTTCAAAAATGGATATGCATGCTTGAAACATGTTGAAGATGCAAATGACCTTTGGATCCAAACCTTTTAAAGTGAATAACATTAAATTCCCAAGTGAACATTCGGTGGGATATTTACATGAGTCAAACAAGCCATTATTTTACCCATTTACAAAATGCTGACCTAACGAACATAGAAGATTGTAAAATGATTTATCATGCACTACCGGCTATATTTTTGTAAGGATTGGCCTATGGATTGGGTTTCAACACTCAGTGAAAAATCCAACACTTCCCCCTTTTCGCGACGATTTTAGAACTTGAGTTATAAAAGCCAAAAAGAGTTTACAATCCCTAAAAATTACTGACATTTTTTGGAATTATTTCTCTCCACATTTGTGCATTGTACATTTCCATTTTAGATGCATACTTTTTTCTTTAATAAAAACTTAAGTTTTCACTTTTCGTTCATCTCGTAATCAAAAAAAGAGATAAAGGGCAAATAGATCACAACAAAATGAAAATTTTAGTGTTTATGTGTGGAAAGAATTTAAAGCAATAGCAAATGTAAGTAAAGAAAATTTATTCACGCACCACAAATGAACACAAAAGTTTTGTTAACCAAGTTTGAGAAATTCCACTTGTTCAACCATAATTCCTTCGAATTTTATAAGAAAGAGATTTTTCTACACATGTTTTAAAAAATGGATATGCATGCTTAAAACATGTTAAAGATGCAAATGACCTATGGAACCAAACCTTTTAAAGAGAATAACATTAAATTCCCAAGTGAACGTCCGGTGGGATATTTACTCAAGTCAAAGGAGCCATTGTTTTTCCCATTTAAAAAAAGCAAACCTAACAATCATAGGTGATTGTAAAGTGATATATCATGTGTAATAGGCTATATATTTTTAAGCAATAACTTATGGATTGGGAGTTAACACTCAGTTAGAAATCCCATGTCTCCCCCTTTTCCCGACGATTGAAGAACGTGATGTTTAAAAACTAAAAATAGTTTACAATCCCTAAAAATTACAGACATATTTTTGAATTATCTCTCTCCACATTTTTGCATTGTGCATTGCCATTTTAGATGTATAGTTTTTTCTTTAATCAAAACTTGAGTTTTCACTTTCCCTTCATCTCTTAAAAAAAAAGAGATAAAAGGCAAAGAGATCACAACATAATGAAAATTTTAGAGTTTATGTATGGAAAGAATTTAAAGCAATAACAATTTTAAGTAAAGCGAATTTATTCACACACCACAAATGAACACAAAATTTTTGTTATCCAAGTTTGGGAAATTTCACTAGTTCAACCCTAATAGCTAGGAATTTTATAAGAAAGAGATTTTTCTACACATGTTTTAAAAAATGGATATGCATGCTTGAAAAATGTTAAAGATGCAAAAGACCTTTGGATCCAAACCTTTTAAAGAGAATAACATTAAATTCCCGAGTGAACGTGCGGTGGGATATTTACCCGAGTCAAACAAGTCATTATATTGCCTATTTACAAAAAGCTGACCTTACAATCATAAATGACTGTAAAGTGGTTTATCATGCATAATAGGCTATATTTTTGTAAGGAATGACTTAAGGATCGGGTGTCAACACTCAGTTAAAAATCCCCCGCCTCCCCCTTTTCCCGACGATTGTAGAACCTAATATATAAAAACTAAAAAGGGTTTACAATCCCTAAAAACTACAGACACATTTTGGAATTATCTCTTTCTACATTTGTGCATTGTACATTTCCATTTTATATGTATACTTTTTTCTTAAATCAAAACTTGGGTGTTCACTTTCCCTGCATCTCGTAAACAAAAAAAGAGATAAAAGCTGAATTGATCACAACAAAATGAAAATTTTAGAGTTTATGTATGGAAATAATTTAAAGCAATAACAAATGTGAGTAAAGAATATTTATTCACACGCCACAAATAAACACAAAAGTTTTGTTATACCCTAATAGCTTGGAATTTTATTCGAAAGAGAATTTTCTATACATTTTTTAAGATATGGATATGCATGCATGAAATATGTTAAAGATGCAAATGACCTATGGATCCAAACCATTTAAATAGAATAACATTAAATTCCCAAGTGAACGTGTGGTGGGATATTTACCCAAGTCAAACAAGCCATTATTTTGACCTTTTACAAAAAGCTGACCTAACGATTATAGATGATTGTAAAATGATTTATCAAGAGTAATGGCATTTAGTTTTGTAAGGAATGACTTATGGTTCGGGAGTCAACACTCAGTTAAAAATCCCCGGCGTCCCCCTTTTACCAATGATGGCAGAACCTCTTCTCTAAAAACTAAAAAGAGATTACAATCCCTAAAAATTACAGACACATTTTGGATTTATCTCTCTCTACATTTGTGCATTGTGCATTTTCATTTTAGATTTATACTTTTTTCTTAAATAAAAACTTGAGTTTTCACTTTCCCTCCATGTTGTAAACAAAAAAACAGATTAAAGGCAAATAGATCACAACAAAATGAAAATTTTAGAGTTTATGAATGGAATGAATTTAAAGCAATAACAAATGTAAGTAAAGAAAATTTATTCACACACCACAAATGAACACAAAAGTTTTTTATCCAAGTTTAGGAAATTCCACTAGTTCAACCCTATTAGCTTGGAATTTTATAAGAAAGAGATTTTTCTGCACATTTTTTAAAAATGGATATTCATACTTGAAACATGTTAAAGATTCAAATGACTTGTGGATCCAATCCTTTTAAAGAGAATAACATTAAATTCCCAAATGAACATGCGGTGGGATATTTACAGGACTCAAACATGAAATTATTTTTCCCATTTACAAAAAGATGACCTAACAATCACAAATGACTGTAAAGTGATTTATCATGCGTAACGGGCAATATTTTTGTAAGGAATGACTTATAGATTGGGAGTCAACACTCAGTTAAAAATCCCCCCCGCCTCTCCATTTTCCCGATGATTGCAGAACCTGATATATAAAAACTAAAAACAGTTTACAATCCCTAAGAATTACATACACTTTTTGGAATTATCTCTGTCTACATTTTTGCATTGTGCATTTCCATTTTAGATTTAAAGTTTTTCATAATTCAAAACTTAAGTTTTCACTTTCCTTTCATCTCATAAACAAAAAAAGAGATAAAAGGCAAATAGATCACAACAAAATGAATATTTTAGAGTTTATGTAAGGAAAGAATTTAAAGCAATAAAAAATGTAAGAAAATAAAATTTATGCACACACCACAAATGAACATAAAATTTTGTTTATCCAAGTTTGAGAAATTCCACTAGTTGAACCCTACTTGCTTGGAATTTTATAAGAAAAATATTTTTCTACACATGTTTTCCAAAATGGATATGCATGCTTGAAACATGTTAAAGATGCAAATGACCTATGGATCCAAACATTTTAAAGGGAATAACATTAAATTCCCAAGAGAACATTGATGTGAAATTTAATTACATCGGCTTTTATACCTCGCATGCGTACGAATCGTTCATGTAATCTAGCGGGAAGCGATGGTCATATCCAAAGGGAGGACTAAATTTTGTGTATTCTTCAGTCAACTAGCCTAACCAAATACAATGAATTAATCTGAACTAAACACTAATTATATTCTAAATTACCAAGCAATAATCTAATTAACTACTTGCACAATAGGAAACGTCAATTCTGGATTTTACCGTGATTCATGCCTCTCTCGAGTGCCATGTAACTACGAATCCGGATTCTCAATCCTTGCGTCTGGCCCCTCTCGGACGCCTAGAGTTAATGACAGAGATCAGATTACAATAAAATACAGAGAATCAATTTCCTATTGTGATGATGCTAAAATTATCAACTCTAGATTTTACCGTGATTCATGCCTCTCTCAAGCGCCACATAACCACGGATCCGATTTCTCAATCCTTGCATCTAGCCCCTCTCGGGCGCATAGAGTGAAAGACAGAAATCCGATTAAAATGCCAAAATCCAACCTAAATTAAAATCCTACCCTAACTAGCTAATTTAATCAAATATCTGGAAAACAAATATTCGTTAAACATTAATTATCAAATCAAATTTAATAAACATTCAAAACCTAAGTTCAAACTATAGGAAAATTAAATTACAAAATGACGGATTACTCCCCTTCTCCTTCCTCCCGCTCGAGCAGCAACGGATGGTTCTCATGGGCACTGCAATTTCCAGAAATTGATGGCTTCGGGTTACAAGAGCGAGTGGCCGGAGGTAGAGATGACGCCGGCGAAGAAGGATAGAAACCCAAGGATGGAGGTGGTACGGCGGACGAAAGAATGGAGCCAAAATCCTCTGAACGACTCTCTCGAGTCTTGGTTGGAGTCGAAATAGCTTCGAAAATTTTCGAAAATGGGTAATCGACACCGGAGGATGGTCAGAATGCGGAATCGGCACCGAAGGAGCCCTCTCGGGTCAACTCTTGGCCTGGTGAGCAGAGAATGGCAGCGTCGAACTCATCGCGATGGAGACTCTCTCGAGCTCTCCTGGGGTCTGTTCTCAGTTGCGAGATGGTGGTGGATGACAGTGACGAACGACATTCAGAGGGAGCCCTCTCGGGTCTTATGGGAGGTGGTTTTGCAACCATAAGCTCCTACATTTTTGTTCTGGTTTGAACAACATAATGTTTGTTTATTTGCCTTACTACTTTTCTTTTTTAGTTTTTGGGCTTCACAAAGATTTGCCAACATGTCTTGTACAAATCGATGTCTTCTTCCTAAAGTATCAATGTTTAGGAAAATATCCATGGTTAAAGTACCAAGTTCTGGATTGTTTTGCCAATATTTTGTAATGTAGTCTTTTTCAGCTACATGTGCAAATGGTTCTGGCAATTTTGCATAAAAGATAGACAAATAAGGTTTCTGGTCTTCTTTTTGCAGTTTATAGAAGTAACTTGCAAACTCGCAGTAATACTTCTGATAAAAACAAATGTTACAGATTTGTAACTTGTTTAATTTCTGAAGAGTTTCAAAACGTTTTTTTGTTTAGTACTCTCATTGTAGGCTTCTAGGGTTGGATGTATTCCTAGAAATTCCTTTGATATCTTAGCCACTAGTCCTTTCAAGATATTGGCTACTGATATTGAGGTATTAGCTCGTTTTTGGTCTTCGGGAAGGTTGTCCCACCAATGAGCTACATTACCCTGTAAAGCATGGGTAAAGAAATTAAATGCTGATTCTTGGTTCCAAGATTCATGCATATTTGCAGCATTGCTCATGCTTCTTTCCCAATCTTTAAGGAATTTTTCTCCATCCTTGGGGCAATCCAAGTTGAGGTAAAATCCAAAAGGGTTTATGCTATCTATGGTTTGGTGTCCCTTAGTAGCATTTGAAGGATCGACATTTGTGTATTTTGTCGAATACCTTTGTCCTCCCAGAGATATTTTGGAGTGGGAGAAACTTTCTCGTTCTTGCGGATGAACCGCAGTATGGTTTCGGAAGTTATCTTGAAAGCTATCTTCCATGTGGGTGTCTCTTACCCTTGAAGTTTCTGCTTCAAAATGGTCGCTACCACGAAGCATTCGAAACCTTTTACCAAGATCATCTGCCTTTTTGTCTTTAGCAGAGTAGTCTATTTTCTTGGTATTTTCTTCTGCAACTTCATCAAATTCCCAGGCTTCTGGTTCACTGTCGTGTTGCTCTTTTTGTTGTTTACTAGAGGAAGGTTTTTCCTCTTGAACATAATAAATCGGTTGGTGACCGAAAGTATTATATTCTGCGTAAACTTCATCATCGTTGGAGGATGATGCTTTTGAAGCGATCCTAAAAGCAGCTGGTGCTAGATCCTTTTTTCTTCTAGGTGCTATGCAGGGTGTTGCAAAGTACACTAGGTTTTTAAGCCATCCGGTGATGTCAGGAAGGCCTAATGGTAATGGAGTTTCCATATCCATTAAATAGAAAAATTCATTCATTTTTACAAAGCTAGGAGGTTTAGCTTTTGTTTGATTTTGTCGATCTTGCATTGAAATCGATGGATGCGATTCGTATACCTTTCCCAATGGAAATTGTACATTTCCCTGGTGAAGATAGTATCATCTTCTGGTTGAAGCATGTTTCTTAGCAAGAGAGTGAAGGCTAGACCTTCTCTCTTTCGTTGCAAATGATCTAAAAGTTTTTGCCGATAGATCATCTATTTTGGGATGTTGTCCAGGCTTGTTAAGCATCGTCCTTTGTCCGGAATTTTCTATGAGAATTTCCGGGAAATCCTATGACTTGAGCTTGGGCTTCTTCCCAGCTGTCATATATTCCTATTTCTCTTCCTATGAAGACAACATACCAGTATTTTGTTTTTTCTGGTTTTCCGTATGTACTTGTAGAGGCTTCTCCTGTTGAAGCGGTGTCTATAGGTTGAGATACGGTTTCTTCATGGGTCATTCTGTAGATTTCTCTTTGTAGAATGATTACCAAATCTTCTAAGAATTGCTTAGATAGCATATTCTTGAAGTTCAAGTTGTTCAATCCTGATTTGGTGTTTTAGGTCTTTGATAACTTGTTTTAATCCTACTAGACCGAGTCGTAAGAATCATCCATCTTGGATTATCCTTCTTCCTTCGTTGTTATAGTCTACAACTAAAGAATTTTCTTCAAGCTCTTTGAGTTTGGCTTGAACTCGTGCGAGTCGATCTTTTAACTGTCGAAACCAGACCCTCTGGAATTCGTTTTGGTTATCATACCTTCTGGTCATGATATATTCTCGCAGTCGCGAATAATTTATAAGTCTTATCGCTGGATTAGACCTATTTCGTTCCATAATGGACTTTTGGTTTTGTACATTTGTTCCTTACAAATGTTACATGGGATGTGACCAGTATGGGTGGTAACTGTTTGGGAGTATGTATACCTAAACAGAAAGAATCAATACTCTTACCTAACCAGAAAGAATCAAAGTTAAGCTTTGACTTCTTTGACACATACAAAACCAAGTCTAATACTCGGCTCTGATACCTTTTTAAAGATGACACGAGTCTCTAGCAGACTCTGACAGCGGAATACTGATACCAAAGCACTATTGCTATGATATCGACACAAAGTCTCTAATAGACTTGTACACACAGCGGAAGACAACCTAGGGAAGAGGGTAGCGGAACTAAAATCCTAGGGACTTCTACCTGCCAGTCTCGAGCTACAGGCAGAGGATGACATCTACGGGCAGCGAAAAAACAACAATGACTCACACAATACTATTCCTAAAGTCACACTTCGTCCGTCCTATCAGTTTACCATTAGGCCACTTTCCTGCTTCCTACCACATGTCACTGCTATGTACTCATTTGTGTCTATGTCATAGCTATCTAATAGGCCCAACATGACTTCTGCTGCTACTTAGAACTTCTTTGGGGTTTGACCCTATTCCTGCCGGCTTACCACCAAGTGGGCAATTCCGTCGATGCGGTCCTCATGGTCTCCAGAGGGCCCTTAGCCGTTCCTATTAACCGTTGCGGCTCCAAGGCTGCTTCAGGAGGGTAGAGCACAACTCTGTTTCATTTTCTACCTCGGAGCATAGCCGAATAATTCCAAGTCTCTAGCTTCTGTCCTATTTGGCACTATTTCGATACTATTTCATTTTAACGAGTGAACAGTAAACATGAATAGAAATCATGAATAGTAACCATGAATAGTAAAAATGAACAGTACTTTTGAACAGTAAAAACAAACACTGTGGAGATCATATATATAGATGCGGAATATAACAACTACTGTGGAGATCATATTTATATATGCGGAACATGAACAGTAATAACAACTACTGTACGAATCACAATATTACAAACATGCGAAAATATAAAAAACATTGTTCTAAATAGAAAAAAACATAACTAAATACATACCCTTAAAAAAAGGGAAAAGAAAAAACTACTTAGCTACATAGCTCCTGAAGTTACTGACCATGGCACCGGTCGGTTCCCTCTTTTCTACTCAGCCATTATGGGTGTTAAGCACATACCGTGCTTGAGGAGCTTGTCGGAGAAAGATCGCCAAAAATCGCCTTCTTCTTCGGATGCGAATGCTCGTCAATTTTTGAGTTGCTCCAAGTTCGAATGCCTCAACCTCTGGAGGAGCACCGTATTTATAGCTGAAGATTTTTCAGCTCTTCCACATTTACCCTTGATTGAAATGTGTGTGTTTAAAGACAAAGGGTAACTTTTGTCTTTTTGGCATGTCTTTTGTACCCTTGCATTATTACCTTTCGGCGTATTTATAGCTGAAGATTTTTCAGCTCTTCCACATTTACCCTTGATTGAAAGGTGTGTGTTTAAAGACAAAGGGTAACTTTTGTCTTTTTGGCATGTCTTTTGTACCCTTGCATTATTACCTTTCGGCGCCGAAAGCAGGGGTAGAAATGTCTTTTTTGCTTGTGACATCATGATGATGACGTGCAAGAATCTTTTTTAGCCATATTTGTTGACTTGATGTAGCCGTCATTGATGACTTTTGTAGCCGCCTTTGCTGACTTTGTTTTCGTCGTGGGCCTAGTCTGCAAACTTGGCTGTTGACTAGTCGGTTGACGTGGCTGCTGACTGCTCATTCGGACAGCTGCCTTTCTGTGCACAATTTACAGGTGTGCTCCTTCGAAAAAGTCTTCTGGGCCATTTAGCAGAAGCTTTCCTTTGTTGCCTTGCTGAAGGGGATATTTCCTCCAAGGAGTTTCTTCAGCGTGGCTTTGAGACTGGTTTGGACAGAAGTCGGAGTCTCTTTATAGCTTTTAGAGACGATCGTCAGTGGGACAGAGGTCTTGTAGATGAAGCTTCTTTTTTTCTGAATTAGCTGCTATATGAGCTATATCAGGTTCCTGAGCCCGCGGATACGCCTGGTTGGCCAGACTGCTTCTGGGCAAGGCTTGGCTTTTGGAACATGTCGGGGATCATATTCCATATTTGCGTCACCTTCTTTGATGCCTTCAATAGTCACGACGGAAATGCTCGGAAACATTTTAGTGTCAGTAACAATTTCAGCAATACAGGAAATGAAATGAAGTCGAATTCCTTTACTCTTCGTTATGGAGATGAAACTTTTGCAAGCCTCCATAATTTCCTTTGGCATTTTCTCCAATACTGATAAGTTGGTGGAGTGAAGTACCATCTGTTTTATGAATCCATATGCATAAAGCATGGATGCATATTTTGAGTCTATTTCATGACTCAGCTTCACTTGATTCCAACTGTTGCTGGGCTCAGTGGTGAAGAAGGGAGTATTCATCCCTTGCTCAATTTGTTCATTCCATCTTTGGAATTGAACAGTATGATCAAATTCGATCTTTGAACGAACGTTGTCCACCTTTTGAGGGCGTAGCGTGGGTTCCTCAGACATAATGTCCGAAAGTTTTAAAGGTTTAAATTTCTTTAAAAACTCAAACTCATTAAAACTAGTTTTATCTAGTTTATTTAGGCTTTTCAACCTTGTAAACTCAGACAGGGTAACCAATTTTGTCTTGAATGATTTCTCATTACTAGACAAGTCCATTTCCATCTGGGATGGATCCGTTAAGACTTCCTTTTCAGCTCTAGACTGGCAGGTAGAAATCCCTGATTCTCCTATCTTCAGAGAAGATTGGGTTGTGATTTCCTTCTCATGCCTGGCATAACTGGTAGAAATCCCAGGTCGACCTGTGTTTATCAAAACACTAAAGTCATCTGTCTGCTGATTAGCTGACGTTGTGGCTTCCTTTTCTCGCGATGGAGATCCGGTAGAAGTCCCGAAGGAGCTTGGCATTTCATGCCGTTGAGTGAGTTCTTTTAACTCTTTGGTTAATTCTTTAACCTTGAGTTGTAAGACTTCTCCACTTAACCCGTAACGGGCACAATTCTCATGTAATGTCTCCTCATTCTGAAAGAACTAAAAGACTGTCGAATAGTGACTGTAGGGTTGAGAGCAATACCGTGAGTGTGGCAATTGCTGCTGCTAGGTCTGTCAGGGTGCTGCTGAGGGGATCCATTTTACCTGTCTGTAACAGAAGAAAATTCTCGAGTGGTAAGAGTATCAGGTTAATAAAGTTCTCTATAATGCATGATGCAGGAGTAGAGAAAGTAATTTATGACAAGAGTGGGATATAAATCACCACGCTGGCTGCCATATGTATATCGGGATGGCGAAAGCATAACCGAATATTAGGCAAAAGTTGTGCCCGAAGAGTCATTCATATTTTCTGAGTTTTCTGAGGAGGAAGACTCAGTTTCTAGATGAAGTTCGTAGACCTCATCCTCTGACTGGATGTCATCATAATGGATGATTTCCAATCCATTTTCTTCGGCTAGTAACAAGTAAATACTGTACTGCCGTTGTTGTTTATCATTTTGGACAATCTTTGGCGAAATGTCCTTCTTTCTGGCATATCCAGCATTTGCATTTGCTTGGGGTTTTCCCCTTTGGGCAGTATGCATTTGACCCTTTACTGGATGTGGTCGGGCCAGAATATGTTCTTTTTCTAAAGTATCTCTTTTTAGGAGTATACCTTGTTGTAGAACTCTTTTGTATCCTAAATTTTTTCTGTTGAAATTTCTTAGGATATTTTCGTTGCTTATGAGAGGTGGTTTTACAACCATAAGCTCCGACATTTTTGTTCTGGTTTGAACAACATAATGTTTGTTTATTTGCCTTACTACTTTTCTTTTGTAGTTTTTGAGCTTCACAAAGATTTGCCAACATGTCTTGTACAAATCGATGAGACTCAAAATTTTTTGTACCCTTGCATTATTTCCCTCCGGTCGGCTGCCCTTCCCCCTTTTCGTCGATGGTCCCCTATTTTTCCCGCTCGAGCTCCTTTTCAATTCGATTTTGCCCTAAAAAAATCACATCCCACTAATGGCATTTCTGTAAATATCTTCTTCTCCACACAAAATTCTCCTGAAATTCTATAATTAAATCCATAAAAATTATTTCAGGTAGAAATAAACCCTAGAAGCAAAGAAATATAATTCAAGAAAGAAAAATATGCAATATAGATAGTGATTAATGCCAAATTCAATAAATGCACGTTTCATTTGAAAACCAATAAATAACCACCTATAACACAATTATAAGGTCTATTCTATTATAATTAACCTAGTTCTCATGTCAGAATCTAGCATCGATCACACCCAAAAACCTAAATCTTTGCTACTCCCTAGAAAAACAACAATAGAACCAAAATTAAGCCTAGGAAAACAAAATACCACTTTCGTAGGAAACACGATTGCATTTAGCGTATGCAACAAGCCGTTAAACCCCTACTTGACGGTAGTCGACGAGTTGTGTCTCGTGAGGGTTTGCGTGGAATTTACCCACAAAATTCATCTAAATCAACAATATAAAAAGAAAACTGAAGAAAATTTACTCCTCATTAGCATATGACTAACACTTAGTATCGTAAAATATCTGAAAATCATTTGAAACCCTACTCAATTTGAAAACTTGTGTAAAATATAGCACATTATCAATCCAAATACACTCATTGTTACTCCACCTGAACCAATGTGACCAATAAGCAATTACTTCAACAGAACAAAAAGGCAACAAATAACAATAAAATCCTGGTCACATCACAATTAAGAGAAAATAGTAGAGTAAGCCTGTTGTTTGACAATCTCATAAAAGAAGTATACCAATTTCAATATTGACCTGCAAATTCTTTCAACTTACAATTCATCATCAAAGTTAAGGAAACTCATTGCTTCCAGATTTAAATCCATTTTACACTATTACCAGCGCATTTTTGCTATTACCAGCGTAATTTTTGTTTCACTGAATACTTTTGGTATTTCCACCATTTTGTATACGTCTTCATTGCACATGCACTTATTTTTAAGTAACCGACTGTTCCGGTGCATGTCCTTGGGTTTGCCCAGGCTGTTTTTGAAGTTATCTGTCTTTTGTAAGCAAGAGCATTTCCATTTGCATTCATACATTACAACAAGGAATTTCACTGAGATATAAAAAGGAATGAGTTCAAACAGGCATACAAGACTATTCAAACTAACTAGATCAACACTAGATTTACATGTTCTCTTTTGCAACTAAGTTCCAAGTCTAATGCCATAGTAAGTTATCCCACTGAATTCTCATGGATCACAAAAAATGATATCAGATTTCTAATAGGCATATTCTACACAGTTTTACGAAAACATTTGAAACACATTTGAGCAACTTATTTTAAATCTACTAAAGTTAACCACATACTAAGAGGAGTAATTTGAAAACAACGAACAAAAATCAAAAGAAAATCATTGCTAAGACATAAAAGAGTCGTCCCCCCCCCCCCCCCCCCCCCCCCCCCCCCCCCCCCCACCCTCTAAACCTAAACCTGACATTGTCCTCAATGGGGGAAAATTAAAACATGACTACAAAAAAGAATAACAGCTAAAGAATAATAAAACTCATGGAAACCACATGCTCCATTGGCACACAAGAATTAAAGCAAAGCCAAAGCAGTGCAAGGAAATGAGATATCAACAAACACCCCCAAACCTAGAGCATGACACATCATCAAGCAAACCAACTAACAATCACTAAAATATTTGATTTACTAGACGATTTATAGCTAGCCTTAACGTCGGTTTTGGTGCCAATCTTCTCTTCTAGTGGCTACTACTCCAGTTGACTCACAGCTTAGCTAGTTATACTCGAACAGAGTAAGGGTTAAGCTCCCTCAGGGCTCCTAAATCCATAGGTGGTACCATATGTGTTTTGTCATCAACAAGAATACTGAAGAGTCAATAAAAATCCCCAGGAATGATACATAGTCTCCCTTGAAGAAGGTTTACTAGTATCAGCCGTACCTGTAGCTAATCATCTGTAGATGAAACTGCTATCCCACATCACACTTTGAAGAAATCTCCTTGTGATTGGCCACTGAAGGCAGCAGGAATCACGCGCTAAACACAAGGCCTTGAGTTACTCACCATAAGGTTTTCATTCAATACTTCAAGATCGAACTGGTCAATCCCAGAACGGTTGTTTGAGTACAAACCTATCAAACTAGGGACCAAAAGTCTGGTCATCGACTACCAGAACCATTTACGCTCTCAACCGGCAAGAGAGTACCCCGAGTCCATGACGAGGCCGGCATCGCCGGGGGACCTCCAATCAATCAAGACCAGAGTACACCAAAGGTTATCCCAATAAGAATGAATAAACCAAAAATAAAAAATGTAATGTACAAAGGGATAGAAACATGGGGATTGCCCACAATGTGCTAAGTTTATAGTCGTAAGCAAGACTCTGATGCATTCAAGATGAATGGACATGTTCCTCCAAGAAAATCACCATCACCTTCTCCGGTGTGGGGACATTATCAAGATACGGTTTGAGTCGCTGACCGTTAACGTTGAAGACTGATCCGTTGATCACCTAGATCTCAATGTCACTGGAAACAAATGGAATCGTCAGTTATAAAGTAAAACATTCTGCCCAACAGTAAAAGATTTGCGAAAAATAGATTTACCATATAAAAGTTTTGTTCGCTCCTTATACAGTTTGGCATTCTCATAAGCATCATGACGTATCTCCTCCAACTCATTCAAATGCAATTTCCTCTCCTCACCCGCTTGAGCCAAATCAAAATTCAACACCTTAATGGTCCAATAAGCTCTATGCTTAAACTCAACAGGTAGATGACATGCTTTGCCAAACACTAGGCGAAATGGAGACATCCCAATAGGAGTCATAAGCAAGTTTTTTTTATTTTTTATTTTTTATTTTTTTTATCCTAACCCAAGACCATGGAGAACAAAGAAATACAGTTAATACTTGCCTCCTTGGCAACGGCGCAAAAAACATGATGTGAAATTTAATTACATCGGCTTTTATACTTCCCAAGTGTATGAATCGTTCATGTAATCTAGCGGGAAGCAGGGGTCATATCCACAGGGAGGACTAAATTTTGTGTATTCTTCAGTCAACTAGCCTAACCAAATATGATGAATTAATCTAAACTAAACATTAATTATATCCTAAATTACCATGCAAAAATCTAATTAACTACTTGCACAATAGGAAACGTCAACTCTGGATTTTATCGTGATTCGTGCCTCTCTCGAGCGCCACGTAACCACGAATACTGATTTTCAATCCTTGCGTCTAGCCCCTCTCGGGCGCCTAGAGTTAATGACAGAGATCGGATTACAATAAAATGCAGAGAATCAATTTCCTATTGCGATGATGCTAAAATTATCAACTTTGGATTTTACCGTGATTTGTGACTCTCTCGAGCGCCACGTAACCACGGATCCGATTTCTCAATCCTCACGTCTAGCCCCTCTCGGGTGCATATAGTGAAAGACAAAAATTGGATAAAAATACAAAAATCCAACCTAAATTACAATCCCACCCTAACTAGCTAATTTAATCAAATATCTGGAAAACAAATATTCGTTAAACATTAATTATCAAATAAAATTTAATAAACATTCAAAACCTAAGTTCAAACTATAGGAAAATTAAATTATAAAATGATGGATTACTCCCCTTCTCTTTCCTCCCGCTCGAGCAGCAAAAGCTGGTTATCACGAGTGCTGTAATTCCAAAAATTGATGGCTTCAGGTTGCAAGAGCGAGTGTCCAGAGGTAGAGAAGATGCCGACGAAGAAGGATAGAAACCCTTGGATGGAGGTGGTGCGGCAGACGATGGAATGGAGCCGAAATCCTCTAACCGGCTCTCTCGAGTCTCAGTCGGAGTCAAAATAGCTTAAAAAATGGTCGAAAATGGGTAATCAACGCCGGAGGATGGTCGGAATGTGGAATCGGGGCCGGAGGAGCCCTCTCGGGTCACCTCTCAGCCTGGCGAGCAGAGAATGGCAGCGTCAAACTCGCCGCGAGGGAGACTCTCTCGAGCTCTCCTCGGGTATGTTCTCAGTTGACGGATGGTGGTGGACGACGGTGACAAATGGCGTTTGGAGGGAGCCCTCTTGGGTCTCCCCTCCGATCGGCGGCCCTTTCCCTCTTTCCGTTGACGGTCCCCTGTTTTTCCCCCTCGAGTTCCTTTTCAATTTGATTTTGCCCTTGAAAAATCACATCCCACTAATGGCATTTTTGTAAATATCTTCTTCTCCACACAAAATTCTCCTAAAATTCTATAATTAAATCCATAAAAATTATTTCAGGAAGAAATAAACCCTAGAAGCAAAGAAATATAATTCAGGAAAGAAAAATCTGCAATATAGACAGTGATTAATGCCAAATTCAATAAATGCACATTTCATTTGAAAACTGATAAATAACCACCTATAACACAATTATAAGGGCTATTCTATTATAATTAACCTAGTTCTCATGTTAGAATATGGCATCTATCAAACATGCGGTGGCATATTTATCTAAGTCAAACAAGCCATTATTTTGCCCATTTTCAAAATGCTGACCTAACGAACATAGATGATTGTAAAGTGATTTATCAAGCATTACCAGCAATATTTTTGTGAGGAATGACTTATGGATTGGGTGTCAACACTCATTTAAAAATCCATCTCTTCCCCCTTTTTGTGACGATTTCAGAACTTGAGATATAAAAACTAAAAAGAGATTACAATCCCTAAAAATTATAGACATTTTTTGGAATTATCTCTCTCCACATTTGTGCATTGGGCATTTCCATTTTAGATATTTACCTTTTTCATAAATAAAAAATTAAGTTTTCACTTTCCGTTCATCTCGTAAAAAAGAAAAGAGATAAAAGGCAAATAGATCACAACAACAAGAAAATTTAATAGTTTTTGTATGGAAAGAATTTAAATCAATAATGAATGTAAGTAAAGAAAATTTATTCACCACCACAAATGAACACAAGTTTTTTTATCCAAGTTTGGGAAATTCCACTAGTTCAACCCTAATAGTTTGGAATTTTATAAGAAAGAGATTTTTCTACACATGTTTTAAAAAATGGATATGCATGCTGGAAAACATTTTAAAGATGCAAATGACATGTGGATCCAAACCTTTTAAAGAGAATAACATTAAATTCCCAAGTGAACGTTCAGTGCGATATTTACCTGAGTCAAACAAGCCATTATATTGCCAATTTACAAAAGGCTTACCTAACGATCATGGATGATTGTAAAGTGATTTGTCATTCCTAACGGGCTATATTTTTGTAAGAAATGACTTATGGATTGGGAGTCAACATTCAGTTAAAAATCCCCCGCCTCCCCCTTTTCCGGATAATTGCGAAACCTGATATATAAAAACTAAAACTGTTTACATTCCCTAAAAATTACAGACATTTTTTGGAATTATCTCTCTCTACATTTGTGCATTTTACATTTCCATTTTACATGTATACTTTTTTGTTAAATCAAAACTTGAGTTTAACTTTCCCTTCATCTCGTAAACAAAAAAAAGAGATAAAAGGTGAATTGATCACAAGAAAATGAAATTTTAGATTTTTTTTATGGAAATAATTTAAAGCGATAAAAAAATTAAGTAAATAATATTTATTCACACACCACAAATTAACACAAAAGTTTTGTTATCCAAGTTTGGAAAATTTGACTAGTTCAACCCAAATAGCTCAGAATTTTATACGAAAGAGATTTTTCTACACATGTTATAAAAAATGGATATGCATGCTTGAAACATGTTAATGATGCAAATGACCTTTGGATCCAAACCTTTTAAAGAGAATAATATTAAATTCCCAAGTGAACATACGGTGGGATATTTACCCGAGTGAAACAAGCCATTACTTTGCCCTTTAACAAAAAGTTGACCTAACGATAATAGATGATTGTAAAGTGGTTTATCAAGTGTAACTGGCTATATTTTTGTAAGGAATGACTTATGGATTGGGAGTCAACACTCAGTTAAAAATCCACCGCCTCCTCCTTTTCCCTGACTATTGCAGAACCTGATATATAAAAATTAAAAAAAGTTTCAATCCCTTAAAAATTACAGAAACTTTTTGGAATTATCTCTCTCTACATTTGTGCAATGTGCATTTCTATTTTAGATGTTTACGTTTTTCATAAATCAAAACTTGGGTTTTCACCTTCCCTTCATCTCATAAAAGAAAAAAGAGTTAAGAGGCAAATAGAAGACTACAAAATAAAATGTTAGAGTTTATGTAAGGAAATAATTTAGAGAAATAACAAATGTAAGTAAAAAAATTTAGTGACACACCACAAATTAACACGAAATTTATGTTATCCAATTTCGAGAACTTCCACTAGTTCAACCCTATTAGCTCGAAATTTTATAAGAAAGAGATTTTTCTGTAGATGTTTTAAAAAATGGATATTCATGCTTGAAAAATGTTAAAGATGAAATTGACTTGTGGATCCAAACCTTTTAAAGAGAATAACGTTAAATTCCCAAGTGAACGTGTGGTGGGATATTTACTCGAGTCAAACAAGCTATTATATTGCCTATTTACAAAAAACTGACCTAACGATCATAGCTGATTGTAAAGTGATTTATCATGCGTAACGGGCTATAGTTTTGTAAGGAATGACTTATGGATTGGGAGTCAACACTCAGTTAAAAATCCCTCGCGTCCCCCTTTTCCCGACGATGGCAGAACCTGATTTATAAAAGCTAAAAAGAGTTTACAATCCCTAAAAATTACATACACATATTGCAATTATCTCTCTCTACATTTGTGCATTCTGCATTTCCATTTTAGATGTATACTTTTTTGTTAAATCAAAACTTGAGTTTTCACTTTCCCTTCATCTCGTAAACAAAAAAATGAGATAAAAGGCAAATAGATCCCAAAAAAATGAAAATTTTAGAGTTTATGAATGGAGATAATTTAAAGCAATAAAAAATTTAAGAAAAGAAAATTTATTCACACACCACAAATGAACACAAAAGTTTTGTTATCCAAGTTTGGGACATTCCACTAATTCAACCCAATTAGCTGAAAATTTTATAAGAAAGAGATTTTTCTGTAGATGTTTTAAAAAACGGATTTTCATGCTTGAAACATGTTAAAGATTCAGATCCAAACCTATTAAAGAGAATAACATTAAATTCACAAATGAACGTGCGGTGGGATATTTACCGGAGTCAAAGATTCCATTATTTTGCCCATTTACGAAAAGCTAACCTAACGATCACAGATGAATGTAAAGTGATTTATCATGTGAAACGGGCTATATTTTTGTAAGGAATAACTTATTGGTTGGGATTTAAAAATCAATTAAAAATCCACTGCCTCCCCCTTTTCCCAACGATTGAAGAACCTGATATATAAAAATAAAAAAGAGTTTACAATTTCTAAGAATTACAGACACTTTTTTGAATTATCTCTCTCTACATTTTTGCATTGAGCATTTTGATTTTAGATGTCTACTTTTTTCTTTAATCAAAACTTGAGTATTTCCTTTCCCTATATCTCGTAAAAAAAAAAGACATAAAAGGCAAATAGATCACAACAAAATGAAACTTTAAACTTTATGTACGGAAAGATTTTAAAACACTAAAAATGTAAGTAAAGAAAATTTATTCACACACCACAAATGAACACAAAAGTTTTGTTATCCAAGTTTGGGAAATTCCATCGGGTCAACCCTAATAGCTAGGAATTTTATAAGAAAGAGATTTTTCTACACATGTTTTAAAAAGTGGATATGCAAGCTTGAAAAATGTTAAAGATGCAAATGACATGTGGATCCAAACCTTTAAAGAGAATAACATTAAATTCCCAAGTGAACGTGCCGTGGGATATTTACCCGAGTCAAACAAGCCATTATATTGCCTATTTACAAAAAGCTGACCTAACGATCATAGATGATTGTAAAGTGTTTTACCATGTGTAATGGGCTATATTTTTTTAAGGAATGACTTATAGATTGGGATTTAACACTCAGTTAAAAATCCACTGCCTCCCCCTTTTCCCGACGACTAAAGAACCTGATATATTAAAATTAAAAGAGTTTACAATTTCTAAGAATTACAGACACTTTTTTGAATTATCTCTCTCTACATTTGTGCATTGAGCATTTCAATTTTAGATGTCCACTTTTTTCTTTAATCAAAACTTGAGTTTTTACTTTCCCTATATCTCGTAAAAAAAAAGACAGAAAAGGCAAATAGATCACAACAAAATGAAACTTTTAAACTTTATGTACGGAAAGATTTTAAAAAACTAAAAAATGTAAGTAAAGAAAATTTATTCACACACCACAAATGAACACAAAAGATTTGTTATCCAAGTTTGGGAAATTCCACTGGGTCAACCCTAATAGCTAGGAATTTTATAAGAAAGAGATTTTTCTACACATGTTTTAAAAAGTGGATATGCAAGCTTGAAAAATGTTAAAGATGCAAACGACATGTGGATCCAAACCTTTTAAAGAGAATAACATTAAATTCCCAAGTGAACGTGCCGTGGGATATTTACCCGAGTCAAACAAGCCATTATATTGCCTATTTACAAAAAGCTGACCTAACGATCATAGATGATTGTAAAGTGTTTTACCATGCGTAACGGACTATATTTTTGTAAGGAATGACTTATAGATTGGGAGTCAACACTCAGTTAAAAATCCCCCGCCTCCCCCTTTTCCCGACGACTGCAGAACCTGATATATAAAAACTAAAAATATTTACTATCCCTAAAAACTACAGACATGTTTTGGAATTATCTCTCTCTACATTTGTGCATTGTACATTTCCATTTTAGATGTATACTTTTTTCTTCAATCAAAACTTGAGTTCTCACTTTCCCTTCTTCTCGTAAACAAAAAAAGATATAAAAGGTGAACTGATCACAACAAAAGAAAAATTTTAGAGTTTATGTATGGAAGTAATTTAAAGCAATAAAAAATGTAAGTAAAGAATATTTATTCACATACCACAAATGAACACAAAAGTTTTGTTATCCGAGTTTAAGAAATTCCACTAGTTCAACCCTAATAGCTCGGAATTTTATATGAAAGAGATTTTTCTACACATGTTTTAAAAAATGGATATGCATGCATAAAACATGTTAAAGATGCGAATGACCTATGGATCTAAACCTTTTAAAGAGAATAACATTAAATTCCCAAGTGAACGTGCAGTGGGATATTTACCCGAGTCAAACAAGCCATTATTTTGCCCTTATACAAAAAGTTGACCTAACGATCATCAATGATTCTAAAGTGATTTATCATGCGTAACGGGCTATAGTTTTGTAAGGAATGACTTATGGATTGGAAGTCAACACTTAGTTAAAAATTCCCCCGCCTCCCCCTTTTCCTGACGATGGCCGAACCTGATATATAAAAAATAAAAAGACTTTACAATCCCTAAAAATTACAGACACATTTTGGAATTATCTCTCTCTAAACTTGTGCATTGTGCATTTCCCTTTTATATGTATACTTTTTTTCTTAAATCAAAACTTGAGTTTTCACTTTCCTTTCATCTCGTAAACAAAAAAAGAGATAAAAGGCAAATTGATCACAACAAAATGACAATTTTAGAGTTGATGAATGGAAAGAATTTAAAGCAATAACAAATGTTAGTAAAGAAAATTTATTCACACTTTAAAAATGAACACAAAAGTTTTGTTATCCAAGTTTTGCAAATTCCACTAGTTCAACCCAAATAACTTGGAATTTTATTAGAAAGAGATTTTTTTACACATGTTTTAAAAAATGGATGTTCATGCTTGAAACATGTTAAAGATGCAAATGACCTATGGTTCCAAAGCTTTTAAAGAGTATAACATTAAATTGCCAAGTGAACGTGAGATGAGATATTTACCGGACTCAAACAAGCGATTATTTGGCCCATTTATAAAGAGTTGACCTAACGATCATAGATGACTATAAGTGATTTATCATACATAACGGGCTATATTTTTGTAAGGAATGACTTATGGATATGGAGTCAACACTCCAGTAAAAATCCACCGCCACCCCTTTTCACGACGATTGCAGAACTTGATATATAAAAACTAAAAGGAGTTTAAAATCCCTAAAAATTACAGACACTTTTTGGTGAGATATTTATCTCTTAAATCAAAACTTGAGTTTTCACTTTCCCTTCATTTCGTAAAAAAAAAAGAGATAAAAGGCAAAAAGATCACAAAAAATGAAAATTTTATAGTTTATGTAAGGAAATAATCTAAAACAATAAAAAATGTAAGTAAAGAAATTTTATTCACACACCACAAATGAACACAAAAGTTTTGTTATCCATGTTTGGGAAATTCCACAAGTTCAACCCTTATAGCTCAAAATTTTATAAGAAAGGGATTTTTTTACACATGTTTTAAAAAATGGATATTCATGATTGAAACATGTTAAATATGCAAATGACCTATGGATCCAAAACATCTAAAGAGAATAACATTAAATTTCCAAGTGACTGTGTAGTGGGATATTTACCAGAGTCAAACAATCTATTTCTTTGCCCATTTACAAAAAGCTGGCCTAACGATCATAGATGACTTTAAAGTGATTTATCATGCGTATCTGGCTATATTTTTGTAAGGAATGACCTCTGGATTGGGACTCAACACTCAGTTAAAAATCCCTTGCCTCCCCCTTTTCCCGTTGATTGCAGAACCTGATATAGAAAAACTAAAAAGAGTTTACAATCCCTAAAAATTATATACACTAAAACTTTAGTTTTCACTTTCCCTTCATCTTGTAAACAAAAAAATAGATAAAGACGAATAGATCACAACAAAATGAAAATTTTAGAGTTTATTTTAGGAATGAATTTAAAGAAATATCAAATGTAAGTAAAGAATATTTATTCACACACCACAAATGAACACAAAACTTTTGTTATCCAAGTTTGGGAAATTCCACTGGTTCAACCCTAATAGCTCAGAATTTTATACGAAAGAAATTTTTCTACACATGTTTTAAAATATAGATATGCATGCATGAAACATGTTAAAGATGCAAATGACCTATGGATCCAAACCTTTTAAAGAGAATAACATTAAATTCACAAGTGAACGTGCGATGGGATATTTACCTGAGTAAAACAAGCCATTATTTTGCACTTTTACAAAAAGCTAACCTAACGATCATAGATGATTGTAAAGTGATTTATCATTCCTAACGGGCTATATTTTTTAAAGGAATGACTTATGGATTGGGAGTCAACACTCAGTTAAAAATCCCAAGCCTCCCCCTTTTCCCGACGATTGTAGAATCTCATATATAAAAACTAAAAAGTGTTTACAATCCCTAAAAATTAAAGACCCTTTTTGGAATTATCTCTCTCCAAATTTGTGCATTTTACATTTCAATATTAGAAGTATACTTTTTTTTTTTAAATCAAAACTTGATTTTTCACATTCCCTTCATCTAGTAAACCAAAAAAAAGAGATAAAAGGCTAATAGTTTACAACAAAATGAAAATTTTAGAGTTTATGTATGGAAAGAATTCAAATAAATAAAGAATGAAGTAAAGAAAATTTATTCACACACCAGAAATGAACACGAATGTTTTGTTATATAAGTTTGGGAAATTCCACTAATTACCCCCTACTAGCTCGGAATTTTATAAGAAAGAGATGTTTCTACACATGTTTTAAAAAATGGATATGCATGCGTGAAACATGTTAAAGATGCAAAGGACCAATGGATCCAAACCTTTTAAAGAGAGTAACATTAAATTCCAAAGTGAACATGCGGTGGGATATTTACCTGTGTTAATCAAACTATTATATTGCCTATTTAGAAAAAGTTGGCCTAACGATCAACGATGACCGTAAAGTGATTTATCATCCATAATGGGATATGTTTTTTTAAGGAATGACTTATGGGTTGGGAGTCAACACTCAGTTAAAAATCCACTACCTCCCCCTTTTCCCGATGATTGCATAACCTGATATATAAAAACTAAAAAGAGTTTAAAATCCCTAAGAATTAAAGACACGTTTTGGAATTATCTCTCTCTACATTTGTGCAGTGTGTATTTCCATTTTTTATGTATAGTTTTTCTTAAGTCAAAACATAAGTTTCACTTTCCCTTCATCTCGTAAACAAAAAAAGAGATAAAAGGCAAATAGATCACAACAAAATGAAAATTTTAGAGTTTATGTAAGGAAATAATTTAAAGCAATAAAAATGTAAGAAAATAAAATTTATTCACACACTACAAATGAACACAAAAGTTTTGTTATCCAAGTTATAGAAATTCTACTAGTTCAACCCTAATTGCTCGGAATTTTATAAGAAAAAGATTTTTCTACACATGTTTTCAAAAATGGATATGCATGCTTGAAACATGTTAAAGATGCAAATGACCTATGGATCCAAACCTTTTAAAGTGAATAACATTAAATTCCCATGTGAACATGTGGTGGGATATTTACCTGAGTCAAACATGCCATTATTTTGCCCATTTACAAAAAGCTGACCTAACGAACATAGATGATTGTAAAGTGATTTATCATCCGTCACAGACTATATTTTTGTAAGGAATGAGTTATGGATTGGGTGTCAACACTCTGTAAAAAATCAACCGCTTCCCTCTTCTCGCAACGATTTCAGAACCTGAGAAATTAAAACTAAAAAGAGTTTACAATCCCTAAAAATTATAGACATTTTTTGGAATTATCTTTCTGCACATTTGTGCATTGTGCATTTCCATTTTAGAGGTATACTTTTTTCTTAAATAAAAACTTAAGTTTTCACTTTGCGTTAATCTCGTAAAAAAAAGAGATAAAAGGCAAATAGATCACAACAAAATAAAAATTTAAGAGTTTATGTATGGAAAAAATTTAACGCAATAACAAATGTAAGTAAAGAATATTTAATCACACACTACAAATGAACACAAAAGTTTTACTATCCAAGTTTAGGAAATTCCACTAGTTCAACCCTCATAGCTCGAAATTTTATACAAAAGAGATTTTTCTACACATGTTTCAAAAAATGGATATTCATGCATGAAACAATTTAAAGATGGAAATGACCTACGGATCCAAACCTTTTAAAGAGAATAACATTAAATTCCCAAGTGAAAGTGAGGTGGGATGTTTACCTGAGTCAAACAAGCCATTATTTTGCCCTTTTACAAAAAGCGGACTAAACGATTATAGATGATTGTAAAGTGATTTAACATGCGTAATGGGCAATAGTTTTGTAAGGAATGACTTATGAAATTGGAGTCAACACTCAGTTAAAAATCCCCCACATCCTCCTTTTCCCGACGATGGCAGAATCTGATATATGAAAACAAAAAAGAGTTTACACTGGATAAAAATTACGGACACATTTTGGAATTATCTCACTCTACAATTGTGCATTGTGCATTTCCATTTTTGATGTATACTTTTTTCTTAAATCAAAACTTGATTTTTCACTTTCCCTTCATCTTTTAAACAAAAATAGAGATAAAAGACAAATAGATCACAACAAATTGAAAATTTTAGAGTTTATAAATGGAAAGAATTTAATGCAATAACAAATGTAAGCAAAGAAAATTTATTGACACACCACAAATGAACACAAAAGTTTTGTTATCCAACTTTGAGAAATTCTACTAGTACAACCCTATTAGCTCGGAATTTTATAAGACAGAGATTTTTTTGCACATTTTTTTAAAAATGGATATTCATGCATGAAACATGTTAAAGATTCAAATTACCTATGGATCCAAACCTTTTAAAGAGAATAACATTAAATTCTCAAATGAACGTGCGGTGGGATATTTACCGGAGTCAAACATGTTATTATTTTGCCCATTTACAAAAAGCTGACCTAACGATCACAGTTGACTCTAAAGTGTTTTATCATGCGTAACGGGCTACATTTTTGTAAGGAATGACTTATGGGTTGGGAGTTAACACTCAGTTAAAAATCCACCTCCTCCCCCTTTTCTCGACGATTGCAAAACCTGATATATAAAAACTAAAAAGAGTTTACAGTCCCTAATAATTACAGACACTTTTTGGAATTATATCTCTCTACATTTGTGCATTGTGCATTTCCATTTTAGATGTATAGTTTTTCTTAAATCAAAACTTAAGTTTTCACTTTCCCTACATCTCGTAAACAAAAAAAATGATAAAAGGCAAATAGATCACAACAAAATGAAAATTTTAGAGTTTATGTAAGGAAAGAATTTAAAGCAATAAAAAAATTTAATAAAATAAAATTTATTCACACACTACAAATCAACACAAACAGTTTTGTTATCCAAGTTTGAGAAATTCCACAAGTTCCACCCAAATTGCTCGAAATTTTATCAAAAAGTGATTTTTCTACACATGTTTTCAAAAATAGTTATGCATGCTTGAAACATGTTAAAGATGCAAATGACCTATGGATCCAAACATTTTAAAGTGAATTACATTAAATTCCCAAGTGAACATGCTGTGGGATATTTACCTGAGTCAAACAAGACATTATTTTGCCCATTTAGAGAAAGCTTACCTAACGATTGTAGATGACTGTAAAGTGATTTATCATGCATAATGGGCTATATTTTTGTAAGGAATGGCTTATGGATTTGGAGTCAACACTTAGTTAAAATCCCCCCGCCTCCCCCTTTTCCCGTCGATTGTAGAACCTGATATACAAAAACAAAAAAAAAAGTTTGAAATCCCTAAAAATTATAGACACTTTTTGGAATTATCTCTCTTGACATTTGTGCATTATGAATTTCCATTTTCGATGTATACTTTTTTCTTAAATGAAAACTTGAGTTTTAACTTTCCCTTCATCTCGTAAACAAAAAAAGAGATAAAAGGCAAACAAAAAACAACAAAATGAAAATTTTAGAGTTTATATAAGGAAAGAATTTAAAGAACACAACAAATGAACACAAAAGTTTTTTAATCCAAGTTTGGGAAATTCCACTAGTTGAACCCTAATAGCTCGGAATTTTACAAGAAAGAGATTTTTCTACACATGTTTCGAAAAATGGATATGCTGGCTTGAAAGGTTAAAGATGCAAATGACCTATGGATCTAAACCTTTTAAAGAGAATAATATTAAATTCCCAAGTGAACGTGCGGTTGGATATTTACCCGAGTCAAACAAGCCATTGTTTTGCCCATTTTCAAAAAGTGGACCTAACGATCATAGATGATTGTAAAGTGATTTGTCATGCATAACTGACTATATTTTTGTAACGAATGTCTTATGGATTGGGAGTTAACACTCAATTAAAAATCCCCTGCATCCCCCTTTTCCCGTCGATTGCAGAATGTGATATATAAAAACTATAAAGATTTTACAATCCCTAAAAAATACAACCACTTTTTTGGAATTATCTCTCTCCAAATTTTTGCATTGTTCATTTCCATTTTACATGTATATTTTTTTCTCAAATCAAAACTTAAGTTTTCATTTCCCTTCTTCTCATAAAAAAAAAAAAAAAAGATAAAAGGCAAATAGGTTACAACAAAATGAATATTTTAGAGTTTATGTATGTAAATAATTTAAAGCAGTAACAAATGTAAGTAAAGAAAATTTATTCACACACCACAAATGAACACAAAAGTTTTGTTATCCAAGTTTGGGAAATTCCACTAGTTCAACCCTAATTGCTCGGAATTTTATAAAAAAGAGATTTTTCTACACGTCTTAAAAAATGGATATGCATGCTTGAAAAATGATGAAGATGCAAATAACCTATGGATCCAAACCTTTTAAAGAGAATAACATTAAATTCCCAATGAACGTGCGGTGGGATATTTATCCGAGTCAAACAAGCTATTATTTTGCCCCTTTACAAAAAGCTGACCTAACGATCATAGATGATAGTCAAGTTATTTATCATGCGTAACGGGCTATATTTTTGTAAGGAATGACTTATGTATTGGGAGTCAACACTCAGTTAATAATCCCCCGCCTCCCCTTTTTCCCAACGATTGCAAAACCTGATATATAAAAACTAAAAAAAAGTTTACAATCCCTTAAAATTACAGACACTTTTTGGAATTATCTCTCTCTACATTTGTGCAGTGTGTTTTTCCATTTTAGATGTATACTTTTTTCTTAAATCAAAATCTTGAGTTTTCACTTTCGTTTCATCTCATAAAAAAAAAATATAAAAGGCAAATAGATCACAACAAAATGAAAATTTTAGAGTTTATGTATGGAAAGAATTTAAAGCAATCACAAATGTAAGTAAATAAAATTTATTCACACACCACAAATTAACACAAAAGTTTTGTTATCCAAGTTTTGTAAATTCCACTAGTTAAGCCCTAATAGCTCGGAATTTTATAAGAAAGAGATTTTTTTGCACATGTTTTAAAAAATGGATATGCATGCTTGAAACATGTGAAAGATGCAAATGACCTACGGATCCAAACCTTTTAAAGGGAATAACATTAAATTCCCAAGTGAACGTGTGGTGGGATATTAACCTGAGTAGAACAAGCCCTTATTTTGCCCATTTTGAAAAACCTGACCTAACGATCATAGGTGATTGTAAAGTGGTTTATCATGCATAAAGGGCTATATTTTTTAAAGGAATGACGTATGGATTGGGAGTCAACACTCAGTTAAAAATCCCCCACCTCCCCCTTTTCCCGACGATTGCAGAACCTGATTTATAAAAACTAAAAAGAGTTTTGAATCATTAAAAATTACAAACACTTTTTGGTATTATCTCTCTCTACCTTTGTGCATTGTACATTTCTATTTTAGATGTAAACTTTTTTCTTAAATAAAAACTTGAGGCTTCACTTTCCGTTCATCTCGTAAACAAAAAAAGAGATACAAGGCGAAGAGGTCACAACAAAATGAAATTTTTAGATTTTATGTATGGAAATAAATTAAATAAATAACAAATATAAGTAAAGAATATTTATTCACACACCAAAAATGGACATAAAATTTTTTTTATCCAAGTTTGGGAAATTCCACTAGTTCAACCCTAATAGCTCAGAATTTTATACAAAATAGATTTTTGTACACATGTTTTAAAAAATGGACATGCATGCATGAAACAAGTTAAAGATGCAAATGACCAATGTCACCAAACCTTTTAAAGAGAATAACATTAAATTCCTAAGTGAACTTGCGGTGGGATATTTACCCGAGTCAAACAAGCCATTATTTTGCCCTTTTACAAAAAGCTAACCTACTGATCAAAGATGATAGTAAAGTGATTTATCATGTTTAACGGGCTATATTTTTGTAAAGAATGACTTATGGATTGGGAGTCAACACTCAGTTAAAAATCCCCCGCGCACCCCTTTTCCCGACGATTGCAGAACCTGATATATAAAAACTAAAAAGAGTTCACAATCCCTAAAAATTACAGACATTTTTTAGAATTATCTCTCTCTACATTTGTGCATTGTGTATTTCCGTTTTAGATATATACCTTTTTCTAAAATTAAAACTTGATTTTTCACTTTCTCTTCATCTCGTAAACAAAAAAAGAGAAAAAAGGCAAATAGATCACAACAAAATGAAAATTTTAGATTTTATGTAAGGAAAGAATTTAAAGCAGTAAAAAATGTAAGTAAAGAATATTTATTCACACACCACAAATGAACACAAAATTTTTGTTATCCAAGTTTGGGAAATTCCACTAGTTCAACCCTAATAGCTCGAAAATTTATTAGAAAGAGATTTTTCTACACTTGTTTTAAAAAATGGATATGCAGGCTTGAAACTTGTTAAAGATGTAAAGGCCCTATGGATCCAAACCTTTTAAAGAGAATAACAATTGCTCATTAAATTCTCAAGTGAACGTGTGGTTAGATATTTACCCGAGTCAAACAAGACATTATTATTCCCATTTTCAAAAAGTTGAGCTAACGATCATAGATGATTCTCAAGTGATTTATCATGTGTAACAGGCTATTTTTTTGTAAGGAATGTCTTATGGATTGGAAATCAACACTCAGTTAAAAATCCCATGCCACCCCCTTTTCCCGTGGATTGCAGAACGTGATATACAAAAACCAAAAAGAGTTTACAATCCCTAAAAATTACAAACACTTTTTGGAATTATCTCTCTCTAAATTTGTGAATTGTTCATTTCCATTAGAACTATATTTTTTTCTCAAATCAAAACATGAGTTTTTACTTTCCCTTCATCTCGTAAACAAAAAAAAAACAGATAAAAGGCATATATATCACAACAAAATAAAAATTTTAAAGTTTATGTATGTAAATAATTTAAAGGAGTAAAAAATGTAAGTAAAGAAAATTTATTCACACACCACAAATAAACACAAAACTTTTGCTATCCAAGTTTGGGAAATTCAACTAGTTCAACTCTAATTGCTCAGAATTTTATAAGAAAGAGATTTTTCTACACATGTCGTAAAAAATGGATTTGCATGCTTTAAAAATGATAAAGATGCAAATAACCGATGGATTCAAACCTTTTAAAGAGAATAACATTAAATCCCCAAGTGAACGTGCAGTGGGATATTATTCGAGTCAAACAAGCCATTATTTTGTCAATTTTCAAAAAGATAACCAAACGATCAAAGATGATTGTAATGTGATTTATCATGCATAATGGGCTATTTTTTTTAAAGGAATAACTTATGGATTGAGAGTCAACACTACGTTAAAAATCCGCTGCCTCCCCTTTTTCCCGATGATTGCAGAACCAAATATAAAAAAACTAAAAAGAGTTTACAATAGCTAAAACTTAAAGACAAATTTTAGAATTATCTCTCTCTACATTTGTGAATTGTGCATTTTCATTTTAGATGTGTACTTTTTTCTTACATAAAAACTTGAATTTTCACTTTGCCTTCATCTCAAAAACAAAAATAGAGACAAAATGCGAATAGATGACAACAAAATGAAAAGTTTAGAGTTAATATATGGAAATAAATTAAAGCAATAACAAATGTAAGTAAATAATATTTATTCACGCACCACAAATGAACACAAAATTTTTGCTATCCAAGTTTTGGAAATTCCACTTGTTAAACCCTAATAGCTCGAAACTTTATAAGAAAGAGATTTTTGTACACATGTTTTAAAAAATGGATATGCATGCGTGAAACATGGTAAAGATGCAAATGACCAATGTATCCAAACCTTTTAAAGAGAATACCATTAAATTTCCAAGTGAACGTGGGGTGGGATATTTACCCGAGTCAAACAAGCCATTATATTGCCCTTTTACAAAAAGCTGACATAACGATCATAGATGATAGTAAAGTGATTTATCATGCGTAATGGGCTATATTTTTATAAGGAATGACTTATGGATTGGAAGTCAATAGTTAGTTAAAAATTCCCCGCCTCCCCACGCCGATTGCTTAACCTGATATATAAAAACTAAAAAAAAGTTTACAATCCCTAAAAGTTACAGAAACTTTTGGGAATTATCTTTTTCTATATTTGTACAGTGTGCATTTCCATTTTAGATGTATACCTTTTTCTTAAATCAAAACTTGAGTCTTCACTTTCCCTTCATCTCGTAAACAAAAAAAGAGATAAAAGGTAAATAGATCACAACAAAATGAAAATTTTAGAGTTTACGTAAGGAAAGAATTTAAAGCTATCACAAATGTAAGTAAAGAAAATTTACGCATAGATGACAAATGAACACAAAAGTTTTGTTATCCAAGTTTGGGAAATTCCGCTAGTTCAACCCCAATAGCTAGGAAATTTATAAGAAAGAGTTTTTTCTACACATGTTTTAAAAAATGGATATACATGCTTGAAACAAGTGAAAGATACAAATGACCTATGGATCCAAACCTTTTAAAGAGAATAATATTAAATTTTGAGTGAACGTGCGGTGGGATATTTATTCGTGTCAGACAAGCCATTATTTTGCCCATTTACAAAAAGTTGACCTAACGATCATAGATGATTGAAAAGTGATTTATCATGCATAACGGGCTATATTTTTGTAAGGAATGACTTTTTGATTGGGAGTCAACACTCAGTTAAAAATCCCCCGTGTTCGCCTTTTCCCGACGATTGCAGAACCTGATATATAAAAACTAAAAAGAGTTTACAACCCCTAGAAATTACAGACACTTTTTTGGAATTATCTCTCTCTACATTTGTGCATTGTGCATTTCCATTTTAGATGTATACTTTTTTCTTAAATCACAACTTAATTTTTCACTTTCCCATCTTCTTGTAAACAAAAAAAGAGAAAAAAGGCAAATAGATCACAACAAAATCAAAATTTTAGAGTTTATGTAAGGAAAGAATTTAAAGTAATAAAAAATGTAAGTAAAGAAAATTTATTCACACGCCACAAATGAGCACAAAAGTTTTGTTGTCCAAGATTGGAAAATTCCTCTAGTTCAACTCTAATAGCTCGGAATTTTATAAGAAAGAGATTTTTCTACACTTGTTTTAAAAAATGGATATGCAGGCTTGAAACATATTAAAGATGCAAAGGACCTATGGATCCAAGCCTTTTAAATATAATAATATTAAAATCCCAAGTGAACGTGGATATTTACCCGAGTCAAACAAGCCATTATTTTTCCGACTTTCAAAAAGTTGACCTAACGATCATAGATGATTGTAAAGTGATTTATCATCCATAACGGGCTATATTTTGTAAGGAATTACTTATGGATTGGGAGTCAACTCTCAGATAAAAATCCCCCGCCTCCCCCTTTTCCCGACGATTGCAGAACGTGATATATAAAAACTAAAAAGAGTTTACAACCCCTAAAAATTACAAACACTTTTTGGAATTATCTCTCTCTAAATTTTTGCATTGTTCATTTACACTTTAGATGTATATTTTTTCTCAAATCAAAACTTAAGTTTTCACTTTTCCTTCATCTCGAAAAAATAAAATAAAAGATACAACGCAAATAGATCACCACAAAATGAAAATTTTAGGAGTTACGTATGGAAATAATTTAAAGCGGTAACAAATGTAAGTAAAGCAAATATATTCACACCACAAATGAACACAAAAGTTTTGTTATCCAAGTTTGGGAAATTCCACTAGTTCCACCCTAATAGCTCGGAATTTTATATGAAAGAGATTTTTCTTCACTTGTTTTAAAAAATGGATATGCAGGCTTGAAACATGTTAAAGATGCAAAGGACCTATGGATCCAAACATTTTAATGATAATAATATTAAATTCCCAAGTGAACGTGCAGTTGGATATTTACCCGAGTCAAACAAGCCATTACTTTGCCCATTTTCAAAAAGTTGACCTAAGGATCATAGATGATTGTAAAGTGATTTATCATGCGTAACGGGCTATATTTTTGTAAGGAATGTCTTATGTATTGGGAGTTAACAATCAGTTAAAAATCCCTTGTGTACTCCTTTTCTCGACGATTGCAGAACCTGATATATAAAAACTAAAAATAGTTTACAATTCCAAGAAATTACAGACAGTTTTTGGAATTATCTCTCTATAAATTTTTGCATTGTTCATTTGCATTTTAGATGTATATGTTTTTCTCAAATCAAAACTTGAGTTTTCACTTTCCCTGCTTCTCGTAAAAAAAAAGAGATAAAAAGCTAATAGATCGCAACAAAATGAAAATTTTAGGAGTTATGTATGAAAATAATTTAAAGCAGTAACAAATGTAAGTAAAGAAAATTTATTCACACACCACAAATGAACACAAAAGTTTTGTTATCCAAGTTTTGGAAATTCCACTAGTACGACCCTAATATCTCAGAATTTTATGACGAAGAGATTTTTCTACACTTGTTTTAAAAAATGGATATGCAGGTTAAAGATGCAAAGGGCCGACATATCCAAATCTTTTAAAGATACTAATATTAAATTCCCAATTGAACGTGCAGTTGGATATTAACCCTAGTCAAACAAGCTATTATTTTACCCATTGACAAAAAGCTGACCAAACGATCATAGATGATTGTAATGTGATTTATCATGCGTTACGGGCTATATTTTTGAAAGGAATGACTAATGGATTGGGAGTCAATACTCTGTTAAAAATCCTCTGCCACCCCCTTTTCCCGATGATTGCATAACCAAATATAAAAAAACTACAAAGAGTTTACAATCGCTAAAACTTAAAGACAATTTTTGGAATTATCTCTCTCTAAATTTTCACATTGTGCATTTCCATTTTAGATGTTTATTTTCTTCTTAAATCAAAACTTGAGTTTTCCCTTTCCCTTTATCTCGTAAAAAAAAAAGATAAAAGATAAATAGATCACAACAAAACAAAAATTTTAGAGTTTATGTACAGAAACAATTTAAAGCAATAACAAATGTAAGTAAAGAAAATTTCTCCACACACCACAAATGAACACAAAAGTTTCGTTATCCAAGTTTGGGAAATTCCACCAGTTCAACATTAATAGCTTGGAATTTTATAAGAATGAGATTTTTCTACACATGTTTTAAAAAATGGATATGCATGCTTGAAACCTGTTAAAGAAGCAAATGACCTATGGATCCAAACCTTGTAAAGAGAATAACATTAAATTGCCAAGTGAACGTGCGGTGGGATATTATCCGAGTCAAACAAGCCATTATTTTGCCCATTTACAAAAAGCTGACCAAACCATCATCGATGATTGTAATGTGATTTATCATGTGTAACGGGCAAAATTTTTTAAAGTAATGACTTATGTATTGGGTGTCAACACTCAGTTAAAAATCCTCCACCTCCCCCTTTTCCCGACGATTGCAGAACTAAATATAAACAAACTTAAAAGTGTTTACAATCGCTAAAAATTAAAAACTATTTTTGGAATTATCTCTCTCTACATTTGTGCATTGTGCATTTCCATTTTAGATGTATACCTTTTTCTTAAATAAAAATTTGAATTTTCACTTTCCCTTCATCTCGTAAACAAAAAAAGAGATAAAAGGCAAATCCATCACAACAAAATGAAAATTTTAGAGTTTATGTATGGAAAAAAATTAAAGCAATAACAAATGTAAGTAAAGAATATTTATTCACACACCACAAATGAACATAAAAGTTTTGTTATCCAAGTTTGGGAAATTCCACTAGTGAAACACTAATACATTGGAATTTTATAAGAAAGACATTTTTGTACACATGTTTTAAAAAATGGATATGCATGCATGAAACATATTCAAGACGCAAATGACCAATGTATCCAAACCTTTTAAAGAGAATAACGTTAAATTCCCAAGTGAACGTGCGGTGGGATATTTACCCGAGTCAAACAAGCCATTATTTTGCCCATTTACAAAAAGCTGACCTAACGATCATAGATGATAGGAAAGTGATTTATCATGCGTAACGGGCTACATTTCCGTAAGGAATGTCTTATGGATTGGGAGTCAACACTCAGTTAAAAATCCCCCACCTCCCCCTTTTCCCAATGATTGTCGAACCTGATATATAAAAACAAAAAAGAGTTTACAATCCCTAAAAATTGCAAACATTTTTTGGAATTATCTCTCTCTACATTTTTTCAATGTGCATTTCCATTTTAGATGTATACTTTTTTCTTAAATCAAAACTTGAGTTTTCACTTTCCCTTCATCTTGTAAACAAAAAAAGAGTTAAAAGGCAAATAGATCACAACAAAATGAAATATTTAGAGTTTAAGTGTGGAAAGAATTTAAAGCAATAACAAATGTAAATAAAGAAAATTTATACACACCCCACAAATGAACACAAAAATTTTGTTATCAGAGTTTGGGAAATTCCACTAATTAAACCCTAATCGATCAGAATTTTATAAGAAAGAGATATTTCTACACATGTTTTAAAAAATGGTTATGCATGTATGAAACATGTTAAAGATGCTAAGGACCTATGGATCCAAACCTTTTAAAGAGAATAACATTAAATTCCCAAGTGAACGTGCGGTGGGATATTTACCCGAGTCAAATACACCATTATTTTTCCAATTTACAAAAAGCTGATCTAACGATCATAGTCGATTGTAAAGTGATTTATCATGTGTAACAGGCTATATTTTTTTAAGGAATGACTTATGGATTGGGAGTCAACACTCAGTTAAAAATCAGTCGCTTCCCCTTTTTCCCGACAAGTGCAGAACCTGATATTTAAAAACTAAAAAGAGTTTACAATCCCAAAAAGTTATAGACACTTTTTGGAATTATCTCTCTCTACATTTTTGCATTGTGCATTTGCATTTTTGTTGTATTCTTTTTTCTTAAATCAGAATTTGAGTTTTCACTTTCGCTTCATCTCATAAACAAAAAAAGAGATAAAAGGCAAATAGATCACAACAAAATGAAACTTTTAGAGTTTATGTATGGAAGGAATTTAAAGCAATAAAAAATTTAAGTAAGGAAAATTTATTCACATACCACAAATGAACAGAAAAAATTTGTGGGATTTTTTGCCCATTTACAAAAAGTTAAAAATCCCCCGCCTCCCCCTTTTCCCAACTATTGTAGAACCTGATATATAAAAACTAAAACGTGTTACAATTCCTAAAAATTACTCACACTTTTTGGAATTATCTGTCTCAACATTTGTGCATTGTACATTTTTATTTTAGATGTATACTTTTTTCTTAAATCAAAACATGAGTTTTCACTTCCCGTTCATCTCGTAAACAAAAAAATAGATAAAAGGAAAATAGATGACAACTAAATAAAAATTTTAGAGTTTATGTATGGCAAGAATTTAAAAAAATAACAAATGTAAGTAAAGAAATTTTTTCACACACCACAATTGAACATAAAAGTTTTATTATCCAAGTTATGGAAATTCCACTAGTTCAACCCTTATAGCTCGGAATTTTATAAGAAAGAAATTTTTGTTCACATGTTTTAAAAAATGGATATGCATGCTTGAAACATGTTAAAGATGTAAATTACCTATGGATCCAAACCTTTAAAAGAGAATAACATTAAATTCCCAAGTGAACATGCAATGGCATATTTACCCGAGTCAAACATGCCATTATTTTGCCCATTGACAAAAAGCTGACCTAATGATCATTGATGATTGTAAAGTGATTTATCAGACAGAACGGGCTATATTTTTATTAGAAATGACTTATGGATTGGGAGTCTACACTCAGTTAAAAATCCTCCGCCTCCCCTTGTTCCCAACGATTGTAGAACCTCATAAATAAAAACTAAAAAGAGTTAACAATCCCTAAAAACTACATACACTTTTTTGGAATTATCTCCATCTACATTTGTGCATTGTGCATTTCCATTTTAGTTGTATTCTATTTTCTTAAAACAAAAATTGAGTTTTCACTTTCCCCTCACCTCGTATACAAAAAAAGGGATAAAAGGCAAATAGATCACAACAAAATGAAAATTTTAGAGTTTATGTAAGGAAAGAATTTAAAGATATAACAAATGTAAGTAAATAAAATTTATTCACACACCACAATTGAGCACAAAATTTTTCTTATCCTAGTTTTGGAAATTCAACTACTTCAACCCTAATTGCTCGGAATTTTATAAGAAAGTGATTTCTCTACACATGTTTTAAAAAATGGATATGAATTTTTGAAACATTTTAACGATGCAAATGACCTATGGATCCAAACCTTTTAAAGAGAATAACATTAAATTCCCATGTGAACGTGCGGTGGGATATTTACTCGAGTCAAACAAGTCATAATTTTGCCCATTTACAACAAGCTGACCTAACGATCATAGATAATTGTAAAGTGATTTACCATGCGTAACGGGCAATATTTTTTTAAGGAATGAATTATTGATTGGGAGTCAACACTCAATTAAAAATCCCCCTCCTACCCCTTTTCCCGATGATTGCCGAACCGTATATATAAAAACTAAAAAGAGTTTACAATTCCTAAAAATTATAGATACTTTTTGGAATTATCTCTCTCTACATTTGTGCATTATGCATTACCATTTTAGATCTATACTTTTTTCTTAACACAAAAATTGAGTTTTCACTTTCCCTTCATCTCGTAAACAAAAAACGAGATAAAAGGCATATAGATCACAACAAAATGAAAATTTTAGAGTCTATGTATGGAAATAAATTAACGTAATAACAAATTTATGTAAAGAAAATTTATTCACACATAAAAAATATACACAAAATTTTTGTTATCCAAGTTTGGGAAATTCCACTTATTCAACCCTAATTGCTCGGAATTTTATGAGAAAGAGATTTTTCTACACATGTTTTAAAAAATAGGTCTGTGTGCTTGAAACATGTTAAAGATGCAAATGACCTATGGATGCAAACCTTTTAAAGACAATAATATTAAATTTTCAAGTGAACGTGCGGAGGGATATTTACCCGAGTCAAACAAGCCATTATTTTGCCCATTTACAAAAAGCTGACCTAACAATCACAGATGATTGTAAAGTGATTCATCATGCGTAACGGGCTATATTTTTATATGGAATGACTTATGGATTGGGAGTCCACACTCAGTTAAAAATCCCCAGTCTTCCCCTTTTCCCAGTGATTGCAGAACCTCATATATAAAAACTAAAAAGAGTTTCCAATCCCTAAAAATTACATAAATTTTTTGGAATTATCTCCATCTAATTTTTTGCATTGAGCATTTCCATTTTAGATGTATACTTTTTTCTTAAAATAAAAATTGAGTTTTGACTTTCCCTTCATCTCATATACAAAAAAAGTGATAAAAGGCAAATAAATCAGAATAAAATGAAAATTTTAGAGTTTATGCATGGAAAGAATTTAAAGCAATAACAAATGTAAGTAAATAAAATTTATTCACAAACCACAACTGAGCACAAAAGTTTTCTTATCCTAGTTTTGGAAATTCCACTACTTCAACCCTAATAGATCGAAATTTTATAAGAAAGTGATTTCTCTACACATGTTTTAAAAAATGGATATGCATGGTTCATGATGCAAATGACGTATGGATCCAAACCTTTTAGAGATAATAATATTAAATTCCCAAGCAAAGGTGCAATGGATATTTAACCGAGTCAAACAAACCATTACTTTGCACATTTAAAAAAAGTTGACCTAACCATCATAGATGATTGTAAAGTCATTTATCATGCGTAATGGTCAATATTTTTGTAAGGAATGACTTATGGATTGGGAGTCAACACTCAATTAAAAATCCCCTACCTCTCCCTTTTCCGGACGATTGCTGAACCAAATAAATAATAACTAAAAAAAGCTTACAATCCTTAAAAATTAAAGACAATTTTTGGACTTATCTTTTTCTACATTTATGCATTGTGCATTTCCATTTTAGATGTATAATTTTTTCTTAAAAACAAAAATTGAGGTTTCACTTTCCCTTCATCTCGTAAACAAAAAAAGAGAAATGGCAAAAAGATCGCAACAAAATGAAAATTTTAGAGTTTATGTTTGGAAAGAATTTAAAGCAATCACAAATGTAAGAAAATAAAATTTATTCACACACCACAAATGAACACAAAAATTTTGTTATCTAAGTTTTGGAATTCCACTAGTTAAACCCTAATAGCTCGGAATTTTATAAGAAAGAGATTTTTCAAAACATGTTTTAAATAATGGATATGCATGCTTGAAACATGTTAAAGATACAAAGGACCTAATAATCCAAACCTTCTGAAGAGAATAACATTAAATTCCCAAGTGAACGTGGGGCGGGATAATTACCCGAGTAAAATAAGCCAATATTTTGCCCATTTACAAAAAGCTGACCTAACGAGCATAGATGATTGTAAAGTGATTTATCACGCGTAACGGTCTATAAATTTGTAAGGAATGACTTATGGATTGGGAGTCAACACTCAGTTAAAAATCCCCCACCCTCCCCCTTTTCCTAATGATTGCAGGACCTGATATATAAAAACTAAAAAGAGTTTACAATCCCTAAAAATTATTGTCACTTTTTGGAATTATCTCTCTCTACATTTGTGCATTGTGCATTTCCATTTTAGTTGTATAATTTTTTCTTTACTCAAAAATTAAGTTTTCACTTTCCCTTCATCTCGTAAACAAAAAAAAGAGATAAAAGGCAAATAGATCACAACAAAATGAAAATTTTTGAGGTTATGTATGCAAAGAATTTAAAGCTATAAAAAATTTAAGTAATGAAAATTTATTCATACACCACAAATGAACACAAAAGTTTTTTATCCAACTTTGGGAAATTCCACTAGTTCAACCATAATAGCTCGGAATTTTATAAGAAAGAGATTTTTCTACACATGTTTTAAAAAATGGATATGCATTATTGAAACATGATAAAGATGAAAATGACCTAGGGATACAAACCTTTTAAAGAGAATAACATTAAATTGCTAGGTGAAAGTGTGGTGGGATATTTATCCGAGTCAAACAAGCTATTAGTTTCCCCGTTTAAAAAGCTGACCTAACGATCATATATAATTGTAAAGTGATTATCATGCACAACGAGCTACATTTTTTTAAGGAAAGACTTATTGAATGGGATTCAACAGTCAATTAAAAATCCCAAGCCTCCCCCTTTTCCCGATGATTCCAGAACCTGATATATAAAAACTATAAAAATTTTACAATCCATAAAAATTACAGACACTTTTTGGAATTATCTCTATCTACATTTGTGCATTGTGCATTTCCATTTTAGATGTATACTTTTTTCTTAAATAAAAACTTGAGTTTTCACTTTCCCCTCATCTCAAAAAAAAAAAAAAAAAAGATAAAAAGCAAATAGATCACGACAAAAGAAAAATTTTAGAGTTTGTGTATGGAAAGAATTTAAAGCAATAACAAATATCAGTAAAGAAAATTTATTCACACACCAAAAATGAACACAAAAGTTTTGTTATCCAAGTTTGGGAAATTACACTAGTTCAACCCTAATAGCTCGAAATTTTATAAGAAAGAGATTTTTCTACACATGTTTTAAAAAATGAATTTGCATGCTTGAAACATGTTAAAGTTGTAAATGACCTATGGATCCAAACCTTTTAAAGAGAATAACATTAAATTCCCAAGTGAACGTGTGGTGGGATATTTACTCGAGGCAAACAAGCCATTATTTTGCCCATTAATAGAAAGCTGACCTCACGAACATAGATGATTGTAAAGTGATTTATCATGCGTAACGGGCTATATTTTTTTACGAATGACTTATGGATTTGGAGTCAACACTCAGTTAAAAATCTCCCGCCTCCCCCTTTTTCCAAAGATTGCAGAACCTGATACATAAATACCTAAAGAGTTTACAATCTTTAAAAATTACAGACACTTTTTGGAATTTTCTCGCTCTTCATTTGTGCATTCTGCATTTACATTTTAGATGTATACTTATTTTTTAAATCAAAAATTGATTTTTCACTTTCCCTTCATCTCGTAAACAAAAAAAGAGATCAAAGACCATTAGATTACAACAAAATGAAAGTTTTTGAGTTTATGTATGGAAATAATTTAAAGCAATAACAAATGTAAGTAAAGAAAATTTATTTAAACACCACAAATGAACACAAAAGTTTTGTAATTCAAGTTTGGGAAATTCCACTAGTTCAACCCTAATTGCTTGGAATTTTATAAGAAAGAGATTTTTCTACACAGGTTTGAAAAAATTGATATGCAAGCTTGAAACATGTTAAAGATTCAAAGGACCTATGGATCAAAACCTTTTAAAGAGCATAACATTAAATTCCTACGTGATCGTGAGGTGGGATATTCCTAAGCAATTAATTTGCCCATTTAAAAAAAGCTGACCTAACGATCACAGATGATTGTAAAGTGATTTATCAAGCTTAACGGGCTATGTTTTTGTAAGGAATGACTTATGGATTGTAAGTCAACACTCAGTTAAAAATCCCCTGCCTCCCCTTTTCCCGATGATTGTCGAACCTGATATATAAAACCTACAAAAAGTTTACAATCCTGAAAAATTACAGACACTTGTTGGAATTATCTCTCTCTACATTTGTGTATTGTGCATTTCTATTTTAGATGTATACTTTTTTCTTAACTCGAAACTTGAGTTTTCACTTTCCCTTCATCTCGTAAACAAAAAAAGACATAAAAGCCAAATCGATCGCAACAAAATGAAAATTTTAGAGTTTATGTGTAGAAATAATTTAACGCAATAACAATTGTAAGTAAAGAAAATTTATTCACACACCGCAAATGAACACAAAATTTTTGTTATTCAAGTTTGGGAAATTCCACTAGTTCAACCCTAATAGCTCGAAATTTTATCAGAAAGAGATTTTTCTACATATGTTTTAAAAACTAGATATGCATGCTTGAAACATGTTAAAGATGCAAATGACCTATGGATCCAAACCTTTTAAAAAGAAGAACTTTAAATTCCCAAGTAAACGTGCGGAGGGATATTTACCCGAGCCACACAAACCATTATTTTGCCAATTTACACAAAGTTGACCTAAATATCATAATTGATTGTAAAGTGATTGATCATTCGTAACGGACTATATTTCTATAAGGAATGTCTTATGGATAGGGAGTCAACACTCAGTTAAAAATCCCCTACCTCCCCCATTTCTTGACGATTGGAAAACTTGATATATAAAAACTAAAAAGATTTTACAATCCCTAAAATTACAGACACTTTTTGGAATTATCTCTCTCTAAATTTGTGCATTGTTTATTTCCATTCTAGATGTATACTTTTTTCTAAAATCAAAACTTGAGTTTTCACTTTCCCATCATCTAGTAAACAAAAAATGATATAAAATGCAAATAGATCACAACAAAATGAAAATGTTAAGGTTTATGTATGGCAAAAATTAAACCAATAACAAAGGTAAGTAAAAAAAATTTATTCACACACCACAAATGAACATAAAAGTTTTCTTATCCAAGTTAGGGAAATTTCATTAAGTCATCCCTAATAGCACGGAATTTCATCAGAAATAGATTTTTCTACACATGTTTTAAAAAATGGATATGCATGCTTGAAACATGTTAAAGATGCAAATGACCTATGGATCCAAATATTTTAAAGAGAATGACATTAAATTCCCAAGTGAACGTGCGATGGGATATTTACCCGAGTCAAACAAGCCATTATTTTGCCCATTTAGAAAAAGTTGACCTAACGATCATAGATGATGGTAAAGTGATTTATTATGTGTAATGGGATATATTTTTTTAAGGAATTACTTATGGATTGGGAGTCAACACTCAGTTAAAAATTCCCCGCCACCCCTTTTCTCGACAATTGCAAAACCAAATATATAAAAACTAAAAAGAGTTTAAAATCCCAAAAAAATTAAAGACAATTTTTGGAATTTTCTCTTTCTATATTTGTGCATTGTGCATTTCCATTTTAGATGTATACTTTTTTCTTAAAATAAAAATTGAGTTTTCACATTTCCTTCATCTCGTGAACAAAAAAAAAGATAAAAGGAAAATATATCACAACAAAATGAAAATTTTAGAGTTTATGTCTGGAAAGAATTTAAAGAAATAAAAAATGTAAGTAAACAAATTTTTTCACACACTACAAATGAACACAAAAGTTTTGTTATCCAAGTTTTTGAAATTACACTAGTTAAACCCTAACTGCTCGGAATTTTATAAGAAAGTGATTTATCTACACATGTTTTGAAAAATGGATAGGCATTCTTGAAACATGATAAAGATGCAAAATACCTAAGGATCCAAACCTTTCAAAGAGAATAACATTAAATTCCCAAGTGAACGTGCAGTGGCATATTAACTCAAGTCAAACAAGCCATTATTTTGCCCATTTACAAAAAGTTGACCTAATGATCATAGATGATTATCAAGTGACTTATGACGCATAATGGGCCATATTTTTTTAAGAACTGACTTATCGATTGGGAGTCAATACTCAGTTAAAAATCCCCCACATCCCCCTTTTCCCGAAGATGACAAAAGCTGATATATAAAAACTAAAAGAGTTTACCAACCTTAAAAATTACAAAAACGTTTTGGAATTATCTCTCTCTAAATTTGTGCATTGAGCATTTCCATTTTAGATGTATACACTTTTCTTAAATTAAAAATTGAGTGTTCACTTTCCTTTCATCTCGTAAACAAAAAAAGAGATAAAAGGCAAATAGATCACAACAAAAAGAAAATTTTAGAGTTTATGTATTGAAAGAATTTAAAGCAATAACTAATGTAAGTAAAGAAAATTTATTCGCACACCAAAAATGAATACAAAGTTTTGTTATCCAAGTTTGAGAAATTCCACTAAATCAACCCTAATCGATCAGAATTTTGTATGAAAGAGATTTTTCTACACATGTTTTAAAAAATGGATATGCATGCTTGAAACATGTTAAAGATTCAAAGGACCTATGGATCCAAACCTTTTAAAGAGAATAGCGTTAAATTCCTAAGTGAACGTGCGCTGGGATATTTACCCGAGTCAAATATGCCATTATTTTGCCCATTTACAAAAAGTTGACGTAACGATCATAGATGATTGTAAAGTGATTTATCATGCGTAACAGTCTATATTTTTGTAATGAATGGTTCAGGAATGGGAGCCAACACTCAGTTGAAAATCTCGAACTCCCCTCCCCCCCCCCCCCCCCCCCCCCCCCCTTTTCCAGACAATTGCAGAACCTGATATATAAAAACTAAAAAGAGTTACATTTCGTAAAAATTACAGACACTTTTTGGAATTATCTCTCTCCAAATTTCTGCATTGTGCATTTTTATTTTAGATGTATTCTTTTTTATTAAATCAAAACTTGAGTTTTCACTTTTGGCTCATCTCGTAAACAAAAAAAAGGATAAAATGCAAATAGATCACAAAAAAATGAAAATTTTAGAGTTTATGTATGGCAAGAATTTAAAACAATAACATATGTAAGTAAAGAAATTTTTTCACACACCACAAATGAACACAAAAGTTTTGTTATCCAAGTTTGGTAAATTCCACTAGTTAAACCCTAATAGCTCGGAATTTTATACGAAAGAGATTTTTTCGACATTTTTAAAAAAATGGATATGCATGCTTGAAACTTGTTAAAGATTCAAATGACCTATGGATCCAAACCTTTTAAAGAGAATAACATCAAACTCCCAAGTGAACGTGCGATAGGATATTTAATCGAGTCAGACAAGCCATTATTTTGCCCAAAAAGCTTACCTAACGATCATAGATTGAAAAGAGATTGATCAAACATAACGGGCTTTATTTTTTTAAGGAATGACTTACGGATTGGGAGTCAACACTCAGTTAAAAATCCCCCGCCTCCCCCTTTTCCCGACGATGGTAGAACCTGATATATAAAAACTAAAAAGAGTTTACAATCCTTAAAAATTACAGACACTTTTTGGAATTATCTCTCTCAACATTTTTTTCATTTGAGCATTTCCATTTTAGATGTATACTCTCTTCTTAAATCAAAAATTGAGTTTGCACTTTCCCTTCATCTCGTAAACCAAATAAGAGATAAAAGGTAAATAGATCACAAGAAAATGAAAATTTTAGAGATTATGTATGGAAAGAATTTAAAGTAATAACAAATGTAAGTAAAGAAAATTTATTCACACACCAGAAATGAACACAAAAGTTTTGTCATCCAAGTTTGGTAAATTTCACTAGTTCAACCCTAATTGATCGAAATTTTATAAGAAAGAGATTTTCCTACACATGTTTTAAAAAATGGATATGCATGCTTGAAACATGTTAAAGATTCAAAGGACCTATGGATCCAAACATTTTAAAGAGAATAACATTAAATTCCTAAGTGAACTTGCGGTGGATTATTTACCTATGTCAAACAAGCCATTATTTTGCCCATTTACAAAAAGTTGACTTAACGATCATAGATGATTGTAAAGTGATTTATCATGCGTAACGGGCAATTTTTTTGAAACGAATGACTTATGGATTGGGAGACAACAGTCAGCTAAAAATCCCCGCCTCCCCCTTTTCCCGACGATTGCAGAACCTGATATATAAAAACTAAAAAGAGTTTAAAATTCCTAAAAATTACAAAAAAAATTTGGAATTATCTCTCTCAAAATTTTTGCATTGTGCATTTTTATTTTAGATGTATACATTTTTCTTAAATCAAAACTTGAGTTTTCACTTTCCCTTCATCTCAGAAAAAAGAAGAGATAACAAATGTCAGTAAAGAAAATTTATTCACACACCAGAAATGAACACGAAAGTTTTGTTATCCAAGTTTGGGAAATTATACTAGTTCTCGCCTAATAGCTCAAAATTTTATAAGAAAGAGATTTTTCTACACATGTTTTAAAAAATGGATCTGCATGCTTGAAACATGTTAAGATGCAAAGGACCTATGGATCCAAATCTTTTAAAGAGAATGATATTAAATTCCCAAGTGAACTTGCGATGGGATATTTACCCGAGTCAAACAAGCCATTATTTTGCTATTTACAAAAAGCTGACCTAATGATCATAGATGACTGTAAAGTGATTTAGTATGTGTAATGGGAGTCAACACTCAGTTAAAAATCCCCTGCCACCCCCTTTTCTCGACGATTGGAGAACCTAATATATAAAAACTAAAAAGAGTTTAAAATCCCAAAAAAATTAAAGACAATTTTTGGAATTATCTCTTTCTATATTTGTGCATTATGCATTTCAAATTTATATGTATACTTTTTTCTTAAAATAAAAATTGAGTTTTCACGTTTCCTTCATCTCGTGAACAAAAAAAAAGATAAAAGGCAAATATATCACAACAAAATGAAAATTTTAGAGTTTATGTATGGAAAGAATTTAAAGAAATAACAAATGTAAGTAAAGAAATCTATTCACACACCACAAATGAAGAAAAAAGTATTGTTATCCAAGTTTCATAAATTCCACTAGTTAAACCCTAACTCCTCGAAATTTTATAAGAAAGTGATTTATCTACACATGTTTTGAAAAATGGATAGGCATTCTTGAAACATGTTAAAGATGCAAAATACCTAAGGAACCAAACCTTTCAAAGAGAATAACATTAAATTCCCAAGTGAACGTGCAGTGGGATATTAACTCAAGTCAAACAAGCCATTATTTTGCCCATTTACAAAAAGTTGACGTAACAATCATAGATGATTGTAAAGTGATTTATCATGCGTAACGGGCTATATTTTTGTAATGAATGACTCAAGGAATAGGTGTCAACACTCAGTTAAAAATCCCCAACCTCCCCCTTTTCCCGACGATTGCAAAACATGATATATAAAAAATATAAAGAGTTACAATTCGTAAAAATTATAGAGATTTTTTGGAATTATCTCTCTCTAAATTTCTACATTGTGCATTTTTATTGTAGATGTATTCTTTTTTATTAAATCAAAACTTGAGTTTTCACTTTCCGCTCATCTCATAAAATAAAAAATAGATAAAATGCAAATAGATCACAACAAAATGAAAATTTTAGAGTTTATGTATGGCAAGAATTTAAAACAATAACAAATGTAAGTAAAGAAATTTTTTCACACACCACAAATGAACACAAACGTTTTGTTATCCAAGTTCGGGAAATTCCACTAGTTCAACCCTAATAGCTCGAAATTTTATAAGAAAGAGATTTTTTTTACATGTTTTAAAAAATGGATATGCATGCTTGAAACATGTTAAAGATTCAAATGACCTATGGATCCAAACCTTTTAAAGAGAATAACATCAAATTCCCAAGTGAACGTGCGATGGGATATTTACTCAAGTCAGACAAACCTTTATTTTGCCAAAAAACTTACCTAACAACCATAGATGATTGTAAATTGATTTATCATGCCTAACGGGCTTTATTTTTGTAAGGAATGACTTATGGATTGGGAGTCGACACTCAGTTAAAAATCCCCCGCGTCCCCCTTTTCCCGAAGATGACAGAAGCTGATATATAAAAACTAAAAAGAGTTTACAATCCTTAAAAATTACAGACACTTTTTGGAATTATCTCTCCCTATGTTTTTTCATTTAACCATTTCCATTTTAGATGTACACTCTTTTCTTAAATCAAAAATTGAGTTTTCACTCTCCCTTCATCTCGTAAAACAAAAAAAGAGACGAAAGGCAAATAGATCACAACAAAATGAAAATTTTAGAGTTTATGTATTAAAATAATTTAAAGCAATAACTAATGTAAGTAGAGAAATTTTTTTCGCACACCACAAATGAATACAAAAGTTATGTTATCCAAGTTTAGGAAATTCCACTAGTTCAACCCTAATCGATTAGAATTTTGTATGAAAAAGATTTTTCTACACATGTTTTAAAAAATGGATATGCATGCTTGAAACATGTTAAAGATTCAAAGGACCTATGGATCAAAACCTTTTAAAGAGAATAACATTAAATTCCTAAGTAAACATACGCTGGGATATTTACCCGAGTCAAACAAGCCATTATTTTGCCCATTTACAAAAAGTTGATGTAACGATCATAGATGATTGTAAAGTGAATTATCATGGGTAACGGGCTATATTTTTTTAATGAATGACTCAAGGAATGGGAGTCAACACTCAGTTAAAAATCCCCAACCTCCCCCTTTTCCTGACAATTGCAGAAGCTGATATATAAAAACTAAAAAGAGTTACAATTTGTAAAAATGATAGTCACTTTTTGGAATTATCTCTCTCTAAATTTCTGCATTATGCATTTTTATTTTAGATGTATTCTTTTTTACTAAATAAAAACTTGAGTTTTCACTTTCCGCTCATCTCATAAAATAAAAAATAGATAAAATGCAAATAGATCACAACAAAATGAAAATTTTAGAGTTTATGTATGGCAACAATTTAAAACAATAACAAATGTAAGTAAATAATTTTTTTCACACACCACAAACAAACGCAAACATTTTGTTATCCAAGTTCGGGAAATTCCACTATTTCAACCCTAATAGCTCAAAATTTTATAAGAAAGAGATTTTTTTGACATGTTTTAAAAAATGGATATGCATGCTTGAAACATGTTACAGATTCAAATGACCTACGGATCCAAACCTTTTAAAGAGAATAACATCAAATTCCCAAGTGAACGTGCGATGGGATATTTACCCGAGTCAGACAACCATTATTTTACCAAAAAAGCTGACCTAACGACCATAGATGATTGTAAAGTGATTTATCATGTGTAATGGGCTTTATTTATGTAAGAAATGACTTATGGATTGGGAGTCAACACTCAGTTAAAAATCCCTCGCATCCCCCTTTTCCCGAAGACGACAGAAGCTGATATATAAAAACTAAAAAGAGTTTACAATCTTAAAAATTAAAGACACTTTTTGGAATTATCTCTCTCTATGTTTTTTCATTTGAGCATTTCCATTTTAGATGGATACTCTTTCCTTAAATCAAAAATTGAGTTTTCACTTTCCCTTCATCTCGTAAAACAAAAAAAAGACAAAAGGCAAATAGATCACAACAAAATGAAAATTTTAGAGTTTATGTATTGAAAGAATTTAAAGCAATAACTAATGTATGTATAAAAAAATTATTTGCACACCACAAATGAATGCAAAAGTTATGTTATCCAAGTTTGGGAAATTTCACTAGTTCAACCCTAATCGATTAGAATTTTGTATGGAAAGGATTTTCCTGCACATGTTTTAAAAAATGGATATGCATGGTTGAAACATGTTAAAGATTCAAAGGACCTATGGATCCAAACCTTTTAAAGAGAATAACAATAAATTCCGAAGTGAACATGCATTGGGATATTTACCCGAGTCAAACAAGCCATTATTTTGCCCATTTAAAAAAAGTTGACGTAACGATCATAGATGATTGTAAAGTGATTTATCATGCGTAACGGGCTATATTTTTGTAATGAATGACTCAAGGAATGGGAGTAAACACTCACTTAAAAATCCCCAACCTCCCCCTTTTCCTAACGATTGCAGAACCTGATATATAAAACCTAAAAAGAGTTACAATTCGTAAAAATTATAAACACTTTTTGGAATTATCTCTCTCTAAATTTCTGCATTGTGCATTTTTATTTTAGATGTATTCTTTTTTATTTAATCAAAACTTGAGTTTTCACTTTCCGCTCATCTCATAAACAAAAAAATAGATAAAATGCAAATAGATCACAACAAAATGAAAATTTTAGAGTTTATCTATGGCAAGAATTTAAAACAATAACAAATGTAAGTAAAGAAATTTTTTCACACACCACAAATGAACACAAACGTTTTGTTATCCAAGTTCGGGACATTCCACTAGTTCAACCCTAATAGCTCAAAATTTTATAAGAAAGATTTTTATGACATGTTTTAAAAAATGGATATGCATGCTTGAAACATGTTACAGATTCAAATGACCTATGGATCCAAACCTTTTAAAGAGAATAATATCAAATTCCCAAGTGAACATGCGATGGGATATTTACCCGAGTGAGACAAGCCATTATTTTGCCAAAAAAGTTGACCTAACGACCTTAGATGATTATAGAGTGATTTATCATGTGTAACGGGCTTTATTTTTGTAAGGAATGACTTATGGATTGGGAATCAACACTCAGCTAAAAATCCCCCACGTACCCCTTTTCCCGAAGACGACAGAAGCAAATATATAAAAACAAAAAAAGTTTACAATCCTTAAAAATTACAGACACTTTTTGGAATTATCTCTCTCTATGTTTTTTCATTTGAGCATTTCCTTAAATCAAAAATTGAGTTTTCACTTTCCCTTCATCTCGTAAAACAAAAAAAAGACAAAAGGCAAATAGATCACAACAAAATGAAATTTTAGAGTTTATGTATTGAAAGAATTTAAAGCAATAACTAATGTATGTATAAAAAAATTATTTGCACACCACAAATGAATGCAAAAGTTATGTTATCCAAGTTTGGGAAATTTCACTAGTTCAACCCTAATCGATTAGAATTTTGTATGGAAAGGATTTTCCTGCACATGTTTTAAAAAATGGATATGCATGGTTGAAACATGTTAAAGATTCAAAGGACCTATGGATCCAAACCTTTTAAAGAGAATAACAATAAATTCCGAAGTGAACATGCATTGGGATATTTACCCGAGTCAAACAAGCCATTATTTTGCCCATTTAAAAAAAGTTGACGTAACGATCATAGATGATTGTAAAGTGATTTATCATGCGTAACGGGCTATATTTTTGTAATGAATGACTCAAGGAATGGGAGTAAACACTCACTTAAAAATCCCCAACCTCCCCCTTTTCCTAACGATTGCAGAACCTGATATATAAAACCTAAAAAGAGTTACAATTCGTAAAAATTATAAACACTTTTTGGAATTATCTCTCTCTAAATTTCTGCATTGTGCATTTTTATTTTAGATGTATTCTTTTTTATTTAATCAAAACTTGAGTTTTCACTTTCCGCTCATCTCATAAACAAAAAAATAGATAAAATGCAAATAGATCACAACAAAATGAAAATTTTAGAGTTTATCTATGGCAAGAATTTAAAACAATAACAAATGTAAGTAAAGAAATTTTTTCACACACCACAAATGAACACAAACGTTTTGTTATCCAAGTTCGGGACATTCCACTAGTTCAACCCTAATAGCTCAAAATTTTATAAGAAAGATTTTTTTGACATGTTTTAAAAAATGGATATGCATGCTTAAAACATGTTACAGATTCAAATGACCTATGGATCCAAACCTTTTAAAGAGAATAATATCAAATTCCCAAGTGAACATGCGATGGGATATTTACCCGAGTGAGACAAGCCATTATTTTGCCAAAAAAGTTGACCTAACGACCTTAGATGATTATAGAGTGATTTATCATGCGTAACGGGCTTTATTTTTGTAAGGAATGACTTATGGATTGGGAATCAACACTCAGTTAAAAATCCCCCACGTACCCCTTTTCCCGAAGATGACAGAAGCAAATATATAAAAACAAAAAAAGTTTACAATCCTTAAAAATTACAGACACTTTTTGGAATTATCTCTCTCTATGTTTTTTCATTTGAGCATTTCCATTTTAGATGTATACTTTTTTCTTAAATCAAAAATTGAGTTTTCACATTCTCTTCATCTCGTAAAACAAAAAGAGAGACAAAAGGCAAATAGATCACAATGAAATGAAAATATTAGAGTTTATGTATTGAAAAAATTTAAAGCAATCACTAATGTAAGTAGAGAAAGTTTATTCGCACACCACAAATGAATACAAAAGTTATGTTATCCAAGTTTGGGAAATTCCACTAGTTCAACCCTAATCGATCAGAATTTTGTATGAAAAAGATTTTTCTACACATGTTTTAAAAAATGGATATGCATTCTTGAAACATGTTAAAGATTCAAAGGACCTATGGATCCAAACCTTTTAAAGAGAATAACATTAAATTTCTAAGTGAACATGCGCTGGGATATTTACCCGAGTCAAACAAGCCATTATTTTGCCCATTTACAAAAAGTTGACATAACGATCATAGATGATTGTAAAGTGATTTAGCATGCGTAACGGGCTATATTTTTGTAATGAATGACTCAAGGAATGGGAATCAACACTCAGTTAAAAATCCCTAACCTCCCCCTTTTCCCGACGATTGCAGAACGTGATATATAAAAACTAAAATGAGTTAGAATTCGTACAAATTATAGACCCTTTTTTGAATTATCTCTCTCTAAATTTCTGCATTGTGCATTTTTATTTTAGATGTATTCTTTTTTATTAAATCAAAACTTGAGTTTTCACTTTCCGCTCATCTCATAAACAAAAAAATAGATAAAATGCAAATAGATCACAATAAAATGAAAATTTTAGAGTTTATGTATGGCAAGAATTTAAAACAATAACAAATGTAAGTGAAGAAATTTTTTCACACCCCACAAATGAACATAAACGTTTTGTTATCCAAGTTCGGGAATTTCCACTAGTTCAACCCTAATTGCTCGGAATTTTATAAGAAAGAGATTTTTTTGACATGTTTTAAAAAATAGATATGCATGCTTGAAACATGTTACAGATTCAAATGACCTATGGATCCAAACCTTTTAAAGAGAATAACATCAAATTCCCAAGTGAATGTGCGATGGGATATTTACCCGAGTTAGACAAGACATTATTTTACCAAAAAAGCTGACCTAACCACCATAGATGATTGTAAAGTGATTTATCATGCGTAACGGGCTTTATTTTAGTAAGGAATAACTTATGGATAGGGAGTCAACTCTCAGTTAAAAATCCCATGCGTCCCCCTTTTCCTGAAGTTGACAGAAACTGATATATAAAAACTAAAAAGAGTTTACAATCCTTAAAAATTACAGAACCTTTTTGGAATTATCTCTCTCTATGTTTTTTTGATTTGAGCATTTCAATTTTAGATGTATACTCATTTCTTAAATGAAAATTTGAGTTTTCAATTTCCTTCATCTCGTAAAACAAAAAAAGAGAAAAAAGGCAAATAGATCACAACAAAATGAAAATTTTAGAGTTTATGTATTGAAAGAATTTAAAGAAAAAACTAATGCAAGTAGATAAAATTTATTCGCACACCGCAAATGAATACAAAAGTTATGTTATCCAAGTTTGGGAAATTCCACTAGTTCAACCCTAATCGATCAGAATTTTGTATGAAAAATATTTTTTTACACATGTTTTAAAAAATGGATATGCATGCTTGAAACATTTTAAGGATTCAAAGGACCTATGGATCCAAACCTTTTAAAAAGAATAACATTAAATTCCTAAGTGAACATGCGCTGGGATATTTACCCGAGTCAAACAAGCCATTATTTTGCACATTTAATAAAAATTGATGTAACGATCATAGATGATTGTAAAGTGATTTATCATGTGTAACGGGCAATATTTTTGTAATGAATGACTCAAGGAATGGGAGTCAACACTCAGTTAAAAATCCCCAACCACCCCCTTTTCCCGACGATTTTAGAACTTGATATATAGAAACTAAAAAGAGTTAGAATTCGTACAAATTATAAACACTTTTTGGAATTATCTCTCTCTAAATTTCTGCATTGTGCATTTTTATTTTAGATGTATTCATTTTGATTAAATCAAAACTTGAGTTTTCACTTTCCGCTCATCTCATAAACAAAAAAATAGATAAAATACAAATAGATCACAACAAAATGAAAATTTTAGAGTTTATGTATGGCAAGAATTTAAAACAATAACAAATGTAGTTAAAAGAAATTTTTTCACACACCACAAATGAACACAAACGTTTTGTTAACCAAGTTCGGGAAATTCCACTAGTTCAACCCTAATTGCTCGGAATTTTATAAGAAAGAGATTTTTTTGACATGTTTTAAAAAATGGATATGCATGCTTGAAACATGTTAAAGATTCAAATGACATATGGATCCAAACCGTTTAAAGAGAATAACATCAAATTCCCAAGTGAACGTGCGATGGGATATTTACCCGAGTCAGACAAGCCATTATTTTGCCAAAAAAGCTGACCTAAAGACCATAGATGATTGTAAAGTGATTTATCATGCGTAACGGGCTTTATTTTTGTAAGGAATGACTTATGGATTGGGAGTCAACTCTCAGTTAAAAATCCCCCGCATCCCCCTTTTCCCGAAGTTGACAGAAGCTGATATATAAAAAATAAAAAGAGTTTACAATCCTTAAAAATTACAGACACTTTTTGGAATTATCTCTCTCTATGTTTTTTCATTTGAGCATTTCCATTTTAGATGTATACTCTTTTCTTAAATAAAAAATTGAGTTTTCGCTTTCCTTCATCTCGTAAAACAAAAAAAGTGACAAAAGGCAAATTGATCACAACAAAATGAAAATTTTAGATTTTATGTATTGAAAGAATTTAAAACAATTACTAATGTAAGTAGGAAAAATTTATTCGCACACCACAAATGAATACAAAAGTTATGTTATCCAAGTTTAGGAAGTTCCACTAGTTCAACCCTAATCGATCAGAATTTTGTATGAAAAAGATTTTTCTACACAAGTTTTAAAAAATGGATATGCATGCTTGAAACATGTTAAAGATTCAAAGGACCAATGGATCCAAACCTTTTAAAAGGAATAACATTAAATTCCTAAGTGAGCATGCACTGGGATATTAACCCGAGTCAAACAAGCCATTATTTTTCCCATTTAAAAAAAATTGACGTAACGATCATAGATGATTGTAAAGTGATTTATCATGCATAACAGGCTATATTTTTGTAATGAATGACTCAAGGAATGGGAGGCAACACTCAGTTAAAAATCCCCAACCTCCCCCTTTTCCCGACGATTGCAGAACCAGATATATGAAAATTAAAAAGAGTTACAATTCGTAAAAATTATAGACACTTTTTGGAATTATCTCTCTCTAAATTTCTGGATTGTGCATTTTTATTTTAGATGTATTCTTTTTTATTAAATCAAAACTTGAGTTTTCACTTTCCGCTCATCTCATAAACAAAAAAATAGATTACAACAAAATGAAAATTTTAGAGTTTATGTATGGCAAGAATTTAAAACAATAACAAATGTAAGTAAAGAAATTTTTTCACACACCACAAATGAAACCAAACGTTTGTTATCCAAGTTCGGGAAATTCCACTAGTTCAACCCTAATAGCTCAAAATTTTATAAGAAAGAGATTTTTTTGACATGTTTTAAAAAATGGATATGCATGCTTGAAACAGTTACAAATTCAAATGACCTATGGATCCAAACCTTTTAAAGAGAATAACATAAAATTCCCAAGTGAACGTGCGATGGGATATTTACGGGAGTCAAACAAGCCATTATTTTGCCAAAAAAGGTTACCTAACGACCATAGATGATTGTAAAGTGATTTATCATGCGTAAAGGGCTTTATTTTGTAAGGAATGACTTATGGATTGGGAGTCAACACTCAGTTAAAAATCCCCCGAGTCCCCCTTTTCCCGAAGATGACAGAAGCTGATATATAAAAACTAAAAGGAGTTTACAATCATTAAAAATTACAAACACTTTTTGGAATTATCTCTCTCTATGTTTTTTCATTTGAGCATTTCCATTTTAGATGTATACTCTTTTCTTAAATCAAAAATTGAGTTTTCACATTTCCTTCGTCTTGTCAAAACAAAAAGAGAGATAAAAGGCAAAATAGATCACAACAAAATGAAAATTTTGGAGTTTATGTATTGAAAGAATTTAACGCAATAACTAATGTAAGTAGAGAAAGTTTATTCGCACACCACAAATGAATACAAAAGTTATGTTATCCATGTTTTGGAAATTCCACTAGTTTGACCCTAATCGACCAGAATTTTGTATGAAAAAGATTTTTCTACACATTTTTTAAAAAATGGATATGCATGCTTGAAACATGTTTAAGATTCAAAGGACCTATGGATCCAAACCTTTTAAAGAGAATAACATTAAATTCCTAAGTGAACATGCGCTGGGATATTTACCCGAGTCAAACAAGCCATTATTTTGCCCATTTACAAAAAGTTGACGTAACGATCATAGATGATTGTAAAGTGATTTATCATGCGTAACGGGCTATATTTTTGTAATGAATGACTCAAGGAATGGAGTCAACACTCAGTTAAAAATCCCCAACCTCCCCCTTTTCCCGACGATTGCAGAACCTGATATATAAAAATTAAAAAGAGTTAGAATTTGTACAAATTATAAACACTTTTTGGAATTATCTCTCTCTAAATTTCTGCATTGTGCATTTTTATTTTAGATGTATTCTTTTTTATTAAATCAAAACTTGAGTTTTCACTTTCCGCTCATCTCATAAACAAAAAAATAGATAAAATACAAATAGGTCACAAAAAAATGAAAATTTTAGAGTTTATGTATGGCAAGAATTTAAAACAATAACAAATGTAAGTAAAGTCATTTTTTCACACACCAGAAATGAACACAAACGTTTTGTTAACCAAGTTCGGAAAATTCCACTAGTTCAACCCTAATTGCTCGAAATTTTATAAGGAAGAGATTTTTTTGACATGTTTTAAAAAATGGATATGCATGCTTGAAACATGTTAAATATTCTAATGACGTATGGATCCCAACCGTTTAAAGAGAATAACATCAAATTCCCAAGTGAACGTGCGATGAGATATTTACCCGAGTCAGACAAGTCATTATTTTGCCAAAAAAGTTGACCTAACGACCATAGATGATTGTAAAGTGATTTATCTTGCGTAATGGGCTTTATTTTTGTAAGGAATGACTTATGGATTGAGATTCAACTCTTAGTTAAAAATCCCCCGCGTCCCCCTTTTCCCGAAGTTGACAGAAGCTGATATATAAAAACTAAAAAGAGTTTACAATCTTTAAAAATTACAGACACTTTTTGGAATTATCTCTCTCTATGTTTTTTCATTTGAGCATTTCCATTTTAGATGTATACTCTTTTCTTAAATCAAAAATTGAGCTTTCACTTTCCCTTCATCTCGTAAAACAAAAAAAGAGACAAAAGGCAAATAGATCACAGCAAAATGAAAATTTTAGAGTTTATGTATTGAAAGAATTTAAAGCCATAACTAATGGAAGTAGAGAAAATTTATTCGCACACCACAAATGAATACAAAAGTTATGTTATCCATGTTTGGGAAATTCCACTAGTTCAACCCTAATCAATCAGAATTTTGTATGTAAGAGATTTTCCTACATATGTTTTAAAAAATGGATATGCATGGTAGAAACATGTTAAAGATTCAAAGGACCTATGGATCCAAACCTTTTAAAGAGAATAACATTAAATTCCTAAGTGAACGTGTGGTGGATTATTTACCTAAGTCAAACAAGCCATTATTTAGCCCATTTACAAAAAGTTAATTTAACGATCAAAGATGATTGTAAAGTGATTTATCATGCGTAATGGGCAATATTTTTGTAACGAATGACTTATGGATTGGGAGTCAACACTCAGCTAAAAATCCCCCGCCTCCTCCTTTTCCTGACCATTCTAAAACCTGATATATAAAAACTATAAAGATTTTACAATTCCTAAAAATTACAGAAACTTTTTGGAATTATCTCTCTCTACATTTGTGCATTGTGCATTTTTATTTTAGATGTATACTTTTTTCTTAAATCAAAACTTGAGTTTTCACTTTCCATTCATCTCGTAAACATAAAAGTAGATAAAAGGAAAATAGATCACAACTAAATGAAAATTTTAGAGTTTATGTATCGCAAGAATTTAAAACAATAAAAAATGTATGTAAAGAAATTTTTTGACACACTACAAATGAACACAAAAGTTTTGTTATCCAAGTTTGGGAAATTCCACTAGTTCAACCCTAATAGCTCTGAATTTTATAAGAAAGAGATTTTTGTTCACATGTTTTAAAAAATGGATATGCATGCTTGAAACATGTTAAAGATGCAAATGACCTATGCATCCAAACCTTTTAAAGAGAATAACGTTAAATTCCCAAGTGAATATGCGGTGGGATATTTACCTGAATCAAACAAGCCATTATTTTGCCCATTTACAAAAATCTGACCTAACGATCATAGATGATTATAAAGTGATTTATCATGCATAACGGGTTATATTTTTATAAGGAATGACTTATGGATTGGGAGTCAACACTCAGTTAAAAATCCCCCGCCTTCCCTTTTTCCTGACAATTGCAGAACCTCATATTTAAAAACTAAAAAGAGTTTACAATCCCTAAAAATTACATACACTTTTTGGAATTATCTCGATCTACATTTGTGCATTGTGCATTTCCATTTTAGATGTATACTTTTTTCTTAAATAAAAAATTGAGTTTTCCCTTTCCCTTTCATCTCGTAAACAAAAAAAGAGATAAAAGGCAAAAAGATCATGACAAAATGAAAAGTTAAGAGTTTATGTATGGAAACAATTTAACGCAATAACAAATGTATGTAAAAAAAAATTGATTCACACATGACAAATGAACACAAAAGTTTTGTTATCCAAATTTTTTGAAATTCCACTAGCTAAACCCTCGTTGCTCGGAATTTTATTAGAAAGAGATTTGTCTACAGATGTTTTAAAAAGTGGATATGCATGCTTGAAACATGTTAAAGAAGCAAATGACCTACGGATCCAAACCTTTTAAAGAGAATAACATTAAATTCCCAAGTGAACGTGCGGTGGGATATTAACCCAAGTCAAACAAGCCTTGATTTTGTCCATTTACAAAAAACTAACTTAACGATCATAGATGATTGTAAAGTGATTTATCATACGTAACGGGCTACATTTTTTAAAAGGAATGACTTATGGATTGGGAGTCAACATTCAGTTAAAAATCCCCCGCCTCCCCCTTTTCCCGACGAATGCAAAACCTGGTATATAAAAACTAAAAAGAGTTTACAATCCCTAAAAACTACAGACACTTTTTGGAATTATCTCTCTCTACATTTTTGCATTGTGCATTTCCATTTTACATGTATACTTTTTTCTTAAATCAAAATTTGAGTTTTCACTTTCCCTTCATCTCGTAAACAAAAAAAGAGATAAAAGGCAAATAGATCACAACAAAATGAAAATTTTAGAGTTTATGTTTGGAATGAATTTAAAGGAAAAACAAATGTAAGGAAATTTATTACCATACCACAAATGAACACAAAAGTTTTGTTATCCATGTTTGGGAAATGCCAATAGTTCCACCCTAATTGATCACAAATTTTATAAGAAAGAGATTTTTCTACACATGTTTTAAAAAATGTATATGTATGCTTGAGACATGTTAAAGATGCAAATGACCTATGGATCTAAACCTTTTAAAGAGAATAACATTAAATTCACAAATGAACGTGTGGTGGGACATTTACCCAAGTCAAACAAGCCATTATTAAGCCCATTTACAAAAAGCTGACCTAACGATCATAGATGATTGTAAAGTGATTTATCATGCATAACTAGCCACATTTTTGTAAGGAATGACTTATGGATTGGGAGTCAACACTCAGTTAAAAATCCCTCGCCTACACCTTTTCCCGATGATTGCAGAACCTGATATATAAAAACTAAAAAGAGTTTAAAATCCCTAAAAATTATATAAACTTTTTGGATTTATCTCTCTCTAAGTTGTGCATTGGGCATTTCCATTTTAGACATATACTTTTTTCTTAAATCAAAAATTGAGCTTTCACTTTCCCATCATCTTGTAAATAGAAAAATTGATAAAAAGCAAATAGATCACAACAAAATGAAAATTTTAGAGTTTATGTATGGAAAGAATTTAAAGCAATATAATATGTAAGTAAAGAAAATTTATTCACACATAAAAAATGCCCATAAAAGTTTTGTTATCCAAGTTTGGGAAATTCCACTAGTTCAACCTTAATAGCTCGGAATTTTATAAGAAAGAAATTTTTCTACACATGTTTTAAAAAATAGATTTGCATTCTTGTAACATGTTAAAGATGCAAATGACCTATGGATCCCAACCTTTTAAAGAGAATAACATTAAATTCCCAAGTGAACGTCCGATGGGATATTTACCTGAGTCAAACAAGCCATTATTTTTCCCAATTACAAAAATCTGACCTAACAATTATAGATGATTGAAAAGTGATTTACCATGTGTAACAGGCTATATTTTTGTAATCAATGACTTATGGATTGGGAGACTCACTTAAAAATCCCTTGCCGCCCCCATTTCTCGATGATTGCGGACACTGATATAAAAACTAAAAAGAGTTTACTATCCCTAAAAATTACAGACACTGTTTGGAATTATCTCCCTCTATATTTGTGCATTGTGCATTTCCATTTTAGATGTACAATTTTTTCTTAAATCAAAACTTGAGTTTTCACTTTCCCTTCATCTCGTAAACAAAAAAAGAGATAAAAGGCAAATAAATCACAACAAAATAAAAAATTTAGATTTTATGTATGGAAAGAATTTAAAGCAATAACAAATGTAAGTAAACAAAAATTTATTCACACACCACAAATGAACACAAAAGTTTTGTAATCCAAGTTTGGGAAATTCCACTCGTTCAACCCTAATAACTTGGAATTTTATAAGAAAGAGATTTTTCTACACATGTTTTAAAAAATTTTAAACATGCAAATGACATTTGGATCCAAACCTTTTAAAGAGAATAACATTAAATTCCCAAGTGAAAGTGTGGTGGGATATTTACCCGAGTCAAACAAGCCATTATTTTGCCCATTTACAAAAAGCTGACCGAACGATCATAGGATTGTAAAGTGATTTATCATGCGTAACGGACTATATTTTTTTAAGGAATGACTTATGGATTGGGAGTCAACACTCAGTTAAAAATCCCACTCCCCCCTCCCTATTTTCCCTATTTTCCCTATGATTGTAGAACATGATATATAAAAACTAATAAGAGTTTATAATCCCAAAAAAGTACAGACACTTTTTGGAATTATCTCTCTCTATATTTATGCATTGTGCATTTCCATTTTAGATGTTTACTTTTTTGTTAAATAAAAACTCGAGTTTTCACTTTCCCTTCTTCTCGTAAACAAAAAAAGAGACAAAAGGCAAATATATCACAACAAAAGGAAAATTTTAGTGTTTATGTATGGAAAGAATTTAAACCAATGACAAATGTAAGTAAAGAAAATTTATTCACACACCACATATGAACACAAAAGTTTTGTTATCCAAGTTTTGGAAATTCCACAAGTTCAACCATAATAGCTGGGAATATTATAAGAAAGAGGAAACATATAATGAAGAGACTGTGTAGATGGATATCCCAACCAATTGTGCCATAACCATGTCTCATTTTTAGTAGTAGAAATCACATTTATTTTTGGCACGTCCAAGTAGTAAAGTCCCCCATGGCCTCCACCAATAACTTGCTTCGTTATAAGATCCTGAAAGACACATGAAATGGGTGTGACGGTAATAGTGCAATTAAAATATTTTGTCAACTGACTAATAGATAATAGATTCCAAGGGAAAGTATGAACAAAAAGAATATCAGTAAGCGGAAGTGATGGGGTGATGGAAGTGGAACCTTTCCCTTGGACATTGTTTTGAAAATTGTCAGCTATGTTAACAAACTTGTGTGAAAGACTTGGAGATACAGAATGTAATAAATTTTTGTAACCTGTAAGATGTTTGGAGGCTCCTAAGTCAATTATCCAGGATGAAGATGAGGCAAATAGCATACCTGAAGTGGTAGTGGTAGTAGTATTTGTGAAGGAACTAGGAGAAGAACCCATCATTGTCTTCATTTTCCGAAATAGCTCATATTCATCATCAACAAAAAAATTTTGTGTAGCAGATTTTGTGAGCTAGTCTTCTTTTGTATCACTTATTTAGCTCTTGTCAATTCTGATTGTCCATTGGTTTTATAGCATATTTCTTTATAATGGCCATATTGTTCACAGTAAATGCATGCCTTGTAATATTAATGATCTATAGTATGGCCATTTTTTTACAATGAGCACATTCTTTCCCTTCAGTTCTGCCAGCACCGGTCCTTCCACCTCTTCCTCTACCTCCTCTATATCCTCTACCTCGGCCTCGGCCGTGGTCAGATGATGATCCTTTATGATCGGAATACATAGCGGATGAAACATCAGTAGTGGAGGAAGAAGTGTCTAGAATACGTAGTGTTGCACATACATCATCAAACTTGGGGACCGCATAAGCACTCAAAAGTTGACTCTTGGCAATCTCAAGATGGGGTTTAACATTTACAGGACAAAAAATAATAATTAAGGCTTCCTTATGTTTGTTTTGGATAGAAATATCTATGGTTGAAGGATGAGCCAACTTCCACTCTTGAAGAAAACCTCAAAAGCGGGCCAAATACTTATGGATATTTTCTCCTTATTTAGTATTCAACATTATTTGGAGAATATCATATGGTCCATGTAGAGTATCCAGGCATGAGTACAGTTGAGAACATGTCTCCCAAATTTGTTTAGTAGTGTCAAGATTGTTATAATGTGGGGCCCACCATGGTGTTCGAGCTGGTGGGACCCACCATGAGGACGTAGGTCATCAAGAATATTCCTAGAAGACTTGGGACACCAAGAAGAGTCCTCTCCCAAAGCAAACTCAAGTAAAGGAATCAAGAAGCACAAGTTGAGTTGATTTAGAAGACTTGAAGACCAAGTGGGGCCCACAAGATCTCACGAGCGGGCACAATTATCAAGGTGCACTGGAGAATCATGAGGAACCCACTAGGATAAGGCCATGAGCTGGCTTATGCCTTATATTAACGTGCATGATAAAGAACCCCTAGTTCTACTCCAATTAGTCTTCTTGGAGTTCTAGTTTGAATAGACTTAGTTATATTGAAACATACTTATAATGAAGAGTTAGAGTTAGAATGTAATTAGGATTGAATGACAACTTGTATGAGGACTCTACCTCCTCCTCTCCTATAAATAGAGAGGTTGTAATTCGGAATTAATCAAGCAACACATTCAATCCCGAGTTGGTTCTCTCTCTCCCCCTCCTAACTTGACGCAGCTCACCCTTTTACTTTTTATTTTTTCTCTTCTCTACCGAGAGCTTTCCTCCCCATTTTCTCATTTTTCTTTCTTCTTTCTATTTTTCATGATCATGGAAAAGGGATCCTAAATTCAACATGGTATCAGAGAAACATATTTAGGATCCCTCGACAAAGGAATGCTCTAGAGAAGTGATGATCAACACCACTCAAAGAAGGCTCTTGAATGAAGGAAGAACACTAGCCAGGAGATAAGTGTTCAAACATATTTTTTTATGCTAATGGTTCTCATTTTTAGATGATGATTCAAGGATGAATATGTGAATGCTTTCATCTTATTATGTTATGAATATGCACCCCTCTATCTAGAAGGAGCTATCAAAATAGTTTTATCGGTTTTAAAATTCTGTTTGCCGAGACCAGTCAATACTCAGATTATTGAATTTTCTTTTTCCTGGGATAAGATTTCCCTGATAATAGAAGATTGCTATTGAGCCTCTTATGAGTGGTTTTCTGGAAAAAAATTATTTAGCATTGAAACTATATTTACATATACCGAGTTGATTAAAGAAGTGCTACTTGGTGATATTATTTGAAGTTTTTGAAGAAGAAGAGCCTCTCATTGCTGATGAGAATATGAATATCAAAGGTGATATAATGAAAATCACCACCATACCCTTATGTGGGGTATCAAATTTTATGAGTTGGATCACCTCGGTTAGGAGGTTTCTCATAACCAAAGACCTACTTGGTCACCTCACTACCCGAGGACCACCTATTGATGAAGATGATATTTTTTATATGAAATGGCTGAAGAATGATACTTTGGTAATTGGTTGGCTGATAAATAGCATGGAAGCACATGTCTCTAGTAATTTTATTCATCTTGACACTGCTAAACATATTTGGGAGACATGTACTAAACTATATTCAAGTCCTGATACACTGCATAGACCCTATAGTGCTGGCAGAACAGATGATATTAAATGCAGTCATTGTAAATTTCCGGGGCACACTATAGACCAGTGCCGTATAGGGCATGCACTTATTTTTGTATATATGGCCACTATAAAGAAATATGCTATAAGGCTATTGCCAAGTCAGAATCAACTAGGACTAATCAAGCCCTCATTAGTGATGCGCAAGCGGACCATCCCCCAACACCAACTGCACATAAAATTATTGCTGATGAAAAGTATGAATTATTTCAGAAAATAAAGACCATGCTAGGGTCTTCTCCTAGCCCCTCTGCGACTACTTCTGCCACTACTGCTTCAGGTATGCTATTTGCCTCCTCTTCATCCTGGATAATTGATTCAGGAGCCTCCGAGCATCTTACTGGTAACAAAACTTTATTACATTCTTTATCTATGAGTCTTTCACACAAGTTTATTACCATAGTTGATGGTTCTCAAACCAAAGTCCAAGGAAAAGGTTCCACTTTTGTCACCCCATCACTTCCGCTCAATGATATTCTTATTGTTCCTTCCTTTCCTTTAAACTTTCTCTTTGTGAGTCAGCTTACAAAATATTTTAATTGTTCGGTTACCTTCTCACCTACTTCATGTGTTTTTCAGGATCTTATAATGAAGCAGGTGATTGGTGGAGGCCATGAACAAGGGGGGTTATACTACTTGGACTTGCCAAAGGTCAATATGGTGTCTACTATTGAGAATGAGACACGATTATGGCACAATCGGTTGGGACATCCTTCAATACAATCTCTTCATCATATGTTTCCATCTCTTAAGATAAGGTCAGAATTCAGTTGTGAGGTATGTCAGTTAAGTAAACATCAAAGGAGTACAAACTCTCCTCGTCCAGAAATCAAAAGTAACGTTCCATTTTCATTGATTCATACTGATGTTTGGGGGCCTTTGAGTGTCTCTAATATTTCTCAAGCCAAATATTTTATCACTTTTATTGATGATTTCACTCGTACAATGTGGTTGTTTATTTTTAAGGAGTGTTCTAAGATACTATCTATTTTTAAATCTTTTCATGCAATGGTACTCACACAATTTGGTCAGAAGATAAAAATCCTCCAGTCTGATAATGCCAAAGATTATATTTCAAAAGACCTTGACTCCTTTTTGTCAAGATAATGACATTATCCATCAGACCTCATGTGCCTACACTTCTTAACAAAACGGTGTAGCCGAACGGAAAAATCGTCATATTCTTGAGATAGCTCGAGGTCTATTATATGCCATGAAAGTTCCATATTTTTATTGGCCCCATGCTGTCCTTACAGCATGTTTTCTTATAAATCCTCGACCGTCTACTGTTCTTGGGAATAAATCCCCATACTCTAAATTTTTACCACATGATGATCCATTTGAATTACCATTGAAAGTCTGTGGTTGATAATGTTTTGTTCATAATACTTTACCTAGACACAACAAACTTGACCCTAAATCCATAAAGTGTATCTTTTTGGGATAGTCTCGAACACAAAAGGGTTATGTTTGTTATAGTACCTCTTTGCAATGTTTATTTGTGTTCAGGGATGTAACATTCTTTGAAGACTCCTAATATTATTCTGATAGTGCTCCACCTGGTATGTCATCAATACCAAGTTCTCCTCGACCGGTTGTGCCTCGAGATACAAAGTTTGTTCTACCCCCAAAGACAGTGGTCGAGACCACACCTGCCAAGTTGTCGGATCCACCAGAGGTAAGTCCTTCATCAACAGTTTTTTTTTGTCCTAAATATGATTCTTGTCATATTGCTGTAAGAAAAGAATCTCGTTCATGCATTCAATCTTCTATTTCTCATCCTATCTCCAATTTTGTGTCTCATCATCGTCTCTCGCCTTTATGTTGTCAATTTCTTTCTTCTATTTCCTCCATATCTGTTCCACAGTCATATCAGGAGGCTCTATAGCATCTAGGGTGGAAGGCAGCAATGGATGAAGAAATGAAGGCACTCAATGAGAATCATACATGGTCACTGGTTTCTCTTCCTACAGGCAAAAAACTCATAGGTTGCAAGTGGGTTTATACAATTAAACATAATCCGGAAGGGACTATTGCATGACTAAAAGCTCGACTGGTTGCTAAAGGATACACTCAATGCTATGGCATTGATTATGATGAGACAATCTCTCCAGTGGCAAAAATGACCTCGGTATGTATATTATTATCCTTGGCAGCGAATTCATCATGGCCAATATATCAACTGGATATAAAAAATGCCTTTCTCAATGGCGATATAAAAGAATAAATTTATATGCAACAACCACCTAGATATGTGGTTGAGGGAGAGTCCGTATGTCGCCTTAAAAAATCTCTATATGGGCTAAAACAATCCCCACGGGCATGGTTTGAAAATTTTAGTCAAGCCATCATACGGGCAGGTTTTTACAGATGCTCTGCATACCACTCAGTATTTATTGAGAACACAGCAAGAGGTAAGGTGATTCTAGCTGTTTATGTTGATGATATCATTTTAACTGGAAGTGACTCTAAGGGCATTCAAAAAATAAAAGAAAAAATATGTGCTGAATTCAAGACAAAGGATCTTAGATTACTAAAATACTTTTTGGGTATTGAGGTCTTACAATCCAGACATGGGATTATTCTATCCCGAAGAAAATATGCCCTTGATCTACTAGAAGAAACAGGTATGTTGGGATGCAAACCGGTAGACACTCCTATGGATGCAAATACAAAGTTATGTGGAGGCACTGGAGAAGACATGGATATTGGCAAATATCAAAGGTTAGTAGGGCGTCTTATTTACCTATATGTAACGAGGCCAGATATTTCATGTGCAGTAAGTGTGGTAAGTCAGTACATGCACAAGCCACAACATAGTCATTGACAAGCACTTGAGAGGATACTACATTATCTAAAAGGGCCTCTTGGAAGGGGACTCCTCTATAAAAAACATGGACACTTCAACATTGAGGGATTCGCGGATGCAGACTGGACTGAATCCCCAGATGATAGAAAATCTACTTCTGGATTTTGCACGATGGTTGGAGGAAGTCTGGTTACATAGAAAAGCAAAAAAAAAAAAGAATGTGGTAGCGCGGTCCAGTGCAGAAGCTGAATACAGAGTCATGGCATACACTGTAAGTGAACTTTTATGGATAAGGTCCCTTCTCAATGAATTGGGATTTTATAAAGAAGCTCCAATGGATCTATATTGTGACAACCAAGAAGCAATACATATTGCATCAAATCCAGTCTTCCATGAGAGGACAAAACACATTAAAGTTGATTGCCACTTTATAAGAGAAAAATTCCAAGCTGGTTTCTTATCCTTGAAGCACATCTCCTCACAAAATCAAGTTGCAGACATCCTCACTAAACCAGTCACTCACAAGATCATGTCTACCATATGCAGCAAGCTGGGTGTTTATGACATCTTCTCACCCCCACCTTGAGGGGGTGTGTTACAATGTGGGGCCCACCATGGTGCTCGAGTTGGTGGGATCCACCATGAGGACGTAGGTCATCAAGAAGAATTCTAGAGGACTTGGGACACCAAGAAGAGTCCTCTCCCAAAGCAAGCTCGAGTAAAGGAATCAAGAAGCACAAGCTGAGTTGATTTAGAAGACTTGAAGATCAAGTGGGGCCCACATGATCTCACAAGTTGGCACAATTATCAAGGTGCGTTGGAGAATCATGAGGGGCCCACTAGGATAAGGCCATGAGCTGGCTTATCCATTATATTCATGTGGATAATAAAGAACTCCTAGTTCTACTCCAATTAGTCTTCTAGGAGTTCTAGTTTGAATAGACTTACTTATATTGAGATTTACTTATATTGAAGAGTTAGAGTTAGAATCTAATTAGGATTGAATGACAACTTGTATGAGGACTCTACCTCCTCCTCTCCTATAAATAGAGAGGTTTTAATTCGGAATGAATCAAGCAACACATTCAATCCCTAGTTGGTTCTCTTTCTCCCTCTCCTAACTTGACGCAGCTCACCCTTTTCCTCTTTATTTTTTCTCTTCTCTACCGAGAGCTTTCCTCCCCTTTTCTCATTTTTCTTTCTTCTTTCTCTTGTTTGTGATCATGGAAAATGAATAACAATAGGTGGTCCTCGGGTGGTGAGGTGACCAAGTAGGTCTTTTGTTATAAGGAACCTCTGAACCGATGTCGGCCAACTCATAAAATTTGATATCCCACATAAGGGTATGGTGGTGATTCTCAGTATATCACCTATGATATTCATATTCTCTTCAGCCATGATAGGCCCTTCTTGAAAAAAAAAATCTAATAATAACACCAAGTAGTACTTATTCAATCAACTCAATGTATGGGGAATTTGAGCATTGATGCTAAAATATTATTATGTTTTTTTTCTCTAATACCACACATAAGAGACTCAATAACAATCTTCTATACCAGGAAACTCTTATCCCACGAAAAAAATTCCGATAATCTGCGCATGGACTGGTCTCTCTGTAAACAGAATTTCCAAACAGACAAAACTATTTTGATAGCTCTTTCTATATAGAAAGGCATGTATATCCATAATATAATATGATGAAAGAATTCACATTCACATCCTTAAATCATCTTCTAAATTCGAAAACCAATAACATGAAAAGAAAAAAAAATTAACACTTAACTCTCGGCTTGTGTTCTTCCTTCATAAAAGAGCCTTCGTTGAGTGGTGTTGATCATCACTTCTTTAGAGCATTCCTTTGATGACGGATCCTAAATATAATGATCTGATACCATGTTGAATTTAGGATCCATTTTCCATAATTTTGAGCAAGAGAAAGAAGAAAGAAAAAGAAGAAAAGGGGAGAAGAAATCTAAGGTAGAGAGAAGAAAAAATAAAAGAGAAAAGAGAGGTTGCGCCAAGCAAAGAGAGAGAGAGAGAGAGTAACTCGGGATTGAGGTGTGTAACTTGATTAATTACATATTACAACACCTCTATTTATAGTAAATGAGGAGGTAGAGTCCTTATACAATTAGCCTTTCAATCCTAATTACATTCCAACTCTAGCTCTCTAAGATAAGTCTATTCAAACCAATCTATTAGATGCCTAATATGAGTTGAACTAGAACTCTTTCTTCATTCACGTGAATATAAGGGAGGAGGCCAGCTCGTGACCTTATCCTTGTGGGCCCCTCATGATCTTCCAGCTCATCTTGATAAGGTTGACAGCTCGTGAGATATTTGTGGGTCCCACTTAATCTTCAAGTCTTTTAACTCATTTCAGCTTGTGCTTCTTAATTCCTTAACTCGTGTTTGCTTAGGTGAGGACTCTTCTTGATGTTACACGTCCTCATGGTGGGTCCCACAAGCTCGAGCACCATGATGGGTCCCACATTTTAACAAGGTAAATCCAAAAAGTCTCTCTAATTTTTAGGGATTGCAAACTCTTCTAGTTTTTATATATTTTAGGGTTTGCAATCATCGGAAAAGGGGGGCTGGGGATTTTTAACTGAGTGTTGACTCCTTACAAAAAATATAGTCATTATGTATGAATGATCGATCAATCACTTTACAATGATTTATGATTGTTAGGTCAGCTTTTTGTAAATGGCCACAGCGTGGGTTCTTTTGCTCGGGTAAATATCCCACCTCACGTTCACTTCAGATTTTACTGAGCATTTGTTGTACTCCTTGAAAGTTTTTATCATTAGGTCATTTACATCTTGAACATGGTTCATGCATGCATACCATTTTTTAAAATACGTTAGGATCAATTAGAAATCACTTTGTTGTAAAATTCCAATGTACAAGTTTTGTACTAGTGGAATTTCCAAAGCATGGATAACAAAATTTTGGTGTTCATTTGTGGTGTGTGAATAAATTTTCTTCACATAAATTTATTGTGGATTTAAATTTTTTGGATACCTAAATTCTAAAATTTTCATTTTGTTGTGATCTATTTGCCTTATCTTTTTGTTTACAAGAAAATGGAAGAGTGAAAACACAAGTTTTGATTTGAAATAAAAATTAAACACCTTAAATTGAAATGCAGAGAGAGATAAATCAGACAAGTCTCTATAATTTTAGGGATTGCAAACTCTTCTAGTTTTTAGATATTTTAGGGTTTTCAATCATCTGAAAAGGGGGGGAAGGGGGAGGAGGGGGTTGTGGTGGGGATTTTTACCTGTGTGTTGACTCCCAAATCATAAGTCTTTGCTTCTAAAAAATATAGTCGTTATGCATGATTGATCTATCAATCACTTTATAAAGATCTATGATTGTCAAGTCAACTTCTTGTAAATGGTCAAAAAGTGGTTTTTTTGGCTCGGGGAAATATTTCACCACACATTTATTTGAGATTTTAATGAGCATTTGTTGTCCTTGAAACTTTTTGATCATTATGTCTTTTACATCTTCAACATGTTTCATGCATGTATTTCCATTTTTAAAACTATCGAATTTATGAGAAAGAGAAATACTTCTTTTGTTAATTAACTTATTGTAATTAGAGTACATGAACCTCTATTTACAATAGAGGATGGTAGTAGAGTCCAAATACAATAAAACCTCATTTGTCCCAATTACACCCAAACTCTAACATTGAAAGATAAGTCCTAGCATAATTAAATAACTCAATATAGATAAAAGACAAACATAACTCAAACTAGAACACTTCTCGGATGTGACCATAAATTATAGAGGCCTTTGTGAGTCCTTCTTGATCTTCCAACTTATGTGATAAGGATTCAAGCTTGTGGTAATCATGTTGGCTCATACTTCTTATGTGTTTGGGCCCATCTTGTGGGCCTTCCTTGGTCATGTGGCCCATCTTATAATAATCTTAGATATGTATGATCCTATGGGCTTGGGCCTATCTTCCAACACTCCTCTCAAGTTGGGGGTGAGAGAATAACATGAACTCCAAGCTTGCTGCAAATGATATATAGAATCTTTTTGTATAAAATGGCACATCTTCCTATATGCCTTCATCTTCCAACAATCCCCCTCAAGTTGTTGCGTCCTTCCATGAGGCCCTCCTGGCATAATATAAGTGAGAGTAAAAATCACTCCTAGCTAGTAACACATTGCTCCATACTCCTGTCCTAATGTTGGATGTAAGGTACACTTCGTCTGCTGCAGGTAATGTGTCTATCAGTATTGCTCTAAAGTGTCCACCACCGTGTCCCTCCACAAGACAACAACTCTCAAGTGGTAGGAGTAATAAAAGCCATTAAAGGGGGGTAGTGGGTTTATTTATAATGGTGTCCCAATCCGGACACCGACTCTCATGGTATCCCAACCGTGATATTTTTTAGAGTTAAATTTATCATGGTGTTCCAACCATTATATTTTTTAGAGTCAAATAAATTATGGTATGAGAAAAGATACTGATGCCACCTCTTCTTCAATAATAATGTCTCTTCCAAAGAGACATAATAGCAGCAGTTGTAATGTAACACAACCATCTTCCAACACTTATAACACGATCCAAAATAATAAACCTTGTAGAAAGATCCACAAAATAATTATAATCTGATACAAATATTTTTTCTTAGATTCATAAGCTTCATCTTTTGTGCTCCCCCATTCTTGAATATTTTGGTCACATAAACGTATCCACAACATATGGAATAAAATACCTCTTTCTTGTACTTCTTCTACTTCTCCCCCTCAAGTTGAGGCCACCTCTTCTTCGATAATATTGTCACTTCCAAAGAGACATAATAGAAGCAGTTGTAATGTAACACGACCATCTTCCAACACATTTAACATGATCCAAAATAATAAACCTTGTAGAAGGACCCATGAAATAATTATAATCCAATATAAATATTTTTTCTTAGACGCATAAGCTTCATCTTTTGTGCTCCCCTTTTCTTGAATAGTTTTTTCACAATAACTTATCCACAACATATGGAATAAAATACCCCTTTCTTCTACTTCTCACCCTCAAGTAGAATTTCCAAAACATGGATAGCAAAACTTTGGTGTTCATTTGTGGTGTGTGAATAAATTTTCTTCAATTATATTTATTTTTTTTTTCAATTTTTTGCATATCTAAATTCTAGAATTTTCATTTTGCAGTGATCTATTTGCCTTATCATTTTGTTTACGAGATAAATGGAAGAGTGAAAACACAAGTTTGGATATGAGATAAAAATTGAACATCTAAATTGGAAATGCACAAATACAGAGAGAGATAAACCTAAAAAGTCTCTAAAATTTTTAGGGATAGTAAACTCTTCTAGTTTTTATATATTTTAGGGTTTGCAATCATCGAAAAAGGGGGGTTGGCGATTTTTAACTGTGTTGACACCCAAACCATAAGTCATTCCTTAAACAAAATAGCCGTTTTGCATGATTGAATGATCATTCACTTTAAAATAATCTATGATTGTTAGGCCAACTTTTTGTAAATGGAAAAAAAACTGGTTTGTGTTATGGTCCTGGGTTAAGTACCTATGTCTTCCGCTCCTAACAGGCCCGTCTTTTGGGTAGTATTGGCTAGGTGCTTAACATTTGGTATCAGAGCTAGCGCTCGGTCGTGAGTTCGAATCCCGGCAACGGCGTAGAAGCTGGATTTAAATACTGGTAGGTCACGCCGCTGTTGCGATGCTGCGGTTGGGCCAGTGCCGCTGCATTGCGCGCAAAAGCTGGATTAAAATACTGGTAGGTCGCGCCGCTGTTGCGATGCTGCGGTTGGGTCAATGTTGTTGTGCCGCCGTGGTCATCGGCTCGTGAAGGTGGGGTGTGATGTTATGGTCCTGGGTTAAGTACCTATGCCTTCCGCTCCTAACAGGCTGGTCTTTTGGGTAGTATTGGCTAGGTGCTTAACAGTTTGTTTGGCTTGTATAAATATCCCACCACACGTTCACTTGAGATTTTAATGAGCATTTCTTTTACTCCTAGAATGTTTTTTATCATTAGGTCATTTGCATCTTGAACATGTTTCATGTATGCATATCCATTTTTAAAACATTTTAGGATCAATTAGAAATCCCTCTATTATAACATTTCAAGCTACTAGGGGTTGTACAAGTTGAATTTCCAAAACATGGATAAAAAACTTTTGTGTTTATTTGTGGTGTGTGAATAAATTATCTTCACTTACATTTATTGTTATTTTCAATTTTTTGCATACTTTAATTCTAAAATTTCCATTTTGTTGTGATCTACTTAACTTATATTTTTGTTTACGAGAAAAAAAGGGAGAGTGAAAACACAAGTTTGGATTGGAAATAAAAATTGAACATCTCAAATGGAAGTGCACAAATTCAAAGAGAGCTAAATCAGAAAAGTCTCTGTAATTTTTTGAGATTGTAAACTCTTCTTGCTTTTATAAAAGTTTCTATAAAAGTCCCTGGAAATTTTTAACTGTGCTATCTCCCAAACCATAAGTCATTCCTTAAAAAAAATATAGCCATTAAGCATTATTGATCAATGAATCACTTTACAATGATCTATGATTGTTAGATCATTTTTTTTTTGTAAATGGCCCAAAAGTGGCTTGTTTGGCTTGTGTAAACACTTCAGATTTTAATGAGCATTTGTTCTACTCCTTGAAATTTTTTGATCATAAGATCATTTGCATCTTAAACAGAAGAGTGAAAAAACAAGTTTGGATTTGAAATCAAATTGAACATCTGAAATGGAAATGCACAAATGCAGAGACAGATGAATCAGAAAAGTCTCTATAATTTTAGGGATTGTAAACTCTTCTAGTTTTTATATATTTTAGGGTTTGTAATCATTGGAAAAGGGAGGGTTGGGGATTTTTAACTGTGTGTCGACTCCCAAACCATAAGTCATTCCTTAAAAAAATATAGCTGTTATGCATGATTGAACGATCAATCACTTTAAAATAATCTACAATTGTTAGGTCAGCTTTTTGTAAATGGGCAAAAACTGGATTGTTTGGCTCAGGTAAATATCCCACCACTTGTTCACTTTAGATTGTAATGAGCAATTGTTGTGCTCCTTGAATGTTTTTTCTCATTAGGTCATTTGCATCTTGAACATGTTTCATGCATGTATATCCATTTTTAAAACATGTTAGGATCAATTAGAAATCCCTTTCTTATAAAATTCCATGCTATTGGGGGTTGTACTGGTGAAATTTCCATAGCAAGGATAACTAAACTTTCTTGTTAATTTGTGGTGTGTGAATAAATTTTCTTTACATACATGTATTGTTGTTTTCAATTTTTTTATTACATAAATTCTAAAATTTTCATTTTGTTGTGATCTCTTTACCTTATATTTTTGTTTACGAGAAAAAAAGGGAGAGTGAAAACTCAAGTTTGGATTTAAAATATAAATTGAACATCTAAATTGGGAATGCAAAAATGTAGTGAGAGATAAATCCAAAAAGACTGTGATTTTTAGGGATTGCAAACTCTTTGAGCTTTTATATATTTTAGGGTTTGCAATCATTGGAAAAAGGGGCACTAGGGATTTTTATCTGAGTGGTTACTCCCAAACCATAAGTCATTCTTTACATAAAATATAGCTGTTACGTTTGATTGATCGATCAATCAGTTTACAATGATCTATGATTGTTAGGTCAGCTTTTTGTACATGGGCAAAAAGGGGTTTGTTTAGCTCAAGTAAATATCCCACCGCACGTTCACTTCAGATTTTAATGAGCATTTGTTGTACTCCTATAAAGTTTTTTATCATTAGGTCATTTGCATTAAGAACATATTTCATGCATGTATATCCATTTTTAAAACATGTTAGGACCAATTAGAAGTCTCTTTGTTAAAAAAATTTGTGGCTACTAGGGGTTGTACCAGTAGAATTACCAAATACGGATAACAAAACTTTGGTGTTCATTTGTGGTGTGTTAAAAAAATTTCTTCACTTCCACTAATTGTTGTTTTCAATTTTTTGCACACCTAAATTCTAAAGTTTTCATTTTGTTGTGATCTTTTTTCCTAATTGGTTTTTTTCGAGAAAAAAGGGAGAGTGAAAACACAAGTTTGGAATTGAAATAAAAAGTAACATCTAAAATTGAAATGCACAAATGCAGAGAAAGTTAAATAAAAAAATTCAATGTACTTATTAGGGATCTCAAACTCATATAGTTTTTGTATATTTAAGGTTTTGGAATCATCAGAAAAGGCGCGGGGGGGGGGGGGGGGGGGGGGGGGGGGGGGGGGGGGGGGGGGGGGTGTGGAGGGGTTGGTTTGGGGTGGCTTGGGATTTTTAATGAAGTGTTGACTCCCAAACCATAAGTCATTCCTTAGAAAAAATATACCCGTTAGAGAAGATTGATCGATCAATCACTTTACAATGATCTATAATTGTTAGGTTAGCTTTTTGTAAATGAGCAAAAATTGGCTTGCTTGGCTCTGGTAAATATCCCACCTTCACTTCAGATTTTAATGAGCAATTATTGTACTCCATAAAAATATTTTATCATTAGGTCATTTAGATCGTGAACATGTTTCATGCATGCATATCCATTTTTAAAACATGTTAGGATCAATTAGAAATCTTTCTTATAAAATTCCAAGCTACTATGGGTTGCACTAGTGGAATTTTCCAAACATGGAGAACAAAACTTTGGTGTTCATTTCTAGTGTGTAAATAAATTTTCTTTACTTACCTTTATTGTTTTTTTCAATTTTTTGCATACCTAAATTCTATAATTTTTATTTTTTTATGATCTATTTGCCTTATCATTTTTTTTACTAGGAAAAAGGGATAAATCCAAAAAGTCTCTGTAAGTTTTAGCGTTTGTCAACTCTTCTAGTTTAAATATATTTTAGAGTTTGCAATCATCCAAAAAGGGGTGGCTGGGAATTTTTAACTAAGTGTTGATTCCCTAAACATAAGTCATTCCTTACAAAATATATAGTTATTACGCATGATTGATCGATCAATCACTTTACAATGATCTATGATTGTTAGGTCAGTTATTTGAAAATGGGCAAAAAGTGGCTTGTTTGTCTTGGGGAAAAATCCCTCCACACGTTCACTTGAGATTTCAATGAGCATTTGTTGTACTCCTTGAAAGTTTTTGATCATTAGGACATTTGCATATTCAACATGTTTCATGAATGCATATCCATTTTTAAAACATGTTAGTATCAATTAAAAATCTATTTCTTCTAAAAATTCAAGCTATTGGCGGTTGTACTAGTGGAATATTCCAAACAAGGATAACAAAACTTTGGTGTTCATTTCTCATGTGTGAATAACTTTTCTTTACTTAGATTTATTATTGTTTTCATTTTTTTGATTACCTAAAGTCTAAAATTTTCATTTTGTTGTGATCTATTTACCTTATCTTTTTGTTTACGAGATAAAAGGGAGAGTGAAAAGTCAAATTTGGATTTAAAATAAAAATTGAACATCTAAAATCGAAATGCACAAATGCAGAGAGAGATAAATCGAAAAACTCTCTTTAATTTTTAGGATTGCAAACTCTTCTAGTTTTTATATATTTTAGGCTTTGCAATAATCAGAAAAGGGGGAGCTAGGGATTTTTTACTGAGTGTTGACTCCCAAACCATAAGTCATTCCTTAAAAAAAATATAGCCATTATGAATGATTGATCAATCAATCACTTTTACAACGATATATAATTATAGGTCAGCTTTTTGTAAATGGCCAAAAAGTGGCTTGTTTCGCTCTGGTAAATATCTCACCACACTTTCACTTGAGATTTTAATAAGTATTTGTTGTACTCCTTGAAAGTTTTTGATCTTTAGCTCCTTTGCATCTTGAACATGTTTCATGCATGCATATCCATTTTTAAAACATGTTAGGATGAATTAGAAATATCTTTGTTCTAAATTTTCAAGCTACTAGGAGTTGTAAGTGGAATTTCCAAAACATGGATAACAAAACTTTGGTGTTCATTTGTGGTTTGTTAATAAATTTGTTTCACTTACATTTATTGTTGTTTTCAATTTTTTCCATACCTAAATTCTAAAATTTTCTTTTTTTTCCTGATCTATTTGTCTTACCATTTTGTTTACTAGAAAAAATGGAGTGAAAACATAAGTTTGGATTTGAAATAAAAATTAAAAATCTAAATTGAAAATGTACAAAAGCAGAGAGAGATAAATCAAAAAAGTCGTTGTAATTTTCAGGGATTTTAAACTCTTCTAGTTTTTATATACTTTTGGGTTTGCAATCATCGAAAAAAGGGGGTTAGGGATTTTTAACTATGTGTTGATTCCCAAACCATAAGTCATTGTTAAAAACAAATATAGCCATTAAGCATGATTGATCGATCAATCACTTTACAATTATCTTTGATTGTTAGGTTAGCTTTTTTTAAATGAGCAAAAAGTGGCCTGCTTGGCTCAGATAAATATACCACCACACGTTCACTTGAGATTTTAATGAGCATTTGTTGTACTTCTTGAAAGTTTTTTTTTTTCATTAGGGCATTTGCATCTTGAACATGTTTCATGCATTCATATCCATTTTTAAAACATGCTATGATCGATTGGAAATTTCTTTCTTATAAAATTTCCATCTACTAGAGAATGTACTAGTCGAATTTCCAAAACATGGATACCAAAACTTTGGTGTTCGTTTGTGGTGTGTGAATAAATTTTATTCACATACGTTTATTGTTGTTTTCAATTTTTTGCACACATAAATTCTAAAATTTTCATTATGTTGAGATCTGTTTGCCTTATCTTTTTATTTACGAGAAAAAGGAAGAACGAAAACACAAGTTTGGATTTGAAATAAAAAAATGAACATCTAAAATTGAAATGCACAGATAAAGGATGAGATAAATCCAAAAAGTCTGTATAATTTTTAGGGATTGCAAATTCTTCTTGTTTTTATATATTTTAGGGTCTGCAATCATCAGGAAGAGGGGATGGGAATTTTTAGCTGAGTGTTGAATCCCAAACCATAAGTCATTCCTTACAAAAAAAATATAGCCATTACGCATGATTGATTGATGAATCATTTTAAAATGATCTGTGATTGTTATGTCAGCTTTTTGTAAATGGGCAAAAAGTAGCTTGTTTGGCTCAGGTAAATATCCCACCGCACGTTCACTTGAGATTTTAATGAGCATTTGTTGTACTCCTTGAATGTTTTTGATCATTATGTCATTTGCCTCTAGAACATATTTCATGCATGCATATCAATTTTTAAAACATGTTAGGATCAATTAGAAATCTCTTTCTTATAAAATTTCAAGCTACTAGGGTTTGAACTAGTGAAATTTCCCAAACATGGATAATAAAACTTTGGTTTTCATTTGTGGTGTGTGAATAATTTTTTTTTCTTACATTTATTATAGTTTTCCATTTTTTGCTTACCTAAATTCTAAAATTTTCATTTTGTTGTGATCTATTTACCTTATGTTCTTGTTTACGAGAAAAAACGAAGATTGAAAACTCAAGTTTGGATTTAAAATAAAAATTGAACATAAAAAATGGAAATGCACAAATGCAGAGAGAGATAAATCGATAACCTCTCTGTTATTTTTAGGGATTGCAAACTCTACTAGTTTTTATATATTTTAGGGTTTGCAATCATTGAAAAAGCGGGGGCGAGGGATTTTTAACTGAGTGTTGACCCACACAATAATAAGTTTTTCTTTAAAAAAAATACCCTTTACCCATGATTGATCGATCAATCACTTTATAATGATCTACGATTGTTAGGTCATCTTTTTATAAATGGGTAGAAATTGGATGGTTTGGATTGGGCAAATTTCCCACTACACATTTACTTTAGATTTCAATGTGCATTTCTTGTACTGATTGAAAGTTATTGATCTTTATGTCATTTGCATCTTGAACATGTTTCATGCATGATATCCTTTTTTAAAACATGTTAGGATCAAATAGAATTCTATTTCTTATAAAATTCAAAGCTACTAGGGGTTGTACTACTGGATTTTCACAAACGAGGAGAAAAAAACTTTGGTGTTCATTTGTATTATGTGAATAAATTTTCTTTACTTACCTTTATTGTTGTTTTCAATGTTTGGCATACCGAAATTTTTTAATTTTTATTTTGTAGCGATCTATTTACCTTATCTTTTAGTTTGCGAGAAAAAAAGGGTGGGTGAAAAGTAAAGTTTGGATTTGAAATAAAAATTGAATTTCTAAACAAATGCAAAGAGAGAAAAATCATAAAAGTCTCTGTAATTTTTACTGGGGGGGGGGGGGGGGGGGGTGTGGAGGAGTGGTTATGATTTTTAATTGCTTGTTCACTCCCAAACCATAAGTCATTCCTTACGAAAACAATATAACCGTTACACATGATTGATCGATCAATCACTTTACAATGATCTATGATTGGTAGGTCAGTTTTTTGTAAATGGGCAAAAAGTGGCTTGTTTGGCTTGGGTAAATATCCCACCGCATGTTGACTTGATATTTCAATGAAAATTTGTTGTACTCCTTGAAATTTTTTATCATTAGGTCATTTGCATATGCACATGTTTCGTGAATGTGTATCCATTTTTAAAACATGTTAGGATCAATTAGAAATCTCTTTCTTATTAATTTCCAAGCTATTGCGGTTGTACTTGTAGAATTTCCAAAACATGGATAAAAAAACTTTGATGTTCATTTGTGGGGAGTGAATAAAATTTTTTCACTTAAATTTATTGTTGTTTTCAATTTCTTGCATACCTAAATTCGAAATTTTTTATTTTGTTGTGATCTATTTGCCTTATATTTTTGTTTACGAGAAAAAATGATAAGTGAAACACAAGTAAGGATTTGAAATAAAAATTGAACATTTAAAATGGAAAGGCACAAATGCAGACAGAGATAAATCCAAAAGTCTCTATCATTTGGAGGGATTGTAAACACTTCTAGTCTTTATATATTTTAGGTTTTACAACCATCGAAAAAGGGGGGCTGGGGATTTTCAACTGAGTGTTGACTCACTTCACGAGGATCTATGATTGTTAGGTCAGATTTTTATAAATGGCAAAAAGTGGCTTGTTTCCCTCAGGTAAATATCCCACCGTATGTTCACTTCAAATTTTAATGAGCATTTGTTGTACTCATTGAAAGTTTTTGAAAATTAGGTCATTTGCATCTTGAACATGTTTCATGCATGCAGATCCATTTTTAAAACATGATGGGATCAATTAGAAATCTCTTTCTTATAAAATTCCAAACTACTAGAGGTAGTTCTAGTGTAATTTCCTAAACTTGGATAAGAATACTTTGGTGTTCATTTGCAGTGTGTGAATAAATTTTCATTACTTATCTTTACTGTTATTTTAAATTTTTTGCATACCCAAATCTATCTATAATTTTCATTTTGTTGTGATCTATTTGCCTTTTCTTTTTGTTTACGAGAAAAAGGGTGACTGAAAACTCATGTTTGGATTTGAAATAAAAATTTAACATCTAAAATGGAAATGCACAAGTGTAGAGAGAGATAAATCAAAAAAGTCCTTGTAACTTTTGGGGAATGTAAACTCTTCTAGTTTTTATATATTTTAGGGTTTACAATCATCGAAAATGGGTAGGTGAGGGAATGGGGGGGGGGGCGTTTTTGTCTGAGTGTTGAATCCCATACCACAAGTCTTTCCTTGCAAAACAAAATATAGCCATTGTGCATGATTGATCGATCAATCACTTTACAATGATCTATGATTGTTAGGTCAACTTTTTGTAAATTGTGAAAAAGTAGCTTCATTGGCACTGGTGAAAATCCCACCGCACATTCACTTGAGATTTTAATGAGCATTTGTTGCACTCCGAGAAATGTTTTGGTCATTGGGTCATTTGCATCTTGGACATGTTTCATGCATGCATATCCGTTTTTAAATGTTGTTTGGATCAATTACAAGCTAGTAGGGTTTGTACTAGTGGAATTTCCAACACATGGGTACCAAAACTTTGGAGTACATTTGTGGTGTGAATAAATTTGCTTCACATATATTTATTGTTGTTTTCAATTTTTTCATACATAATTTCAAAAGTTTCATTTTTTGTCATCTATTTACTTTATCTTTTTGTTTACGAGAAAAAAGGGAGAGTGAAAACACAAGTTTGGATTTAAAATTAAAATTGAACATCTAAAATGGAAATGTACAAATGCAGAGAGAGATAAATCAAAAAAGTCTCTATAATTTTTAGGGATTTTAAGCTCTTCTAGTTTTATATATGTTAGGGTTAGAAATCATCGAAATAGGGTGGCTGGGGATTTTTAACTGAGTGTTGACTCCAAAACCATTGGTCATTCCTTACAAAAAATATAGCCGTTACGCATGATTAATCGATCAGTCACTTTACAATGATCTATGATTGTTAGGTCAGCTTTTTGTGAATGGGCAAAAAATGGTTTGTTTTGCACGAGTAACTATCCCATCGCACATTCACTTGAGATTTTAATGAGCATTTGTTGTGCTCCATGAATGTTTTTTATCATTAGGTCATTTGCATCTTGTACATGTTTCATGCATGCATATCGAGTTTAAAAACATGTTACGATCAATTCAAAATCTCTTTCTTATAAAATTCAAAGCTACTAGGGGTTGTACTACTGGAATTTCCCAAACATGGATAACAAAACTTTGGTGTTCATTTTTCGTGTGTGAATAAATATTCTTTACTTACATTTATTCTTGTTTTACATTTTTTGCATACCTAAGTTCTAAAATTTTCAATTGTTGTGATATGGGTATATTTACCCAAGTCAAACAAGCCTTCATTTTGCCTATTTGACCTAACAAACATAGATGATTTGTAAAGTGATTTATCATTCAATCAATTGTAATGGGCTATATTTTTGTAAGAAATGACTTATGGATTGGAGTCAACACTCAGCTAAATATCCCCCACGTCCCACTTTTTTCTCGATGATTGCAAAACCAAATATATAAACATTAAAAGAGTTTACGATCCCTAAAAGCTATAGAGACTTTTTGGAATTATTTCTCTCAACATTTGTGCATTTCCATTCCATTTTAGATCTATAATTTTTTCTTAAATAAAAATATTGAGTTTTCAAATTCCTTTTATCTTGTAAACAAGAAGATAAAAGGTAAATAGATCACAACAAAATGAAAATTTTAGAGTTTATGTCTGGAAAAAAATAAAAAACAACAAAAAATGTAAGTAAAGAAAATTTATTCACACACCTCAAACGAACACAAAAGTTTTGTTGTCCAAGTTGAGAAAATTCAACTAGTTCAACCCAAATAGCTTGGAATTTTATATGAAAGAGATTTCTAATTGATTCTAACATGTTTTAAATATGGATATACATGCTTGAAACATGATAAAGATTGCAAATGACCCTTGAATCCAAACCTTTTAAAGCGAACGACAAATGCTCATTAAATTCTCAAGTGAACGTGCAGTGGGGATATTTACCCGAGTCAAACCATCCTTCATTTTGCCCATTTCCAAAAAGCTAACCTAACAATCATTGATGATTTTTAAAGTGATTTATCGGTCAATCATGAGTAACGGGATATATTTGTGTAAGAAATGACTTATGGATTGGGAGTCAACACTCAGTTAAAAATCCCCCGCCTCCCCTTTTTTCCCGATGATAGAAAACCCTAATGTATAAAAACTAAAAGAGTTTATAATCCCTAAAACTTATAGAGACTTTTTGGAATTATCTCTCTCTAAATTTTTGCATTTCCATTCCATTTTAGATGTATACTTTTTTCGTAAATCAAAACTTTTAGTTTTCACATCCCATTGATAACGTAAACAAGAAGATAAAAAGAAAATAGATAAAAAAATGAAAATTTTACAGTTATCTATGGAAAAAATTAAAAACAATAACAAATATAAGTAAAGAAAATTTATTGACACACCACAAACGAACACAAAAGTTTTGTTGTCCAAGTTTGGGAATTCCACTAGTTCAACCCTAATGGCTTTGGAATTTTATGAGATAAAGATTTAAAGTTGGTCCTTAAATGATTTAATTATGGATATGCATGCTTGAAACATGTTAAAGATGCAAATACCCCATAGATCCAAACTTTTTAAAGCAAAAAAAAAAATTTTCATTAAATTCTCAAGTGAACGTGTGGTGGGGATATTTACCAGAGTAAAACAAGCCATCATTTTGCCCATTTGCAAAAAGCTCACCTAACAATCATAGATGATTTGTAAAGTGATTTATCTTTCAATCATACTTAACATGCTATATTGTTTTAGAAATGACTTATGGATTGGGAGTCAACACTCAAGTAAAAATCCCTTGCTTCCCCATTTTTCCATATTCTTGAAAAATCTATTATATAAAAACTAAAAGACTTTTTGGAATTATCTCTCTCTACATTTGAGAATTTCCATTTGATTTTAGATGTATACTTTTTTCTTAAATCATAACTTTGAGTTTTCACTTTCCATTTTTCTCGAAAGCAAGAAGAAAAAAGGCAAATAGATCACAACAAAATGAAAATTTTAGAGTTTATGTATGGAAAAAATTAAAAACAATAACAAATGTATGTAAAGAAAATTTATTCACACACCACAAATGAACACAATAGTTTTATTGTCCAAGTTTGGGAAATTCCCCTCGTACAACCCTAATGGCATGGAATTTTATAAGAAAGAGATTTCTAATTGATCCCAACATGTTTTAAATATGGATATGCATGCTTGAACATGTTAAAGATGCACATGCCCCATGGAACCAAACCTTTTAAATAGAACAAAAAATGCTCATTAAATTCTCAAGTGAACGTGCGGTGGGGATATTTACCCTAGTCAAACTCATTTAGCCCATTTGCAAAAAGCTGACATAACAATCATAGATGATTTGTAAAGTGATTTAATTGTCAATCATGCATAACGGGCTATAATTTTGTAAAAAATGACTAATGGGTTGGGAGTCAACACTCAGTTACAAATCCCCGCCGACCCCCTTTTTCCCAATGATTGCAAAACCTAATATATAAAAAATTAAAGAATTTTTGGAATTATCTCTCTACATTTGTGTGTTTCCATTCCATTTTTTATGTATACTTTTTTCCAAAATAAAAACTTTGAGTTTTCACTTTCAATTTATCTCGTAAACAAGAAGATAAAGGGCAAATATCTCACAACAAAATGAAAATTTAGAGTTTATGTATGGAAAAAATTTAAAACAATAACAATTGTAAGTAAAGAAAATTTATTAATTCACTACAAATGAACACAAAAGTTTTGTTGTCCAAGTTTGGGAAATTCCACTAGTTCTACCCTAATGGCTTGAAATTTTATTAACAATTGATTTCTAGTTGATCCTAATTTTTTTAAATATTGGTATGCATGCTTGAAACATGTTAAATATGCAAATTCCCCTTGGATCCAAACCTTTTAAAGACAACAACAAATGCTCGTTAAATTCTCAAGTGAACGTGCGATGGGAAAATTTGCCCGAGTCAAACAAGCCTTCATTTTTCCCATTTACAAAAACCTGACCTAACAATCAAAGATGATTTGTAAAGTGATTTATCGGTAAATCATGCGTAACGGGAAATATGTTTTTAAGAAATGACTTATGGATTGGGTGTCAACACTCAGTTAAAAATCCCCCGCCTCCCCTTTTTTCTCGATGATTGCAAAACCTAATATATAAAAACTAAAAGTGTTTACAATCCCTAAAAGTCACAGAGACTTTTTGGAATTATCTCTCTTTAAATTTATGCATTTCTTTTCCATTTTAGATGTATACGTTTTTCTTAAATCAAAACTTAGAGTTTTTACTTTCCTTTTATCTCGTAGCAAGAAGGTCAAAGTCAAATTGATTAAAACAAATTGAAAATTTTAGAGTTTACGAATAGAAAAAATTAAAAACAATAACAATTCTAAATGAAGAAAATTTCTTCACACACCACAAATGAACACAAAAGTTTTGTTGTCTAAGTTTAGGAAATTCCACTTGTTCAACCCTAATGGCTTGGAATTTTATCAGAAAGAGATTTCTAATTGATCCTAACATGTTTAAAATATGGATATGCATGCTTCAAACATGTTAAAGATGAAAATAATCCATGAATGCAAAAAATTTAAAGCGAACAAAAAATGCACATTAAATTCTCAAGTGAATATGCGGTGGGGATATGTACCCGAGTCAAACAAACCATTATTTTTCCCATTTAAAAAAAGTTGACCTAACAATCACAGATGATTTTTAAAGTGATTTATCGGTCATTCATGCTAACGGGCTATGTTTTTGTAAGAAATGACTTATAGATTGGGACTCAAGACTCAGTTAAAAATTCCCCGCCTGCCCCTTTTCCCTACCATTGGTAAACCTAATATATAAAAACTAAAAGAGTTTGCAGTCCCTAAAAGTTACAGAGACTTTTTGGAATTATCTCTCTCTACATTTGTTCATTTCCATTCCATTTTAGATGTACACTTTTTTCTTAAATCAAAATTTTGAGTTTTCACTCTCCGATTCTCTTGTAAACAAAAACATAAAAGGCAAATAGATCACAACAAAATGAAAATTTTAAAGTTTATGTATGGAAAAAATTATAAACAATAACAAATGTAAGTAAAAAAAATTTACTCAACCACTACAAACGAACACAAAAGTTTTATTGTCGAAGTTTGGGAAATTCTACTAGTACAACCCTAATGGCATGAAATTTTATAAGAAAGAGATTTCTAATTGATCCCAACATGTTTTAAATATGGATATGCATGCTTGAACCATGTTAAAGATGATTTGTAAAGTGATTAATCGATCACTCATGCGTAACTGGCTATATTATTATAAAAATGACTTATGGACTTGGATTCAACACTCAGTTAAAAATCCCCCGCCTCCCCCTTTTCCTCGATGATTGAAAGACCTAATATATAAAAAATAAAAGATTTTACAATCCCTATAATTATTCACACGCCGAAAAACGAAGACAAAGTTTTGTTGTCCAAGTTTGAAAAAATCCTTTACTTCAACCCTATTGACTTGGAATTTTATAAGAAAGAGGTTTCTAAATGATCCTAACATGTTTTAAATATGGATATGCATGCTTGAAAGATGTTAAAGATGCAAATGCCCTATGGATCCAAGACTTTTAAAGCAAACAAAAAATGCACATTAAATTCTCAAGTGAACGTGCGGTGGGATATTTACCCGAATCAAACAAGCCTTCACTTTGCTATTTGCAAAATGCTGACCTAACAATCATAGATTATTTTTAAAATGATTTATCAGTCAATCATGAGTAACGGGCTATATTTTTGCAAGAAATGATTTATGGACCGGGAGTCAACACTAACATTAAGTTAAAAATCCCCTGCCTCCCCCTTTTCCTGATGATTGCAAAACCTAATATATAACAACAAAAAGAGTTTACAATCCCTAAAATTTACAGACTTTTTGGAATTATCTCTCTCTAAATTTGTGCATTTCCATTCAAATTTAGATGTATACTTTTTTCTTATATCAAAACTTTAAGTTTTTACTTTCCATTTATCTTGAAAACAAGAAGATCAAAGGCAAAAAGATCACAACAAAATGAAAATTTTAGAGTTTATGTATGGAAAAAATTAAAAACAATGACAATTGTTTGTAAAGAAAATTTATTCACTCACCACAAAAGAACACAAAAGTTTTGTTCTCCAAGTTTAGGAAATTCCACTAGTTCAACCCTAATGGCTTCGAATTTTATAAGAAAGATTTCTAATTGTTCCTAATATGTTTTAAATATGGATATACATGCCTTAAATATGTTAAAGATGTAAATATACCATGAATCCAAAACTTTTAAAGAGAACAACAAATGCTCATTAAATTCTCAAGTGAACGTGTGGTGGAGATATTTACCCGAGTCAAACAATCCTTCATTTTGCCCATTTGCAAAAGCTGACCCAACAATCCTTGATGATTTTTAAAGTGATTTATCGGTCTTTCATACGTAATAGGCTATATTTTTTTAAGAAATTACTTATGGATTGGGAGTCAACACTCAGTTAAAAATCCCATGCCTCCCTCTTTTTCCCGATAATTTCAAAATCTATTATATAAAAAAAAAGCCTTTTTCGCTCTCTAAATTTGTGCATTTCTTTTCCATTTTAGATGTATACGTTTTTCTAAAATTGAAACTTTGATTTTTTGCTTTCCATTTATCTCGTAAACAAGAAAATAAAAATCAGATAGCTCACAACAAAATGAACATTTTAGAGTTTATGTATGGGAAAATATAAAAAACAATAGCATATGTAAGCAAAGAAAATTTATTTACACACCACAAAAGAACACAAAAGTTTTTTTGTCCAAGTTTGGGAAATTCCACTAGTTCGACCCAAATGGCTTAGAATTTTATAAAAAAGATATTTCTAATTGATCCATACATGATCTAATTATGGATATGCATGCTCAAAACATGTTAAATATGTAAATGACCCATAGATCCAAACCTTTTAAAGCGAACAAAAAATGTTCATTCAATTCTCAAGTGAACATGCGGTGGGGATATTTGCCCGAGTAAAACAAGCTTTCATTTTTCCCATTTACAAAAAACTCACCTAAAAATCATTGATGATTTTTAATGTGATTTATCAGTCAATCAAGTATAATGGACTATAATTTTTTAAGAAATGACTAATGGATTGGGAGTCAACACTCAGTTAAAAATCCCCCACCTCCCCCTTTTTCCTGATGATTGGAAAACCTAATAGACAAAAATTAAAAATCTTTTTGGAATTATCTCTCTCTACATTTGTGCATTTACATTCAATTTTAGATGTATACTTTTTTCTTAAATCAAACTTATGAGTTGTCACCTTCCATTTATCATGAAAACAAGAAGATAAAAGGCAAACAGATCACAACAAAATGAAAATTTCAGAGTTTATGTATGGGAAAAATAAATAAAAAATCACAAATGTAAGTAAAGAAAATTTATTCACACACCACAAACGAACACAAAAGTTATGTTGTCCATGTTTGGGAAATTCCACTAGTTTAACCCTCATGGCATGGAATTTTATAAGAAAGAGATTTCAAATTGACCCCAACATGTTTTAAATATGGATATGCATGCTTGAAACATGTTAAAGATGAAAATGCCCCATAGATCCAAACCTTTTAAAGTGAACAATAAATGCTCATTAAATTCTCAAGTGAACGTACGGTGGAGATATTTACCCGAGTCAAACAATCCTTCATTTTGCCCATTTGCAAAAAGCTAACCTAACAATCATAGATGATTTTTAAAGTGATTTATCCATCAATGCGTAACAGGCTATATTTTTTTAATAAATGACTTAAGGATTGTGAGTCAACACTCAGTTAAAAATCCCCCACGTCCCCCTTTTTCCCGATGATTGCAAATCCTAATATATAAAAAATAAAAGTGTTTGCAATCCTTAAAAGTTACAGAGACTTTTTGGAATTATCTCTCTTTACATTTGTGCATTTACATTCCATTTTAGATGTATACTTTTTTCTTAAATAAAAATTTTGAGTTTTCACTTTCCGTTTATCTCGTAAACAAGAAGATAAAAGGCACATATATCACAACAAAAAGAATTTTTTTTAGTTTATGTGTGAAATAAATTATAAATAATTACAAATGTAAGTAAGGAAAATTTATTCACTCACCACAAACGAACATAAAAGTTTTGTTGTCTTTGTTTGGGAAATTACACTAGTACAACCCTAATGGATTAGAGTTTTATAACAAAGAAATTTCTAATTGATCCTAACATGTTTTAAATATGGATATGTTTGCTTGAAACATGTTAAAGATGCAAATGCCCCATAGATCCAAACCTTCTAAAGTGAAACAAATGCTCATTCAATTCTCAACTGAACATGCGGTGGGGATATTTGCCCGAGTCAAACAACCCTTCATTTTGCCTATTTCCTAAAAGCTGACCTTACAATCATAGATGATTTGTAAAGTGATTTATCGATCAATCATGTGTAACAGGCTATATTTTTGTAAGAAATGACTTATGGATTGGGAGTCAACACACTGTTAAAAACCCACGACTCCCCCTCTTTCCATATGATTGCAAAACCTAATATATAAAAACTAAAAGAATTTATATTCCCTAAAAGTAAGAGAGAAGTTTTGGAACTATCTCTCTCTACATTTGTGCATTTCCATTCCATTTTAGATGTATACTTTTTTCTTAAATATAACTTTGAATTTTGACTTTCAATTTGTCTCGTAAACAAGAAGATAAAAGGCAAATAGATCACAACAAAATAAAAATTTTAGAGTTTGTGTATGGAAAAAATTAAAAACAATAACAAATATAAATAAAAAGAATTATTCACACACCACAAACAAACACAAAAGTTTTGTTGTCCAACTTTGGGAAATTCCAGTAGTTCAACCTTAATGGCTTGGAATGTTATAAGTAAGCGATTTCTAATTGATCCTAACATGTTTTAAATATGGATATCCAAGATTGAAACATGATAAAGATGCAAATGCCCCATGGATTCAAACCTTTTAAAGTGAACAACAAATGCTCATTAAATTCTCAAGTGAACGTGCGGTGGGGATGTTTACCCGAGTCAAACAAGCCTTCATTTTACCCATTTGTAAAAAGCTGACCTAACAATCATAGATGATTTGTAAAGTGATTTATCGGTCAATCATGCGTAACGGACTATATTTTTGTAAGAAATGACTTATGGATTGGGAGTAAATACTCAGTTAAAAATCCCCCAACTCCCCCTTTTCTTGATGATTAAAAAATTTAATGTATGTAAACTAAAAGACTTTTTGGAATTATCTCTCTCTACATTTGTGCTTTTCCATTAAATTTTTTAAGTATACCTTTTTGTTAAATCAAAACTATGATTTTTCTATTTCCATTTATCTCGTAAACAAGAAGATAAAAGTCAAATAGATCACAACAAAATGAAAATTTTAGAGTTTATTTATGGAAAAAATTAAAAACAATAACAAATGTATGTAAATAAAATTTATTCACACACCATAAATGAACTTAAAAGTTTTGTTGTCCAAGTTTTTGGAAATTCCACTAGTTCAACCCCAATGGCAGGGAATTTTATAAGAAAGAGATTTCTAATTGATCTCAACATGTTTTAAATATGGATATGAACGCTTGAAAATGTTAAGTATGCAAATGCCCCATGGATTCAAACCTTTTAAATCGAACAACAGATGCTCATTAAATTCTCAAGTGAACATGCGGTTGGGATTTTTACCCGAGTCAAACAAGCTTTCATTTTGCTCATTTTCAAAAAGCTGACCTAACAATCATAGATGATTTGTAAAGTTAATTATCAGTCAATCATGCGTGATGGACTATATTTTTTTAAGAAATGACTTATGGATTGGGAGTCAACACTCAGTTAAAAATCCCCCGCCTCCCCCTTTTTCCCAATGATTATCTCTCTCTACATTGGTGCATTTCCATTCATTTTTACTTGTATAATTTTTTGTTAAATCAAAACTATGATTTTTCACTTTTTATTTATCTCATAAACAAGAAGATCAAAGGCAAATAGATCACAACAAAATGAAAATTTTAGAGTTTATGTATGGAAAAAATTAAAAACAATAACAAATGTAAGTAAATAAAATTTATTCACTCACCACAAATGAACACAAAAGTTTTGTTTTCCAAGTGTGGGAAATTCCATTAATTCAACCCCAATGGCATGTAAATTTATAAGAAAGAGATTTCTAATTGGTCTCAATATGTTTTAAATATGGATATGCATGGTTGAAACATGTTAAAGATGCAAATGCCCCATTGATCTGAACCTTTTAAAGAGAACAAAAAATGGTCATTAAATTCACAAGTGAATGTACGGTGGGGATATTTACCTGTGTCAAACAAGCCTTCATTTTGCACATTTGCAAAAAGCTGACCTAACAATCATAGATGATTTGTAAAGTAATTTATCCATAAATCATGTGTAACGGGCTATATTTTTGTAAGAAATGACTTATGGATTGGGAGTCAACACTCAGTTAAAAAATCCACCACGTCCCCTTTTTTTGTGATGATTGCAAAACCTATTTTATAAAAACCTAAAAGACTTTTTGTAATTATATTTTTCTACATTTGTGTATTTCCATTCCATTTTAGATGTAAACATTTTTCTTAAATCAAAACTTTGAGTTTTTACTTTCCATTTATCTCGTAAACAAGAAGATAAAAGGCAAATTGATGACTACAAAATGAAAATTTTACAGTTTATGTATGGAAAAAAAAATATGTAAAAAAATAAAATTTATTCACACACCATAAATGAACACAAAAGTTTTGTTGTCCAAGCTTTTGAAATTCCACTAGTTCAACCCTAATGGCTTGTAATTTTATTAGAAAGAGATTTCTATTTGATCCTAACATGTTTTAAATATGGATATGCATGCTTGAAAAATGTTACAGATGCAAATTCCCTATGGAGCCAAACCTTTTAAAGCGAACAACAAATGCTCATCAAATTGTCAAGTGAACGTGCGGTGGGGATATTTACCCGAGTCAAACTAGCCTTCAATTTTCCCATTTTCAAAAAGCTGACCTAACAATCATAAATGATTTGTAAAGTGATTTATCGGTCAACCATGCGTAACAGGTTATATTTTTGTAAGAAATGACATATGGATTGGGAGTCAACATTCAATTAAAAATCCCCTGGCTCCCCCTTTTTCCCAATGATTGCAAAACCTATTATATAAAAACTAAAAGAGTTTACAATCCCTCAAAGTTACAGAGACTTTTTGGAATTATCTCTCTCTATATTTGTGCATTTCCATTCCATTTTAGATGTATACATTTTTCTTAAATCAAAACTCTGAGTTTTCACTTTCCATTTATCTCGTAAACAAGAAAATAAAAGGCAAATAGATCACAACAAAATGAAAATTTTAGATTTTGTATATTGAAAATATTAAAAGCAACAGCATATGTAAGTAAAGAAAATTTATTCACAAACCACAAACTAACATTAAAGTTTTGTTGTCCAATTTTTGGAAATTCCACTAGTTCAACCTTAATGGCATGAAATTTTATAAGAAAGAGATTTCAAATTGATCCCAACATGTTTTAAATATAGATATGCATGCTTGAAACATGTTAAAGATGCAAATGCCCCATGGATCAAAACATTTTAATGCGAACAACAAATGCTCATTAAATTCTCTGGTGAATGTGAGGTGGGATACTTACCCGAGTCAAACAAACCTTCATTTTTCCCATTTGCAAAAAGCTAACCTGACAATCATAGATGATTTGTAAAGTTACTTATCGGTCAATAATGCATAACAGGCTATATTTTACAAGAAATGATTTATGGATTTGGTATCAAATCTCAGTTAAAAAACCCCCACCTCCCTCTTTTTTTTCGATGATTGCAAATCCTAATATATAAAAACTAAACATCTTTTTGGAATTATCTCTTTCTATATTTGTGTATTTCCATTCCACTTTAGATGTAGAAGTTTTTCTTAAATCAAAACTTTGAGTTTTCATTTTCCATTTATCTCGTAAACAAGAAGATAAAAGGCAAATAGATCACAACAAAATGAAAATTTTAGAGTTTATGTATGGAAAAAATTAAAAACAATAAAAAATTTAAGTAAAGAAAACTTATTCACACACCACAAACAAACACAAAAGTCTTATTGTCCAAGTTAGGGGAAATTCTACTAGTTCAACCCTAATGGCTTGGAATTTTATAAGAAAGAGATTTCTAATTGATCCTAACATGTTTTAAATATGGATATGCTTGATTGATACAAGTTAAAGATGCAAATAGCCCATGGATCCAAACCTTTTCAAGCGAACAACAAATGCTCGTTAAATAATAGTGTGAACGTGTGGTGGGGATGTTTACCCTAGTCAAACAAGCCCTCATTTTGCCCATTTTAAAAAAGCTGACCTAACAATCATAGATGATTTTTAAAGTGATTTATCCATAAATTATGTGTCATGGGCTATATTTTTCTAAGAAATGACTTATGGATTGGGAGTCAACACTTAGTTAAAAATCCCCCACATCCCCTTTTTTCACGATGATTGCAAAACCTAATATATAAAAACCTAAAAGACTTTTTGGAATTATCTCTCTCTACATTTGTGTATTTCCATTCCATTTTAGATGTAGAATTTTTTCTTAAATCAAAACTTTGTGTTTTAACTTTCTATTTATCTCGTAAACAAGAAGATAAAAAGCAAATAGATAATAACAAAATGAAAATTTTAGAGTTAATGTGTGGAAAAAAATAACATATGTAAGAAAAGAAAATTTATTCACACACCACAAACGAACACAAAAGTTTTGTAGTCCTAGTTTTGGAAATTCCAGAATTTCAACCCTAATGGCTTGTAATTGTATAAGAAAGAGATTTCTAATTGATTCTAACATGTTTTAAATATGGATATGCACATTTGAAACATGTTAAAGAAGCGAATGCCCCATGGATTCAAACCTTTTTAAAACGAACAACAAATGCTCATTAAATTCTCAAGTGAACATGCGGTGGGGATATTTACCCGGATCAAACAAGCCTTCATTTTTCCCATTTTAAAAAAATTGATCTAACAATCATAGATGATTTTTAAAGTGATTTATCGGTCAATCATGATTATGGGCTATATTTTTGTAAGAAATTACATATGGATTGGGAGTCAACACTCAGTTAAAAATCCCCCACATCCCCCTTTTTCACGATGATTGCAAAACCTAATATATAAAAACAAAATGACTTTTTGGAATTATCTCTCTCCATATTTGTGTATTTCCATTCCATTTTAGATGTAGACGTTTTTCTTAAATCAAAACTTTGAGTTTTCACATTCCATTTATCTCATAAACAATAAAATAAAAGGCAAATAGATCACAACAAAATGAAAATTTTAGAGTTTATGTATGGACAAAATTAAAAACAATAACAGATTTAAGTAAAGAAAATTTATACACACACACAAACGAACACAAAAGTTTTGTTGTCCATGTTTGGGAAATTCCACTAGTTCAACCCAAATTGCTTGGAATTTTATAAGAAAGAGATTTCTAATTGATCCTAACATGTTTTAAATATGGATAGGCTTGCTTGAAACATGTTAAAGATGCAAATGCCCCATGAATCCCAACCTTTTAAAGCGAACAACAAATGTTCTTTAAATTCTCAAGTGAGCGTCCGGAGGGGATATTTACC